>NC_135784.1:252359427-252716927 GCF_051106095.1 Pogona vitticeps | reverse complement strand
TGCACGTGTGCGTGCATGTGTGTGCATGTGCACGCGTGCTGTGCACGCATGCATGCATGCACGCATCCCCATGTGTGTGTGTGTGTGTGTGTGTGTGTGTGTGTGTGTGTGCAAATAGGATTGCTTCATTTTGGTCCTTTTCCAGCACATGTGATCACTGGAAATAAACCAAAGTGAGCCTTCTATTGTCAATCTGTTTTCCTCTTTGAGTTTCCCATATCATGAAGTGTTTTAAGAAGACATCTATTTCATAATACTGGGAAATTAAGCACTTCCTCTGCTCCTCGGTGGAGGGGCAAAGAAAATTTTTGTTGGTTTGTTTTGCTTTGTTTTTTGTTTTTTTACACTATCTTAAGGCATTGTTGATATTGGCCAGTAGTAGATTCGGCTTTAGCCAGGTTCTGGGAGGAAGTTTCCAATTTTCCTTTTTTTTTTTATAAGTAATGTAGTGTACAAACCATGCCCTAACACAGTGTAATTTTTAAAAAAACTCTGTCTCTCCATCAAGAAGCAGAGAAAGTGTTTAATTTCCCAATAACATGGAATAGCTATCTCCTTAAGCTACTTCATAGTATGGGAATTCAGAGCGGAAGGAGCTGGACCATATACAGTCCCTTGAGGTGTTCATGCCCTTTGGATGTGAGGATCGCACCAAATGGCATACTGGACCTTGACTACACCTGAAGTGACCCTATTTAGCCTGATTCAATGAGCCCATGTAGAGAGGTCCTTAGACTTCCAGCCATCCAGACAATTGGGCATCATTAGTAAGCAGAAAATGCAAAGGGCTATCCCAACAGAATATTTCAACACCATTGAAAACTGCTTCACGATTAACATTTGTGCATAGCAGGAAAGGCAGCTATTGTCAAAACACTCCCTTCTTCATTTGCTTTCTGCATTTTCTTCATTGCAACAGCTACCCCACAGAGCTGTGTTTACAAAATGCTGTGTTGCTGAGCAGCAGAAAACAAAACATTGTTCTTGCCAATGCCATTAGCAAACTGGACATCAATTAAAGGGAAGGGGAAGAAAATCTAAGGGGTGGTCTTATCTTTTAAAAAACCAAAACGTGTACTATCACTGCCAAGTATTCTTTATGCCCTCTTCCATAATGCAATAGAAGCAGAAGTGTGTGTGCCTAAACGTAATTGTAAAAAGTATGACATACTGTAGTAATGTGCCAATATTCTGTGTGTGGCATTAACAAGGAACTAGGTGCCCACTGTGGTATACTAGATAGAGTGGTGGAATAAGACTCAGGAGATCCAGGTTCATATCCCTCCTTGGCCATTGAAACTTACTGGGGGAGTAAATATCCTTAAATATCTCATTTACCATGAAAAACCTGCTAGGATTACCATAAATCAGTTCTGACTTGACAGCACAGAACAACAGACTGGGAAATAAATACGGAAGAAAGTAAATGTCACAAATTTCTTCTTGAATTAGTTAAGAAAAGTGGACTTGTTGCAGCCCTTATATCACCCTCAAAGATTTCCTTCCATTGTTCCATTATTAATCAGGATCCCCCCCCCCCGGAATCCTCAAATATTACTTCACCCACAGGTCATGCTAGCTATAGGGAGCTGTAGCCCCCAAAATGTAACTTTTGTGGGTTCTATTCCTAATTTCACAGTATCCTTTCCCACATTGCATCTTCAATATTGATGGGATATACAAGACATCCTTCTTCAATTATTGGCTCACTCACATCTGACAAAGCCCTTTTAATCCCTAGTTTAAGTGAACAAACACAAATTTTATAATAGATCATTAATAAAGTCGCTACATTTGATCAGTAAGGAACACCATTGACATTTATTGTGTTTGGAAAGGTGGGACAGGAATTGTTAAAATGAATGAATGAATGCTAGTCACTAAACTAGTGACTTAGCCCCACATCTTGTGGTGGCAAATTCCATAGTTCACACTGTATGCATGAGAAGTATGTCATGGGGTTTGTGTTGAAAAAAACTTTTCTTTTCTAAGGAACACTCACAGTCCTCGCTGTTTGCAGCAATTTAAGCAAGAATGCACAGAAGCTATATTTTGTATGAATCCTCAGTGGATTTGGGTTAACCAAATTAATTTTCCAATGCTTTCTGCCTCAGTGCTCTTTACCAAATAGAGAAGGGTTTGTAAATTCTTGAAATTCTACTGGTAATTCCTTCACTGCTTCTCTCTGTGTCCTGGTCCATTTCAGGAACATGGGGGTGGGGGTCAAGGGGAGGGAGTGTCAATTCTTCCTGTCAAATTTCTCAATAATGACCTTCAGAGATATCTTTGTACACATCTATGGATTGGTTTTGCACAAACCTCCTTTTTTCCTTCATTGACCAATCACTGGCCCAGAAGCTCAGTGAATTCACCTTTGTTGATATGTTGCTAGGCAATGCATCAGAGACAAAAGAGAAGAATATTCATTTCCCTAGCAACTCAAGATGCAAACCTACTACATTAAGCATGAAAGGAGACACTAACACCTAATGCTTTGCTTCTACTAATTCCTTCGTGAGCCCAGAGGAATCATGCAGGGGCTTACGTACTAAGATTTCAAGGTAAGATCAAATATGAAGAAACTATAAATAAGCAATGAGGGCTATAACCTCTCCTCTGTTTTTGACACAATTGAACTACAGATCCACGAGTCTTTTTTTAAAAGAAACAATATACAAATGTGCATTACTATTAATGTATTTGCTGTGTTACATAATTTACCTTCTATTGAGATCTCTTGCATTTACTGCTATGATCATCAGTTTTTAGATTTGACATAATTTTTTGTTTTCAGAAGTAAAATGAAAATCAATGATAATCATGATGGTGATGATGATAATGGTAATGGTGTCATCACTATACTGCACCAGAGGGAGAAGTCCTGTATTGAATGCTGGTGACTTTCAGAGCCCAAAATAATAGTTCTCAATGTCATTCTATTAATCATCATCCGTCCTGAGCCGGTGCTGAATTTTTGTTCTTTAAATGCTGTGCCACCTGAAAAATAGTTCCAGCTCACAGAAAATAACAGAACAAAACTGTATAATGGTTGCATCGAAATGTAAGTTTAGAATTAAGTGTTAAATTGTAATCACTATGCCCTTCCAACATTTTAGAAATGACATTTCTCAGGCAGTGAGTACTGATGATCCATTCCTGACCACTGGCTAAATGTATAGTCAATAAGCTGAAATAACGTGTTGATAAAAAAAGCCAAACAGTATTTGGATATCACATACTACATTTAACTTATTGTTTGTTTCATATAATATAGGTGCATATATTGGCACACACGTCCTGAAATTATTATTAAGAGAGCTATTACAATTATTATTTACAGTGTGCTAGTAAACTTTTTTTTCTACTTCTGCAAGTACTTAGCAGTCCAGTCTTTTGTATACGTAGTCAAAAGCGGAAGTGGGTTGGCTTCTAACCAGATGAAGTTATTTTTGGCAGTACTGATCCTCAGTCCATATGTCATTTTGGTTATGTTTCTTCAACAGCTCCCATTCAATGGAGTTATTTTGTATTATTGCCATAGTATAGTTTCCCTGTACTATCTCAGACTTTAATGAGGAACTGGTATGTGAAGAGTTATAAGACAAGAAACAAGTAAGACTAAGGCAATAAATGGAAAACAGCCCTTGCAGAGAAGAGAATTAGGAAAGTGCATAGATTTGTTGTTGTTTAGTCATTAAGTTGGGTCCGACTCTTCATGACCCCACGAACCAGAGCACGCCAGACCCTCCTGTCTTCCACTGCCTCCTGGAGTTGGGTCAAATTCATGTTGGTAGCTTCGATAACACTTCAGACCATCTCATCCTCTGTCGTCCCCTTCTCTTCCTGCCTTCACACTTTCCCATCATCAAGGTCTTTTCCAGGGAGTCTTCTCTTCTCATCAGATGGCCAAAGTATTGGAGCCTCAGCTTCACGATCTGTCCTTCCAGTGAGCACTCAGGGTTGATTTCCTTCAAAATGGATAGGTTTGTTCTCTTTGCAGTCCAGGGGACTCTCAAGGGTCTCCTTCAGCACCACAATTCAAAAGCATCAATTCTTCAGTGGTCGGACTTCTTTATGGTCCAACTCTCACTTCCATACATCACTACTGGAAAAACCATAGCTTTGACTATGTGGACCTTTGTCAGCAAGGTGATGTCTCTGCTTTTTAAGATGCTGTCTAGGTTTGTCAGCGCTTTCCTCCCGAGAAGCAGACATCTTTTAATTTCGTGGCTGCTGTCACCATCTGCAGTGATCATGGAGCCCAAGAAGGTAAAATCTGTCACTGCCTCCATATCTTCCCCTTCTATTTGCCAGGAGGTGATGGGACCAGTGCCATGATCTTAGTTTTTTGTGTTTTTTTTTATGTTGAGCTTCAGACCATTTTTTGTGTCTGGGTGAAAAGAACAAGTAGTGTCCGAAGGTGAACCTGTGAGTGGGAAGACAAACAGGGTACACTGGGGGGGGGGCACAACAGCCCTGCTTTCTAAGGCCCACTTGACTTCACTCTCCAGCAGTGGCTCAAGGTCAGCAACCACAATATCTGGGTTGTCCGGGACATCCGGATCTTTCTGGTATAATTCCTCTGTGTATTCTTGTCACCTCTTCTTGATGTCTTCTGCTTCTGTGAGGTCTCTCCCATTTTTGTCCTTTATCATGTTCATCTTTGCACAAAATGGTCCTCTAATATCTCCAATTTTCCTCAACAGATCTCAGGTTTTTCCCTTTCTATTATTTTCCTCTATTTCTTTGCACTGTTCATTTAAGAAGGCCCTCTTGTCTCTCCTTGCTATTCTTTGGAAGTGCATAGATAGAGTGTATAGAGGTAGCCAATTGTGAAATCATCAAGGCTCAACAAGAACAGTTATAAGCTTGATCCAGTAGATTGGATCTTTGGCATCTCTTTCTGGCTAGAACATCTGCCAAGGAATAATATTCTTACAATAATACAGCATATTTTCTTATTATTTGGTCTTATTTATATACTGCCAACTATCTACATGGTGCATTATACAGAACAGGTATTACAGGCCCCCACCACAAGGGGCTTATGGTCTAAAGTAGATCCAAAGAAATGGTTGAGTGGGGGTGGGGGGAGGAGAAATAAGGCATAAGTAAGCTAAGGGAGAAAAAGTCATTACTTCAGTTTTGCATACTTTGGCAGTCTTAGTAGAGGGATGGAGGGGCAAGTATCCAAAGGCTTCTCTGAAAATGTGAGATTTGAAAAACAGCTTGAGGTGTTCTAGGAAAGCAGTTCTAGGTAAAGGAGGAAGCAAGAGGAACTAGGTTGGGGGTCATTTCAGGGGGTAGGAAACGTGTGGATGACTAAAAGTTTGGGGCTAGACGCAGGAAGTCAACAGGAAGGAGGTTTTGAGCTAGAAGAACACATAGATGTAGAGGGGAAAGGCCATGAAAAGTTATGATGGATAGAAGCTTATGCAGAATCCATAAATGGACTGGAAGCCAGTGAAGAGATTTCAGCTTCATCATTAGAGAGAGAGAGAGAGAGAGAGAGAGAGAGAGAGAGAGAAGAATAATTTTAGCACAAGAGTGCCAAATGGATGTGAAAGGCTGTAAGGTTGGACTGCTGGTTACAAATGGCACACCATTAAGAGCCGGAATGACATCAGTGATGATTCCAGCAGATCTAAGTGACTGAGCAATCATATTTGCCAGTGAAATCTGGTTTATTTCCCAATGGCCAATCAAAAAACAAAGCAAGCTAGGTTATTAAATACTGGAGGCATGGAAAAGCTTAAGTTCAAAACTTAAGGAATTCCTGTTTAAATTATAGGCTATCTGAACTGAGTAGTTTGACCCAAAGATGTGATTAAAGATTTGAGAGGGGGGAAAGAGTACAGTAGTCAAGCAAGAGATGGCTGTTCCTGAATACAGTGGTGCCTCGACTTACGAATGCCCCTACTTACGACCATTTTGGGTTACGACCAGTTCCGACCACAAAATTTTGCTTCTACTTGCAACTGAAGCTTACACTTATGAACAGGTGGTGACGAGGCTGCTTCTTTGTAGCTTTTTCGCCCCAGCAGTTAGAGAGTGTGGGTCAGAGGAGGCTTGGAACTGCCTCCTTCTCCTTTTGTGTGTTTGCAGGGAGGCTTCAAACTGCCTTGTAAGGTAAGGTGCTGTTTTCTGCTTTTTAAAAACTGTTCTGGGTGTTTTTGCAGCGTGGTTTTGAACTGGGGGGTTATGTTCCTGTGCTGTGATGGGTCTTGGGGGATTTGTTTGTTTGTTTGTTTGTTTGTTTGTTTGTTTGGTGGTTTTCTTCCCCCATTTCCGATGGCCCTTGGGGGGAATTGTTGCTTTTTGGAGTGTTTTTTCCCCATTTCCGATGGGTCTTGCACGCTTGATTGCTTTTCTTTCCCCTCACTTTGGCTGGAAGGGATTAATTGCATTTCCAATGAGTCTTGCAGTGATTTCATTCATTCATTCATTCATTCATTCATTCATTCATTCATTCATTCATTCATTCATTCATTCATTCATTCATTTTGGTGATTTTTTTTCTTCAGCTGGAACAGGTTAATTACATTTCAATGTATTCCTATAGGAAATAGTGCTTCAACTTACAACCATTTCGAGTTACGTCCATCTTCTGGAACGGATTATGATAATAAGTGGAGGCACCACTGTATCAGTTTAAATCTCTGAATCCACTTCAAATTGATAGATACATCATTCTACTGTTATTCAGTCAGATGACATCAGTAAAACAAACATTAATTATCTGTCACTTTAGTTAGGTTAAGATCTCTCGGATCATGGTAGCCCAATCTAGCTGTGGTTATGTAAGGGTGCAGCATTATCCTATAACTCAGCACAAGTGTCACAGAGCACCTGTTCTTAGTTTTAGGATAATGGTGGATAACGTGGCCTGTCGGGAGCAGGGATGTTATACCAAACATATTAGCAGAGCAAGCAACACTAATCAACAGCTGAATTAACTTGTGGATTTAGTTCCTAAATACCGGACAATAACGGGAAGAAACCACCTCCAAAATTCTCATCCATAGAAATACATAGAACTAGGAATGACAAGAAGCATCTTATCTGGAAGTTGAGTCATGGCAACAGGACTTCTTTCTTGTTAGATTGAAATGTTTCGCTACCTAGCAAAACATTTCAGCCTAACAAGAAAGAAGTCCCGTTGCCATGACTCAATTTCCAGATGACTCAACTTCCAGGTAACCACACTTGGATGACTGAGAATCTTCACAGATAAATAAGCATCTTAGTTCTAACTACTGAATGTGGAGATGTAGGGAGCCATGGCTAGTCCCTCACCACTAGAAAACAAAAGCAAGGTATCTCCTATGCCCCTTTCCTGAAAGTGCCAGAATGGAACAAGAAAGGAGGGACGAAGTGACATCAGCAACTCTCAGAGTATCCATCTAGGTTGAAGGAAGGTCAGTATATGTCAGAGCAAGTTTAAAAAAAAAACCAGGCAGGGAAAACTGAGGAGATCTATCTCTGCCTTATCCTCCCCATGCAAGGATATGTCTCTTTTTCAGTGCATGCTGAGTTGTATCCAGTCGCCTCCAGTAAAACCAAGGAGTGATTTGCATGCTACTTAACCTTCATGCTATTCCAGGATGAGCATTTACATGGCTATGAATACAATACAGTGGTGCCTTGCTTAATGAGTGCCCCGCATAACGATGAATCCGCTTTACAATGATCTTTTAGTGATCACAATTGCGATTGCAAAACGATGGTCTAAATGGGGGAATTTTGCTTTGCGATGATCGGTTCCCTGCTTTGGGAACCGATTCTTCACTAAACAATGTTTTTTAAACAGCTGATCAGCGGCTTCAAAATGGCCGCCGGCTTTCAAAATAGCCCCCGCTGTTTTCTAGGGACGGATTCCTTGCTATACAGGCAGCGAAAATGGCCGCCATATGGAGGATCTTCGCTGGACGGTGAGTTTTTACCCCATTGGAATGCATTGAGTGGATTTCAATACATTTCAATGGGGTTTTTATTTTCGCTTTACGAAGTTTTTGCTTAACGGCGATTTTCCTGGAACGGATTATCATCGTTAAGCGAGGCACCTCTGTAGTAGTAAAAGTAAACAGAGACAGACAAATCTTAAAACCAAGGGAGGAAGGTATGGGGAGAATCCCCTAATCTAAAATTACTGTAATATAGATTCTCCTCAAAATGTCTGAGCCCATAGGAATATTTTAGTTTGATTCCAAAAAGAATGCAGATCGCAGCAGTCGTGTCCTTTGGGTCTCCCTCCTTTTTGTACAGGCATGCCACACTTTTGCCAACAACAGTCCATGAAGATGTGCATATTCTAAAACAATGGTTCGCAACCTTAGATCCTCAGATGTACTAGCACTCCCAGTAGCCTTCACCACTAGCTGTTCTGGTCAGGATTTCTGGAAGCTGTAGTCCAAGAACATCTTGAGACCCAACATTGGGAACCATTGTTCTGAAACATTCTAGTGGAACAGACATAAACACTTTAGCACATGAGGCAAAGGCAGATTGGGTTTTGGTACTACTGTGGGAATGCCTTCTGTGCACACTTTCTACTCATATTAAGTTGTCCGGGATTATATATTTTACTTTTGTGGCTTGCAGAAAATTTCCCCTAAAATCAGACAGTGTCAACAAGATTTTTTCCCAATACACTTGCCATAAAAATACTAGACTATGCTTAATTTCTAGAAGCCTGTGATTTGGCCAGACATCTACTGGTGGCCATATGGGGACTGATGAAATTTCCATATTCCAAAGAATATTCCAAGCAGTTCTTTTTCAGGTTGGGTATAATCAATTTCTGCTTCTGATAAATTCTTCTTACAACAGTGACATCAAAAGCTAGACCAGCTTTTAATGTATCACATATCACAGTGACTCTTCAAAGCTGTAAAACCTTAAGATGGAAGCCATAGTGATTGTCTCATTCACATTTTTGGATGGTATCCTTGCATTGCTTTGCCCATTCTCACACTGGATTTTGGTACTTCAGTTGTCAGATTGATGAAGAGTGGTTTACAGAATGTAGCAAAGGAGTTGGTCATACTTAGAAATCCCTGGACTCAGGATGTGAATCTCAGAGCATCTCACAGATCATGAGGAACCAAAGGGAGAAATCCTTCTTCATCCACATAGTGATATTTCTTTGTGGAAGGGCTTTTTTTTGTCTGAAAAATCTTGTTGGGAATCTGTTTCCTAGTCATTTTTTTTCCAGAAAAAAAATCAGTCTACACAATCCAGTTCTTCAAAAAAACCTCTGCTTTATCTAGTAGGCATCCTTCAGTCTCAAGAGACTATGGTATCGTGCTCTGTATGGAGGTCTTGGAACAGTGTCTTGTGTGGCTGAGAAGGCCAATTCGAGAGTGACAATCCCTTCCACACTGGAGACAAATCCAATCTGTCCCCTGTCCAGCTCCCTGGTTTTGCTTGTTTCGGGACTGCCTCTTTGCCTCGGTCTGCTGTACAAGTGTCTCTTCAAATTGGGAGAGGCCATGATGCACCGCCTGCCTCCAGACTGAATGCTCAGACGTCAAGGTTTCCCATCTGTTGAGGTCCATTCCTAAGGCCTTCAGATCCCGCTTGCAGATGTCCTTGTAACGCAGCTGTGGTCTCCCTCGGGGGCGGCTTCCCTGCACTAATTCTCCATACAGGAGATCTTTTGGAATCCGACCATCAGCCATTCTCACGACGTGCCCAAGCCAACGTAGACGGCGCTGTTTCAATATTGTGTACATGCTGAAAATTCCAGCTCGTTCTAGGACTACTCTATTTGGAACTTTGTCCTGCCAGGTGATACCAAAAATGCGTCGGAGACAACGCATATGGAAGGTGTTCAGCTTCCTCTCCTGCCGTGCACAAAGGGTCCAGGACTCGCTGCAGTATAGGAGTGTGCTCAGGACACAGGCTCTATAGACCTGGATTTTGGTGTATGCTGTCAACTTCTTATTAAGCCATACTCTCTTTGTGAGTCTAGAGAACATGGTAGCTGCTTTCCCAATGCGTTTATCCAGCTCGACATCTAGGGAGAGAGTGTCAGAGATTGTTGAGCCAAGGTACACAAATTCATGAACAACCTCCAGTTCTTGCATGGAGATAGTAATAGAGGGAGGTGAGTCCATGCCCTGGCACATGACTTGTGTTTTCTTCAGGCTGATAGTTAGTCCAAAGTCTTGGCAGGCCTTGCTAAAATGATTTATGAGTTGTTGGAGGTCTTCAGCAGAGTGGGCAACAATGGCTGCATCATCAGCAAAGAGGAAGTCCCGCATGCATTTCATTTGGACTTTGGTCTTCGCTCTCAATCTAGTGAGATTAAAGAGCTTTCCATCTGATCTAGTCCGGAGATAGACACCTTCTGTTGCAGTTCCAAAGGCCTGCTTCAGCATGACAGCAAAGAAGATCCCAAACAGGGTTGGCGCAAGGACACAGCCTTGTTTTACTCCGCTTCGGATGTCAAAGGGATCTGATGTTGAGCCATCAAAAACTACAGTGCCCTTCATTTCCTCATGAAAGGACCTGATGATATTAAGGAGTTGAGGTGGACATCCAATCTTGGGAAGTATTTTAAAAAGTCCATCCCTGCTAACCAAGTCAAAGGCCTTTGTGAGATCTATGAAGGCCACAAAGAGTGGCTGTTGTTGTTCCCTGCATTTCTCCTGCAGCTGTCGGAGGGAGAATACCATGTCAGTGGTGGATCTGTTAGCTCGAAAACCACACTGTGATTCTGGATACACTCTGTCTGCAAGCACCTGAAGTCTCTTCAGCACAACATGGGCCAGCAGCTTCCTTACAACGCTGAGAAGAGAGATACCACGGTAGTTATTGCAGTCGCCCCTGTCGCCTTTGTTCTTATACAATGTGACGATGTTTGCATCCTTCATGTCCTGTGGTACTCCACCTTCTCTCCAGCAAAGAGAAAAGAGTTCATACAGCTCAGTGGTGATGATCTCTTTACAACACTTCAAAACTTCAACGGGGATGTTGTCCTTTCCAGGTGCCTTGCCAGAGGCAAGGGAATCCAAGGCTGCTTTTATTTCTGCTAAAGTTGGTTCGCTGTCCAACTCTTCCAAGAGAGGCAGGCACTCAATGTTATTTAGTGCCTCTTCCGTTACTACATTCTCTTTAGAATATAGCTCAGAGTAGTGCTGCACCCAGCGTTCCATCTGCTGTGCTCGGTCCTGGATGATCACGCCTGTAGCAGACTTCAAGGGAGCAGATTTCTTCTGTATTGGACCTAAAGCCTGCTTGATACCATCATACATTCCCTTGATGTTACCTGTGTCCGCTGCTATCTGTATCTGAGAGCAGAGCTGAAGCCAATAATCATTCGAACATCTCCTGGCAGTCTGTTGGACTTGGCTACGAGCAGCTCGAAGAGCCTGCAAGTTGTACTCACTAGGACAGGCTTTGTATGCTGCTAGAGCTCTCCTCTTATCCTCGATGGCTGGAATCAGCTCCTCTGAATGGGCTTCGAACCAGTCAGCCGTCTTTTTGGTCTTCTTGCCAAATGTGGACAAGGCAGTGTTATAAACAGCGTTCTTGAAGTGTTCCCATCGTTCAGGTGCATTCGCATCAGCCGGGCCTGGAAAGGTTTCCTGAAGTGCTTGGGCAAATTCCTCCACTTTTCTTTGATTGCGAATCTTGTTGATATCTATACGTGGTTTTCCTTCCTTTTTAGTGTGATACAATCTCTTTGTTTGCAGTTTTATTCTGCTACACACCAGGGAATGATCAGTGTCACAATCAGCACTCTGGTAACTGCGTGTGATCGTAATACTAGATAGGCTAGAACGTCTAGTGAGGATCAAATCAAGCTGATGCCAATGCTTCGATCTTGGATGTCTCCAGGAAACTTTGTGTTGAGGCTTTGTATTAAAGAATGTGTTGGTGACACAAAGACCATAATAACAGCAAAACTCCAGCAGACGTTGGCCATTTTCATTCATCTTCCCAATGCCAAAACGGCCTACACAGGTGGGCCAAGAGTTGTGATCAGCACCAACTCTAGCATTAAAGTCCCCGAGAATGAACAGCGGCTCTCTCTCAGGGACTTTTTTGATAGTAGCTGCCAAATCATCATAGAATTTGTCTTTGACTTCTGTTGTGGATGACAGTGTTGGTGCATATGCACTGATGAGGGTGACCAGTCCCGCTGATGAGTGGAGCTGCAGCGACAGGATTCTTTCACTCCCCACAGTAGGTGGAACAATGGATCTCAGCAGAGTATTTTTGACCGCAAAGCCAACACCATATTCCCTGGTCTCGTTCAATGGTTTTCCCTGCCAGAAGAATGAGAAGTTTTTTTCTTTGACAGATCCCATGTCTGGCAATCTCGTCTCTTGCAGGGCAACAATGTCCATCCGCAGTCTACTCAGTTCAATGTCGATAACAGCTGTCTTGCGCACGTCGTCTATTTCCTGCAGGTTGTCAGAAAAGCCAGGGGTCATTGTCCGAACATTCCAGGTTCCCAACTTTAGGGCAGATGTTTTCTTTTGATTGTTGCATGGTGCATGGTTATTGATCTGTTTTTCGGCTCTCCGACCATCAGAAGTAGCCCCTGGCATCATGCTCTATGCCAGTCGAGCAAAACGTATAACCAGTAACTGCTAGTTCCTGTGTTATTTCGACACTGTATGCAAAGCTGGAGTGTCCTCTCCAGAGCACGAAGCCTGGGTAGAATAATATGGAGGATAGGCTGTTACCCAAGCAGCAAATCCCCCCTCTCCACATCACTGAAATAGTCCAATGGAGAGGCAAGAGCCAATACAACTGGTTCCAGCGACGTCGCAGGAGTTGGCAGAACAACACGAACTGTCTACGGGACTCCGGCTCCAGATTTTGCCTCGAGGTTATCTCCTGAAGCCTTTTCCATGAGTGGATATAGCCACAAGGCAGTGGAGGTTTGAAATCAGAGTTTTCCTTCTCCTAGATGGGCTGCCTTACATGGCTGACGAGTCCCACCTACCCGGCCTGCTCCCTAATAGTGCGGAAGTATGATCCTACTCCTGAAACATTCCTGCCCCCAGGTGTAAGAAATACTATTTGGCTATCCTATTTAGCAGATCAAAGTAAAAAAAAAATAGAGTGAGAGGATTTCGCGCGCCGTTAGGCGCGCGCTTCTGCAGGCTGACCCTTTGACCGCCCCTACCAGGTGAGAGCTTCTGCAGGCACTAATTTAAAGCCAAAGCCCCACCCCCTCAGACCATGTGGTCAAAGGGTCAGCCTACCAGGAAGAACTCACCAGTTATAATGTCCCCCAAACACAGCTCCCTCCTGCCTCTGCTTCCTCTTCAGGAAAGGGGCTTAGAGCTTCTGCAGGCACTAATTTAAAGCCAAAGCCCCGCCCCCTCAGACCATGTGGTCAAAGGGTCAGCCTACCAGGAAGAACTCACCAATTAAAATGTCCCCCAAACACAGCTCCCTCCTGCCTCTGCTTCCTCTTCAGGAAAGGGGCTTAGAGCTTCTGCAGGCACTAATTTAAAGCCAAAGCCCCGCCCCCTCAGACCATGTGGTCAAAGGGTCAGCCTACCAGGAAGAACTCACCAATTAAAATGTCCCCCAAACACAGCTCCCTCCTGCCTCTGCTTCCTCTTCAGGAAAGGGCTCTGCTTTATACATGTATGATATTGTACTTCTTTGATGTGGGATATTGTGCTTCAATGTGGAATATTATGTTTCAATGTTGTCCCTGCATTGCCAGCAGGAAAAAGGATGCCAAACTTTACATAGCAAAGAGCAGCCTGAATGTTGATCATATCAGTGTCAGCAGTCAAGATGATTTATAGGTTACCCTCTTCTGCTCACTAACATTCACAAAGTGACACTACGCATGGGAAAATCCCAGAAGCTGACCTTTTTCATCAATTCACCACTTCTCACCCAAATGCAAAGAAATTGTTGGGACTGTTTTTCATCAAGTGTGAATGGTAGTGAGCAGAAGAGGGTATCCTGTGGACCAGGGGGTCTCCAAATCTTTCACACGGAGGGCCACATAATATTTTTGTGATACTTGCAAGGGCCAAAGGAACATGTGTAGGTGCACATGTATGCATTCCTGCCCGCCCACACACTTGCACGCAGGCACTCCCACCCACCTGCCCACACACACTCACACCTCCCCACCTGCACAGATGGAAGGATGGGCCAGATAAAAAGGCCAGGTGGGCCAGATGTGGCCCACATGACATACTTTCATGACCCCTGCTCTAGACTTTTCCAGGCACCAATAATATCGATACAGTTCCTGCACAAAATGTCATCTTTCTTACATAGGATTCTCAGGAAGAAGGCTTGAGTCACAAAATATGGCAATTTGTTGTGCAAAAGAACACATGGGATGGGGAGAATATGTAAGGTCTCAGTTTGATAGGAAGCCTAGAAATCTTGCTAGTGCAAGCAGACACATTGTTGAGCTTCTCTTCTTGGGATAAATAATTCCTGTTGTTTTGTTTTGTTTTATTTTGACAACTTAACAAGGCAAAGCCTCATGTTGGAAGCTGGCAGTTGAGGCAGCAAAACCCGTTTCTCGTTGTCTATTAATGCAGTTCTTTGAACAGTGCCACCTGCAGGGCTGTAAACAGAACTGCAAACAACTTGATTTAAGTGTGGCCACCTAAATTGACTTCACAGGAAGTGAATTTGCATTTCCATCACTATATTGTCATACTCTCAAATAGCTCTCACAACATGCAGCTCTGAGGTCAGCGTCTGGCCAATATATGGTACTTCTGTGATTCAGCCAAAGTCTGATTTTGTTCAGTTTGATATCCTGATTTTTCCATCTTTCAGAAATTATATTATTTACAGTCTTTCCATGCTTACAGTAGATTATTGTCACCTTCCTCTGGTTCTCAACACATCTCGACTACTGCTGGTAGCCCCTCCAAGGCTTGTGTGAATCTATTTTGAAAGAATTGGGTCCAGATTTGGTAAACATAGCCAATATATTCCAAATGGTGTGGTAAATGTTATGGAATTCAATGTGCCCAAATCCATTTTTGACACCACAGACAAAAATTAGTCATGCTTTTAAGTAACTCAACTGGCTCCAAATGTCAAACAGTCTTCATTTAGTGAATACTGTCTAGCTTAACACATCTTGGAATGCTCTCTGAATCCTTTCTGAGCTTCCCTTTCGTCCAGTATCCCTTTTCATCTGAACTGTGAGACACTCAATTGTCCTTTTCCAACACTGTATGTTCCAATATTGCCTAGAGGCCCAGCAGTGGTACTTCTTCTTGGTCATCAACAACCACAAAATCTATCCTGCCTTTCTTGTGTGTCTTGGGTTATCCACGCTGAGCTTGCATTTTCCCACTAGCATTGTTATAGGGTGGCTGACCATTCTTAAAACTTGATTAGTTCCTGCCAGATCCAGGTGGATACTGAGATTCACTAAGTAAATGGCGAATGTATTGCAAGTGGCACCCTACCCCCCTGCACATGGTCACATACAATTGTGTGATTTTGTGGATAAGAAGCCAAACCAGGGCTTAGGAAGCCAGCATTCAAATTCCCATTCAGATGTGGAAACTCAATTGGGGATGGGAATAATAAATAACTCCTTAAAACATCTCACATGCATCGAAAAACCTGTAAGGGGTGCTGTTAAGTCAGAAGGAGATTGATGGCACATAAACAGCTTACTGTGTCAGCCATTAACCACACATACATGAACATTCACTGTAACTTCCATTGCTTCTAGTATGCAACCTAATTTCAGACTTTTTCCTGTTTTATATATGAAGTGGTTAAACATTACAGTTATGGCATTTCTTCCCATAACCTGGATGTCTTTTGTCTTGCTTGCTTCCCCCACCAATTTAGAGTGTTCACAATGTCTAGTTGGCTTCCCTCAACAACCTCTATTTCACTTGAATTCTACTCTCTTACGTTGATTTCATACATCGTCTGATATCAAAGACCATCAAATAGCTTGAAAGTAGCAACTGCCAGCTAATAAACTGGTGTAATATTCTTAGTACCCAAATTGCTTAGTCCTGAATGAAAAGAAAAAAAAACTGTCTTTTCCCACTCTTCCATTATTCCTGGGATTGTAGTGGGCGTCAAGTAACCAACCACCATAGCCAGTGTATTCCGGGCTTGAGGAATATGAAACACATAATGTCTCACTGATTTTTTTTTTCTCTGTTCACTTGTCAAGTAAAAAGACAGTTGACAGTGAGTTTGTAAATTTACTATGCTGGTGATTTTTGGGCCTTGATTTCAGCAGTCTGTTCCTGTCTGATTTTTTGTCCTGATCTCACAGTTTGAGGGTGACATTCTAATTCGTTCAGTTATCACTGCTAGCATGATTCATGATCGTTGTTTAGTCGTGTCCGACCCTTCGTGACCATGGGCCCTCCCGTCTTCCACTGCCTCCCAGAGTTGGGTCAAATTCATGTTGGTAGCTTTTCTTATTTTCCCTTATTTTATTATCCCCCCCATTTTATCATAATTGTAATGATTGAACTGTTATGTACTTTTCTGTGTTTTATTGTTTTATCCTATATTGTAAGCCGCCTAGAGTGGACAAGTCGCCCAGATAGGCGGGGTATAAATAATAATAATAATAATAATAATAATAATAATAATAATAATAATAATAATAATAATAATAATAATAATAATAATAATAGTAATAGTAATAGTAATAGTAATAGTAATAGTAATAGTAATAATGATAACAACAACAACAACAACAACAACAACAACAACAACAACAACAACAACAACAACAACAACAACAACAACAACAATAAATGTGATGACCCTGTCCAACCATATAGTCCCCTGTCGTCCCTTCTCCTCCTGCCTTCACACTTTTCAGTGTCTTTTCCAGGGAGTTAATTTCACACAATTTCATATTTTGAACAAACTTGATTTATATAAAACATATAACAGAGTTCTCTCTAGTTGTTCCCTCTACCATCTAAGCCTGAAACAATGGGTGATGATCCCAACTAATTCCTATTTCTTCCCAAAAAACACAACCCATTCAGAATGTGTTTAGTGTCTCCTTATGTTGTTACACCCCAAGAGTCATCTGATGAATTTGCAAATAAGAAAGAAGGAAAAAAAGTGTTCAACAATAATAAACGAAAGAACACTGACTGTGGGGTTTCCTCTTATAAAATCTGCTGTACTAAAACCAGAAGTTTGTCAAAGCAAAGCAAAAGCAAAATGTGCTGCTTATATACTGCCCCAGAGTCCTTAAAGCACTATCCAGTTGGTTTATAATTTAATTATGCAAGCAACACATTTCACACACACACCCCTGCCCTGAACTGAATGCTCAGTTTACTGACCCTGGAAGGATGGAAGGCTGAGTCAATCTCCAGGCAGCTTCCTGAGCTCATTGGGACCTGAACTCAGGTCATGAGAAGAGTCTTGACTGCAGTATTACAGTTAAACCACTGCACCAGAAGTCTGCTTCTCATCACAGTGGATTTTTTTTTTTGAAAAATATGCAGGCAGGATGTCTTTATTTCTACACAGTAATATACTATTGGACTTCTTAAATGATTTAAGGACTAGGTTTTCCTTTCAATCTTTAAAATCACTTTCTAATGGGAAATTATTCTTCTTTAGGGCAGGGTTTCCCATGTAGAGCTTTTAATCAACAAGAATCAGAAAGGATTTCACTACTATCATTTGTCTAATTCCCTTGTCAGCACAATCATGTTCCCTTAAACAAATCTGTATTATAAGTATCCAGGGTTACAAGACAAATTTTTGTGGAGTGTTTACACAGAGGAATCCAGAGAGATCTAGGAAGAGGTTGGGTTCATACTGAAGAAAGCATTTTAAAAATTGATGGAGGAAAAACAGTCCCCATGTGTACACACACCAGCTTTATTTCTAAAGACAACCATAAAGAAAGCAAAATAACAGGTTCTCTGAAGAGCTAGTGTTCTGTAGGATCTATAAATCAGATTTTTAAAAAATAATTGTTTAATCTTAGCATTACAATGAATGCTTAGAGAAATAAATGTTCCTGAAAGTTACTAATAATGCTACACTTACTGGCTTTGAAAAAAAAAATAAACTAATTAAAGATTAATCCACAGAAGGCCTCTTTTTAAATAGAAAATAAAATGGAGACTATCTAAATCTGGACTAGTTACTCTGACTGTGGAAGATTATATATAAAGAAGACCCTTCCGGCTACATCTGGGTTAGCTTCTGTGTATTCCTATAAATGGTCCCATTTGGATCTAGATAGTCCATTACATCTAAATATGTTTTCATTACAGTATATGGTTTGTGAATTAAGGCCATAAGGACTGACAATAGATCAACTACTGACTGCAAGAAAAATGATGACCCACATTTGGCTACTGCTCACTTTTGTTTTAACGTTTAGGCTGAGATAAATATTCATGATCTTTTCTTTTGTAGAAAAAGGATGCTTTACTTTTTTTAAAAAAATCTGTGTTTTATAGTAGATCAAGATTACATGCTTCAAATTTATGGATACAAACTTACTGGCTATTTCCCATTTAGCCAAGAAAAAGAGCCCATATGCGTTAATACCCTAAATAAGGTATAAATCTTTGAGAGCATTTCCAATAGAGTTCTTGGAAATCTAACAATAGACTGCATTATTAACAGGGTTAATGGTTCTCTTCTTGATTCATTCATTTTTAGAAAAATGGTTTGATTCATCCATTATACTTTATTCCAGAATCTGCATTCTTGCCTGAAATTATCATAAAATATAACAAGTTGATAATTGCTGATATGCATGATCAGCTGAAAATGGAGTGGTGGATAAAGCCTTAGCAAGCCGAAACAAAGGTACACTTTCCTTTGCTTTTTCTTCCATGATCCTGTAACATGATTTATCTTCTTCTTTTTCTCTCCTATGACCCTGAACATTTTCACTTGGTCAAAATTATCTGGGAACTGGAAACTTGTAAGATTTGATGAGCCATGTTTCTTATAACAAGACAGGGGAAACAGATGTCATGCAAATACTTAAAACTTGATACTTCCTCATGGTACTAAAACAAAAAAATTCAGGAAATCAGCCACAAAATATTATATATTAAAATGAAGTAAATATGGCTTGTATATATTAAATGAAACGTATACACAACCTAAAAAATATGGTGGCAGTTGCACTCTTGATGACTAACTTGAAGCAATTTCATGGCTGTAAGGATTAAACTGTGTGGGCAACCTCAAGGGTTTGGGTGTCATATATACCCACTGTCCACCTCAAGACTTGCCTGTTGTTGTTTCCTTAATATCAGTTGTGATATTTAAAATTAAAAAAAAAAAAGATAGATGGGAAGTTTGTATCTGTGCCCACTAATTCACAAAATTTCCCACCAGATTTATAATAATTAAAATTTATGGGCCAAAATGTTTTCTAGCGTAGAGGATCTCTTTCGTAACAAAAGCACTTTTTCATGTTTTTCTATAAGTTCATGTAGGTAGATTTCAAATGCCCTGCTAGGTACTGTGGAACTCCTGTACAGAATTTGTTGATCATTTGTGAAGCGAATGTTGGAGTCTATAAATGTGTGATCTGCTCCAGTATGGCCCTTCTCAGTTCTTGTGTTCTCTATAAAAGAAATATTTTTCAAAACAATGTTCTATGAAATAAAATATCCTTCAATGATAGGATAAGAACCTTAATAAGAATGCATTTGATCATTCTTTTTGAAGGCTTTGTGTAAAAGCTGGATGCAGTGTTTGGGCTCCACAAGAGCTCTTACACTCAAGGAACTCTCATCAGAATCCTTTACTCCTCAGACTCACAGAAAGAAAAAATGTCCTCACAAGTCATAAAAGCTGATTGCCTGTCTCACTAAGGCAAGTAGAAGCCCAGTCCATGAAGGCTAAGGCGGAGAGAACAAGTCCAATGAAATGTAGCTATCTTAAAACATCTCACCAAAGTGCATGGGATTTCTTGAGTGAGAAAGTATTCCTTGCAATAGAACTATGGTGACAGGACAGGGATTTCTGGATTTCCCCCCTCAATGGGCAGCTATGATTTTTTTTTAAAGGCAGGAGTCTTTTAAGAACCTCCTTGAATACTTTCTGAGAGTGAGAGTACATATGTTCACAAACAAGCTAATATCATTTTAGAATTTTAGACTTCTTTTGGAAGTCACGAATTCATACAGTTATGATAAGTTGGAAGTGACTTGACAGACCATAGCACAAGAGGACATGTGAGAACAGCAAATAGCTTTCAACTACCAGGAGAGGTCATGTAAGTTGCACGGCCTTTGACTATGAACCTGTCAGTTCAGTACATTTTCAAATACAGTTGTAGTGCTATCTAGTCTATGACTGCATATTTCTTTCGCCACCCCTCCATGTCCATTCTGTTTAGTTTTACTCTTCCAGACTGAAACCAAAATTGCAAATGTACGGCGAATACACATCTAATGACATATTTGCAAAAAGTCAGCTATAACCAAAATGGTCTTTCTTGTGTGGGACAAAAGAGAAGAAAGAAGGTTAATTCAATGCTCGAGGTTACTCATCCTGTTTTTTGATCTGCTCTAATGTATAGATGCATTTCTTCAAACACATAGATGCATGTGTCATGTTTATATTGACAAATACAAAATACACATTCAGGTTCAAGGACAGGATCTAATTTGTGTTTTGTTTTTAAAAATACATATTTTATTTCTTTTTTCTTTCACAAAATCAGTATATGTGTCCAAACTCTGTCAGAGATACTTTACAATGTGACACATATAAGTACTCTTTTGAATACTGAATATTAAAAAGACTAGAAGGTCAGCAGCAGGATGACTAAAACATGATTGGGTGATGTTTGAACAAAACACAATTGTTTACATATTTATTCAGAAATAAGTCCTACTAAATTCAGTGGTGCTTGCTTCCAGGTAAGAGTGTATACGATTGCATATAAAAACAATGTTCACTGTAAAAAAATCTTGAACTGAGTTTATTAGTCATTTTATTCCACCTCTTTAAACACAGATATTTAAAATAGTTAAAATTCATGTGCTACTTTTTGGAAAAAGACAGGGCACATGCTATAAATTAAGATGAAACATATCAATGAGAACACACACACACACACACACACACACACACACACACACACACACACACACACACACACACACACATTTCCCAGTGGTGGCAGGTTGCACTGTGTATTTGAGTTATGATTTTATTTGTCATTTATGTTTTTGATATTTTTTTATATTAAAATAAATAAAAATAAAATTTATATGCTACGTACCACTGTTTCATAGGAATATATGTTATATCTTTTTGTTTTTCAGGATTTAAAAAAAGATAAGAGGAAAAACACACAAACACACACAAGCCACAATACCTGTCTACAGTCCAATGTTGCTAGATAATAATAACCTTTAGAACACCGCAAATGTGCTCAGATCTGCTACAGCTACCCTCTGTCATTATAGTTCCTGCTATCTTTATCCCAGTGACTCCAGTTGTGTTTAAAGGTGCAAGGTCAACAAAAAGTCAACCACAGACACAAAGCCCAAACAAGCCCTACTATATAAATCCAGAGAGATTGTTAATGGAACATTACAGACCTCATGGAAACGGCTCTGATGAAAAAAACTTTGAGGAAACACCATAAAACTCTGCCAAATGCTGAAAAAGCTGTTGCTAATATCTCTACCAGCTTGCCTTCAAATCAAGCTTTGACATCCATCGTGTCAGATCTTCCCACCCTTTTGCCAGAAGTAGTAGGTTTAAATTCTAGCACTAAATTAAACTCTGGGAAGAAGAGACCTGGGACTGTGATAGTGTCAAAACGATCAAGTAGTGGAGGCATGTCCCAGGATCAGTGGGATCGGCCGGTCATTCCCCCAAGAAGACCTGGCTTCAGGGTATGCTATATCTGTGGCAAGGAGTTTGGATCTCAGTCTCTTCCTATTCATGAGCCGAAATGCCTGGATAAGTGGCACACTGAAAATGACAAGTTACCTAGGCACCTCAGAAGACCAGCACCTACTAAACCTCAGGGCTTTCCTGGAGAATCTTATGATCTGACAGCTCAAAATGCAGCAGCAGCTCAGAGTTACCAAGCTCAGCTCCTGCCATGTCAAAATTGTGGACGTACTTTCCTTCCAGACCGACTCCCTGTTCACCAAAGAAGTTGTAAACCAAAGGCCAGTCCAGGTCCTTCAAACTCTAGTTCTACCAAATTGCTTAGATCCACAGGTTATAGGGCAGAATCTTCTGCACCAGACAAGGTAATGAGAAGGCAAAAGGCCCTGTTCTTTCTATAAACAAACACCAGAATGGCTCTCTTGCTCTTGAGATCAATGATAGAAAGCTTCACCATTGACTTCAGTCACGTTAAGAATTCATTTCAGAGAATATAGGTGGATGAGTAATCTTAAACAAACCTCAGATGCCCAAACTAGTTCTCATATTTTGATATGTGATCAATGAAAGTACATATCTGATAGCACATCATTTGTGTAAGACAAACATTGTAGTATTTCAATTTATAATCACCATAAATACTTAATTAACACGAACCAGAGAATTAAAATAAACCATATTAGAGATTTTTGGTTCAAAATGGCTATAGCGAAGAGAGAAATACCTGGCTAGACGGCTTAATGAGTTGAGCACTCGGCTGCTGAGCCAGAGGTTGGGTGTTCAATTCCACACTGCGCCTTCTGGAAGAAGAGCCAGTTTGTGTAGCTTTGGCCAGGCTGTATGGTCCCAGACTGACCTCAAAAGAACCATGCATATTTGTTTGCTTGTCTGTCTGTTTAATATTATTTAAAATATTTTTAGCCCACCTTTCTCTTTAAAAGGACCCAAAGCAGCTATGTCCAGCAAACAATGAAAAGGGTTGCCATGAATCAGAACTCACTTAAGGGCACACAGTTGTTATTAACCAAGGAATGAAGTTTTAGGCCAGTGATTCAAAATACAGGACAAACTGTTGACACAGATTTTCCACTAAAACTCACTTCAGATCCAGAATGAAACAAAGAACACTTCGGGTTCCATTCATGGATAATCCCTACTTGAGATGGGACCCATACAAAGTTCTTCATGTGTTATGAACATCAGTTCGGTGAATGTGTATTAAAGCTGAGGAGGTGATGATTGGTTTCCTCTATGCAGGGCACCTTTAGCCTGCCTTGTGTTGTATGGGAATTTAGGGAAGTGTATTCCTCAGACACCCAATGTCAATTTTTAAAAGCCATAAATATCTGTTAAGCTTTAAATGCAGGTGTCCTGCAAAATTTACCACCAAAATACGTGATGGATAAGTCATTCACAGCTTCCTTTTCCTTACCAAGAACTCTCTGCATACTCTTTGGGTACAATCTTCACCTGCCTGAGGGTACAAAGTTATCTGATGGATCAATCCCCAGATAACTCAGTACAGTTCTGTTTCTTTTACCTACCAATCTAGCATGGTCCACACGAACATACAAAATACGTGCAAGTGCCTTGGGATATTATGGGCGATGTGTGCATGCTTTGTATATCTGCACTGGGTTTTTCCCAACTTTGAATTTCAGTGCATTCAGGATATAAGGAACTTCATGGGTAACCATTCATGATGGTGCAATGGCCTCCAAATGAGGGAAGGTACTGCATTTAGATTTTGTGTGTATGTATAAAAATCTAAAGAAATCAAATTGTACTCAATGTTGGATCAGCTCCTTGTGAAAGGCTTACCGTACCTGAAAAGATGCAAGAGAGTTCGTGTGAATTCTCAGATGTGAAACTGGAGATGTTCTAATAAAAACAGATTATTTATTCAGGTTCTATGCCGAAGAATAGAAAACTGATAATGTAATGCCAGTTTCTGAACAGGATTCAGGAAGATCCTAAGGTGTGTAAATCTGTTTGTAAATTAATGGGCAGTCTTTTTTTTTTTTAAAGGATCAAGCATATAGAAAGACCTTTCTTGCTGAAGAAGAATCAGTATAGTTTCTGCAAATAAGCCATATGGTATGCCAACAAGCATTTGGAGAGCAGTGCAAAATTACAATTGTATATTGTAATAATAATTACTGTATTTTTTGCACCATAAGACTCACTTTTTTCCCCACAAAACAGGGGTGTGGAAAGTCTGTGCGTCTTATGGAGCTAAGAAAACAGATTATATTTTCCTGTTTTCTTCTCCTAAAAAATTGGTGCGTCTTATGGAAAGGTGCGTCTTATGGAGCGAAAAATACGGTACATTTCATCAAGTTCATTGCAACTTATGGCAACCTTTTCCAGGATTTTCTAGCTAGAGAATACCCAGAAGTCATTTACCATTCCCTTCTTCTGGAAGTGCTCTGAGATTGTGCAGATTGCTCAGAGAACTTAAATACATTAAGTCTCATAAGTCTTTCATTAAGATCTTCATGTTATATAGTTTGAATAGTATGTCATAGACATATCATTTATCATTGTAAAAGAACATGTTCAACATTCCATTCCCCCCCCCCCAATTTTTCTGGAAATAACAAAACAAAAATGGCTTTGGAAAAAAACTGGGAAAATGTGATGGTGTTTTCTTTTTCAATTTTTCCTTTTCCCCCCAAGGCCTTCCGATCTCTAAGCTTGCCTAAGGTTACACAAGCTGGTTATTTTCCTGAGATGCACAGTGAAGAATTGAACTCACAACTTCTGGCTGTACAGCCACTGAGCTATCCAGTCAGCTATAAACTTTAGCTGTTATATGTATTCATTTTTTTTCTATATTTCAAGTATGTTATACTGTCTATCGCCATTTGATGTTTATTAGGCTTTCAAAGTTTGGAAAACTCAAACAAGAGTTTGAGGGCTTTCAGGAGGATATCTTGAACAGAAAAGCTAGGAGATACTTTAATCTATTTACATTTCTGGATTGTGTCAACAAGAATCTTCCTCAGCATTTTTCCCCCGAAGACTTGCATTTTTCTGTTGCCTTTCTTTGAGCCACCTAATTAGACCAACATTTTCCTTAGCATCAGCTTGATATTATACATTTAGATCATTTCAGACCTGTTTAATTTAGGAATCAGGAAACCTTATGCTAGAAAACTCAAGTGAAGAATTGTGTCCACCCTCAGAAAACTAAAGTGTCCTGAACCTTTTGGACAAAATAGTTGCATTATCAGTGAAATCTACAGTACATTCATAGCTTAGAGAGGACTGATGATAAGGTACTTTGTTAACAAGTTGGATGTTTTTGTTTGAATCCATTTTGACATGAAGGTCAAAAGTTGGAAAGTTGAAGAGCTGGAAAGAAGGTTTGGGTTTACTTTCTTCCACAAATGGATCTACAAATAAAAAGAAAATGAAGCTTACTAATGAAGGATGACTAAGCCCAAGAATATCCTCACTGGGTGCACAAAAGCCCTGATTTATGTGTGGTCAAACACAGGAAGAGAAATTGCACAACATACTTTCATACCATGATGTTCTTGGGACCTCTGGTCTAGAGCAGTGGTTCTTAACCTTTTTGAAAGAAACGCCCCCTTGGGCCATTGATGAAGTTATCATTGCCCCCCTCCCCACGGTGATATTTATTTATTTATTTATTTATTTATTTATTTATTTATTTATTTATTTATTTATTTATTTATTTATTTATTTATTTATTTATTTATTTATTTATTTAAGAAAGACACTTAAATCCAATGACTTCTGAAAATAAAATTCAACAGCCAGCCAGCCACAACAGGACAACAAGAAAAGCCGGAAAAGCTGCCGAATTCCCACCCACCCAGGATGGACCCGAGCCAGCCCCGTCCCTAGAAACCCTGCCATGCCACCCCAAACTGACCTGTTTCTCTCCACGCTTCCCTTGCAACGGGTGGGAAGGTGGGCGGGAAGGCAGGACGGAAAAATGGGGCTCATCTCTTCCTCCCCATCCAGGTGCTACCCTTTCCTTCCACCAAATCCACACTCAGTGCTCCCCTAAGGGAGAAAGGCGAGATGTGGCAGGCAGAAAGAGCTGGATTGTCTGGTGGTAGCGGCACTGGATCCACTGCCAGCACTGTGGCTGCAGCCGCCTTCACAGGTTTGGCTCGCTCCAGCGCCCCCCTACTGCCCCCTTTTGTTCCGCCACCCCCATGCCGCCCCTTTTCGTTCTACCGCCCCCCTGAAAAATGAAATCGCCCCCTGGGGGGCATTATTGCCCACGTTAAGAACCACTGGTCTAGAGGAAGATCCAGAAACATTCCTCTTTGAAAACAGAGTCATCTCATTTTAGCAGGGCCTAACTCTTGTAGCAGAACACTAGAATCTTCCCACTGTATTTTCCCACTATCCCGTTTTCTTCTAAATTTCCCTCACTAAAACAGTCAATAAATAATAGTTAAATATATATACCATGGGGAAGCCTTCTTCACTTGCAAGTAAGCGTGTGAGGGACCCCTCTATACTGGGGCCACCACTTAGAGATAGCAAAAGATCAAACCTATCCCAACCAGCTTTGTGTCTTTAATCACTACCCCATAGGAGTGAAAAAGGAAGAAGAATCTCCATATGTGCTAATGGACCCCTGTTTCTTTAGCCATTGTCTAGGCAATCGTCAATTGCAAAGCTGAGAAGCAGGGAGGTTTGAAGTTCTCCTAATCACATGCAATGGGCCCTACCCAGATTTAGGACCCATGTTCTTCCTTGCAAGTAAAAGAAAAGAAATGTATTGTGTCCCGGCATGCTGTACATCTTGTTTAACATTCATTGTTTCCTGAGAACTAGAACAAGCCAGATTGTCTGTTATGGTTTAGTGGGCCAAAATAGTTGTTTTGTAATTGAGTTGGTAACAGAATATACGGCCTCATTTGGATTACCTAAATGTGATTGTATCTAAAGTAAACGAGCTAAGCCTAACTTTGGCTGAGCAGTTCAGTTTTGACATCACTCTTCCAAAATCCTGCTTTGGAATACACTAGGGTATGGGAAAAGCTGTAAGCACTCTCCCACTTGATATTGTTAAAATCTCATTCCATTGTGTAAAGAAAGAGGGTGCTATTCTTCTAGAGGAAAGCATTTTGTTCAATTTCTTGTGTAAATTGCTATTAACAAGCACTGAATCTCTCCCCCCCCCCCCAACTGATGTGTTGGGCAGGTTATGGTGAAAAATTAATTCATTTGGCTATACCTTGATTACCTGCTGCTGCCATATGCTGCTTTTTCCTTTTGCCTGGGTGCTAGCACAAATAAAATATTTATTTGAATTTTTATTATTTAATTTTATTATTTCCTCTGCCACTATGCAGGCAAGGTCCAAACCTTGTTCTACAGGCTCATTAGAAGCTGTGCTGGTAGGTTCTTATAATTCTTCTTCAACAGAGAGGAGAGATAAATTCCTTTTTGGTTTAAAACCTACAGTGCCTCCTCTTCTGAAATCCTTATTTGAATTTCATCTATATTTCAGTCTAAAAATAAAATTACTTCATTACAAAGAACAGGTTTTGCAATGATCCTGTCCAATATGTCTAGAAAAATATATGTCTAATTTTAAGGGAATGTTTGGCAGTCAGGATCCTGGAAAAGATGAATATGCTGTATTAAATAAGAATAAAGGAACTGAATTAGGCTTTGTAAAGTCTGCTGAAATAAAATACCCAGTAGTCAAAGTAAAACCTATCACATTATGACTGCAGTATGTTAGATACATTAAAGGAAGGATGTAGGATGAACATGATTTAATTAGAAAAACTCTGAATATGAGCGGAGAATACTTTTTTAAAATTTCAGTCGCAGCATATCATGAAATAACTAGGCTTTTGAATTTAGTTAAGTAAAGGCAATTTAATAATGTCTAAAATGAAAAGATGGATAAACTGCATAATCAGATAACTCTAACCAATTTGGTTGGTTTACTTGGTGACTGGTAGGGCATTTGATGTGGCATTCTTAAATTGTTTTAAAAAAGTAGAAATCAAAAACAGAAGTCTAGAGCATGCCTTGTTAAAAATCAAGTTGGAAAATTGTTTGAATGTCCATCTTGTGTAGTCCCAACCACAAATAATTTAGAATCATAATCTTTCCCAACCTGGCCTTTCCTCTAAAGGGTATTGAGGAAGAAAAATGGAAAGTTTTCTACCACAGTATAAAAATAGTTCATATAAATATCAACTTTATCAATTATTTTAATCTCCAAAATCTAAAACAGTGGTTCTTAACCTTGAGTTACTCAGGTGTTTTTGAACTGCAACTCCCAGAAACACAGCTGGTGGTGAAGCCTTCTGAGAGTTGCAGTCCAAAAACACCTGAGTAACCCAAGGTTAAGAACCACTGATCTAAAAAGACAGGGACTAGAACTGGGAAGATAAATGGCTCAAGAGTTGTGTGAGAAAAATAGGAGAACAATTGGAAACTAGAGATGGGCACGAACTGCTGGTTCAGTGGTTCGTGCTGGTCCATTTACCAGCTGAACAGGCGTTTAGTGCTTCCCACCCTTGCCTCCTCCAGTACGTGCCTACTCAGAGGCGGTGCCCCAGCTTCCTTGCCCTACCTCCTCCAGGTGCTGCCTCTGAGTGGGTGCCCACCAGAAAAGGCAGGTCTGGGAAGTGCCAAACACTTGTTTGGCTGATTACTTAACCTGACATAAACCAACAAACCAGCGGTTTGTGCCCATCTCTAAAGGAAACCCATGTTTACCATATAAGTCTGTGATCATGTGTCTGTTATAACTGGAAATAATGGCCCGAACGCAAAGCGTAGTCCTAATTAGATTAGACCCATTGATCCAACGCCGTTTAGATAAAAGTAGACTCTCAAGTCAGCATTATTTTATATTTGGGACTACTAAATGGATTAGGGCCAGCATCTTCTACAAATACTCACCTGTATATGTGGAATGTGAAGACAGCTAGGAAAAGTTATGGATTCTGCATGATAAGAGATTATACATATCATCCACAATTACCTTGAATTATTAAAAGCAGGTTGATTTCTGAGTTTTACAGGGATTTCTTGCTGAGAAGCCCTCAGTAGGCCTTTCTCATCCTCGATGTTGAGGTTATGATGAGGCCTATTCAAGCACTATGCCTCAAACTGTAGACGTGATTAAAACACCATCCCCTCACATTTCCCCACCCAGAGGGCTCTCAGACCTTTTTATGAGAAACAGAGAAATCTGAAGTGAACATGATAAGGAGCTCTGATCATGCACACAAACGCACATCAGATATATTCATTTATTGAAAGACAATAGCCCAACAATTACAAACAACTGTAGTTATCTAACATGCATTCCTTCCGTGCCAACTTTACTCTGAAGCTTTCCTGAAACATCCAAAGTAGATTTCAGGAGCCAATCTATGCAAAAGCAGTCTTTGTGAATGTTTTCAACATTAACCAGATCCCAAAATAAACATGGTAACTAATTCTCTTCGGGGATTAGGAACAACTAGCCCAAAGATACATTCAAAACACAGCATCTTTGAAATTGCTTCTAAACCCTCACTTTGTCCACAGGGTATCTTACTATAACAGCATCTGCCATAGAATTTAAGCCAGTTATTTAGTTATCCACTGAATTTATATTCCTTTCAGTTAGTTCAAAGTGGTGGGCATGGCTCTCCTTCTCACTTTATTCCCACACCTGCAACCCTATGAGATGGGTCAGGTATTGTCCAAAGATCACCCAGAGAATTTCATAAATCGACACAGGACTAGAATCTGGATCTGCCAAGTCTCAGTCCAAAACTCATAAAACTCTAACTATCACACTGACTCGTGACTTTATGAAACCAAAAATCAATAATGTTATGGCATTTTGTTGTTCCCAGCCTGCAGTAATAAGGAAACCTCCAACCGTTATCTGTTACATTTGTGGCCGTGAGTATGGAACTCATTCAATAAGCATCCATGAACCACAATGTCTTAAAAAATGGCATATTGAGAATGATCAACTGCCAAAACATCTACGAAGACCTGTACCTGTGAAGCCAGCAGTTAGATCCATAGGAGGTAAGTATCTGGACATTGCCTATTGTCCATCTGTACAGTGTTGGTCACTAGACTGATCTCAATTAATCAATGTATAGATGGACTGTCTATGCTGCTTGCAGAGATAGCATAAAGATCCATTATCATGTTGTATACCATTTTCCTTCACCTGATTAAAATAATGCCATTTAGCTTATTTGACAACTTCTCTATAGTCTTATTTGGAAACATGAATGGGATTTTGTATTTCTGAAGATAGCCTCATATTGGTCAGATCTGGACAATTTGAACAGCAAATAAATGACAATTAGACTCACAAGATTCACAAGGATGGCAATGACAAGAGGAGGTTGGGCATATTACTGCTGGAAATGTTTTGTACTGAAGTTGTTCCACTGCATGAATGGCAGGGTTTGGCAGTAACAGACGACATGTAAAAACATTATCTCTGAAACATTACTTTTGGGGGCAATTACTTGTATATTGGGGTCATGTTGAATTTTGGGGTCATTCAGGGGTTTATGGTCATTTTCAATTTTTTAGTATACTGTATTGTGGGGGGGGAAAGTTGAAAGCAGCACATCTGCCATGTGTTAAATACTAAGGAGTCATTCCTTGAATAGCAAGAAAAACATAATATCAATGAGTTTTAAAAATTAAGGCATAGGAAAATCTTTTTTCCCCCCAAATGTCATATCAAAATCTGATTAATGGAACCTATAGGTAACTGGCTGGCTTTGACATGCTTAGAGCAAGCAAACAGAAAGTTTGTTACCAGATTCCATGGCAGTTGAGCAGGCCTCTGCTCTCACTCTGTCTTTCTACAAAGAATTCAACTGTCCATTATGCCATAGCCACATGTAACATTAGCCCAACAGTTTCTTCTCTGCTTCAAAGAACTCCCCCATGTGAATTTTTATGGCAGTGGGGAGGCTGCGGGGGTCAGTCTTGCCATCGGTGTCCTCTGCCAGTGCTTCATCTATCCCCAGCAATTTTCTGGTACTGTACCTTGCAGACAGGGATCTAGAACTCTGACCTATAAGTGAAAAGGAAAGCAACAGGGACAGACTTTCAGAGGAAAAGTGGCTGGTGAGGGACAGGTTAAGCATCCACCTCTCCCTTCCAATTTTCCACCCCAAATCACCCTTCCCAATGGTATTTTGCAATGGAGAAAGATCCGGTTGCCCCTGAATATCCAAAGTATATAGCATATACATTCATTTCCTGCAAATGAGAATATTTGCATCAGCCAAAAAAAAAAAGAAGCATAGTTGTCTACTCGTCTGGTGAAAAGGAATATTAGGAACAGACAGATTAAGAGGTCTAAGGCTCATTCTCCTACAACACACTGGATATGAATCATGTTACAAACGAATGGACTCTTATGGAAAGATCTATGTGTTGCCTGCTATATCAACAATGGGCTTTTCCCCTTCTTTTTTCAAAGCGTTGGTTTAAAACAGACTTGCACTCAATATCTGCACATAAAATCTAGGTAATATGTCAAAAGTTAGTGCCTTTAAAATACCATACGTTCTGGCAAAGGCAAAGAGCTTGGTGTTTTGAATAAAGCTGCAGGTCTTGCTTGCCATGCACTGTCAAGCAGGATGATGACGAGTAGGTGCTGCTGTAGGAGCTTATTCAGTTGTTAAACAACCTCAGCTAAAGGTAACTCTGTGGAAGGCAAGAGGATTTAAAGCCCGTGTGTTTAGTCGTTTAGTCGTGTCCGACTCTTCGTGACCCCATGGACCAGAGCACGCCAGGCCCTCCTGTCTTCTACTGCCTCCCGGAGTTGTGTCAGGTTCATGTTGGTTGCTTCGCAGACACTGTCCAGCCATCTCATCCTCGGTCGTCCCCTTCTCCTCTTGCCATCACACTTTCCCAACATCAGGGTCTTTTCCAGGGAGTCTTTTCTTCTCATTAGATGGCCAAAGTACTGGAGCCTCAGCTTCAGGATCTGTCCTTCCAGTGAGCACTCAGGGTTGATTTCCTTTAGAACTGATAGGTTTGTTCTCCTTGCAGTCCAGGGGATTCTCAAGAGCCTCCTCCAGCACCACAATTCAAAGGCATCAATTCTTCGGCGGTCTGCTTTCTTTATGGTCCAGCTCTCACTTCCATACATCACGACAGGAAAAACCATAGCTTTGACTATTCGGACTTTTGTTGGCAAGGTGATGTCTCTGCTTTTCAAGATGCTGTCCAGATTTGTCATCGCTTTCCTCCCAAGAAGAAGGCGCCTTTTAATTTCAGGGCTGCTGTCTCCATCTGCAGTGATCATGGAGCCCAGGAAGATAAAATTTGACACTGCCTCCATATCTTCCCCTTCTATTTCCCAGGAGGTGATGGGACCAGTGGCCATGATCTTAGTTTTTTTGATGTTGAGTTTCAGACCGTTTTTTGCACTCTCCTCTTTCACTCTCATTACAAGGTTCTTTAATTCCTCCTCACTTTCTGCCATCAGAGTGGTATCATCTGCATATCGGAGGTTGTTGATATTTCTTCCGGCAATCTTAATTCCGGCTTGGGTTTCTTCCAGTCCAGCCTTCCGCATGATGTATTCCGCATATAAGTTAAATAAGCTGGGGGACAATATACAGCCTTGCCGTACTCCTTTCCCAATTTTGAACCACTCAGTTGTTCCATGACCAGTTCTAACTGTTGCTTCCTGTCCCATATATAGGTTTCTCAGGAGACAGATAAAGTGGTCAGGCACTCCCATTTCTTTAAGAACTTGCCATAGTTTGCTGTGGTCCACACAGTCAAAGGCTTTCGCATAGTCAATGAAGCAGAAGTAGATATTTTTCTGGAACTCTCTGGCTTTCTCCATAATCCAGCGCAAGTTAGCAATTTGGTCTCGAGTTCCTCTGCCTCTTCGGAATCCAGCTTGTACTTCTGGGAGTTCTCGGTCCACATACTGCTGAAGCCTACCTTGCAGGATTTTGAGCATAACCTTGCTAGCGTGTGAAATGAGTGCAATTGTACGGTAGTTGGAGCATTCTTTGGCACTGCCTTTCTTTGGGATTGGGATGTAGACTGATCTTTTCCAATCCTCTGGCCACTGTTGAGTTTTCCAAACTTGCTGGCATATTGAATGTAGCACCTTAACAGCATCATCTTTCAAGATTTTAAATAGTTCAACTGGAATGCCATCACCTCCACTGGCCTTGTTGTTAGCCAGGCTTTCTAAGGCCCACTTGACTTCGCTCTCCAGGATGTCTGGCTCAAGGTCAGCAACTACATTGTCTGGGTTGTCCGGGATATCCACATCTTTCTGATATAATTCCTCTGTGTATTCTTGCCACCTCTTCTTGACGTCTTCTGCTTCTGTTAGGTCCCTCCCATTTTTGTCTTTTATCATGTTCATCTTTGCGCAAAATGTTCCTCTAATATGTCCAATTTTCCTGAACAGATCTCTGGTCTTTCCTTTTCTGTTATCTTCCTCTATTTCTTTGCATTGTTCATTTAAGAAGGCCCTCTTGTCTCTCCTTGCTATTCTTTGGAAGTCAGAATTCAAGTTTCTGTAACTTTCCCTATCTCCCTTGCATTTTGCTTCCCTTCTCCTCTCTGCTATTTCTAAGGCCTCGTTGGACAGCCACTTTGCTTTCTTGCATTTCCTTTTCTTTGGGATGGTTTTCGTTGCTGCCTCCTGGACAATGTTACGAGCCTCTATCCAAAGTTCTTCAGGCACTCTGTCCACCAAATCTAGTTCCTTAAATCTGTTCTTTACTTCCACTGTGTATTCATAAGGGATTTGGTTTAGATTATACCTGAGTGGCCCAGTGGTTTTTCCTAATCTCTTCAGTCTAAGCTTGAATTTTGCTATGAGAAGCTGATGATCAGAACCGCAGTCAGCTCCAGGTCTTGTTTTTGCTGACTGTATAGAGCTTCTCCATCTTTGGCTGCAGAGAATATAATCAATCTGATTTCGATATTGCCCATCTGGTGATTTCCATGTATAGAGTCGCCTCTTGTGTTGTTGGAAAAGAGTGTTTGTGATGACCAGCTTATTCTCTTGACAAAACTCTATTAGCCTTTGTCCTGCTTCGTTCTGAACTCCAAGGCCAAACTTCCCTGTTGTTCCTTTTATCTCTTGGCTCCCTACTTTAGCATTCCAGTCCCCTAGAATGAGAAGAACATCTTTCTTTGGTGTCAGTTCTAGAAGGTGTTGTAAATCTTCATAGAATTGTTCAATTTCAGTCTCCTCAGCAATGCTGGTTGGTGCATAAACTTGGATTATTGTGATGTTGAATGGTCTGCCTTGGATTCGTATTGACATCATTCTATCATTTTTGAGATTGTATCCCATTACAGCTTTTCCCACTCTTTTGTTGACTATGAGGGCTACTCCATTCCTTCTACGGGATTCTTGTCCACAATAGTAGATATGATAATCATCTGAGCTGAATTCGCCCATTCCTGTCCATTTTAGTTCACTGATGCCCAGGATGTCGATGTTTATTCTTGCCATCTCCTGTTTGACCACCTCCAGCTTCCCAATGTTCATAGATCTTACATTCCAGGTTCCTATGCAGTATTTTTCTTTGCAGCATTGGATTTTCCTTTCACTTCCAGGCACGTCCACAGCTGAGCGTCCTTTCGGCTTTGGCCCAACCACTTCATTAGCTCTGGAGCTACTTGTACTTGTCCTCCGCTCTTCCTCAGTAGCATGTTGGACGCCTTCCGACCTGAGGGGCCCATCTTTCAGCGTCATATCTTTTAGCCTTTTGTTTCTGATCATGGGGTGTTCTTGGCAAAGATACTGGAGTGGCTTGCCATTTCCTACTCCAGGTGGATTGCGTTTGGTCGGAACTCTCCACTATGTCCTGTCCGTCTTGGGTGTCCCTGCACGGCATAGCCCATAGTTTCTCTGAGTTACTCAAGCCCCTTCGCCACGACAAGGCAGCAATCCATGAAGAAGATTTAAAGCCCATTTTAAGTCAAAAAAGGGAACAAGGGGTTGGATGCAAATTATACTATTTAAAATGCACTCCAGCTGCCTCAGCCTCCAGGCTTAATTACAGGCAGTTCCATTTGAAATAGCTGGGAAGAATAAGAAAATGGACTTAAATTGAGTCTTCCTGACTTTGCCCATTGGGTCTTTGAATTAACCTTGCTCTAAAGCACACCAAACCTATTTAAAGGGAGGGGGGGACACCACACACACACACCTAAATTGGAATGAAATTGGAACCTGTACCCAAGAACAGCGGAGGGGTGTGTGGGGAGGAACAGAGCAAAGAAAGGAACAGGGTGTGCTCTTAGTCTCTTTGTCTCTTTGCTTGGATGCTATTGACTCATTTCGCAGGATTTGTGTGAAGGCCAAGTGGCGAAACAGGCTGATTTTGAAGTTTAGGCAAATATGTTAATAATTAGTTAAGAATGTGTAACATAGCACATGCTGAAATGTTTTCTCCATACATACAAGATGATTCAGTTTGTAGTTAACTTTATTTGACCCCTGAGACAATAAGCAGAGTTTTGGTGGGGGGGGGGTTTCTTCCCTCCAAAGGGCTATGATTTAGTTAGAAGTGAAAGGCTCAGTCAACAGGTATTTCCTGAAAATATTTTCCGTACAAGCCGAACATGGCTCTCCAGAATGAAAACTGATCTTCTCCCTTTTTAATTTTCCAGCAAAAGGTTACTATGATCTTGATGCTTTAAATGAGTCTGCCTGGCAAAGTGCCCAGAACCAGTTAGTTCCATGTGATATTTGTGGTCGTACCTTCCTGCCAGACAGACTGATCGTCCACCAGCGGTCATGTAAACCGAAGACACCTAAGGAAAATGCTCCTTCATTCAGTGGAAAGATTTAAAGGACAAAACCTCTCTCTGACTTATAGAAGTTCCAGCACTGAAGAATCATGGCACTATATAGAATCACGTTTCAAACATGTCCCGTGTGAAGTTAGCAAGCTATTGATTGTATAGGTGAAACATTGAACATGTAGCTTCTAACAGTGTTTTGTGGTGGTGGTATTATAAGGGGCCGTAAGTAGCTCGAATCTTTTCTGGATCCTCTGGAATAGACTATGGCTTCCAGGCTGTGTAAGATATACCATTTTTCCACTTTAGCCTTTTTTTTTGTGAAGAAATGATTATGACTTTTCATACCCAAGATTAGTAAATCATGTGCAAAAATACTTATTTTTATATATTTAAATTTCTTTTAAAAGACTTTTGTCTGCAGCTGGATAAGAACAATAAAGGCTTCAGCAGCCTTCTTTAGAAGTGAGACTTTCGTGTGTTTGGAAGACTTAATCTCCTATTTTGCTTCTTAAATGCCAGCTCTTAGACCTGGGGTCATGGTCTAATAGTAAGACCCAATAAAGGAATTAACTTTCCAGAGATTGGCAATTTACTTTTTCAAAGTTAAGTTACTTTTCAAAAGGTGCTTTAGAATAATTGGATACAGTTACCATTCTGAGGTCCAAAGAAATTGTTGGTTTTAAAGACAGCCTCTTAATGCTGTAAGGGCTCTTGCCTCTGAAACAAAATACTGTATTCTTCTCCTGCCAGTCTCATAGTCACTTTAGCATCCATTGCAAGACATAAGGCAGCAGCATGAAGCCTAGCAGAAGCCAGCAACTAAACTATCATGTGGTAGTCCTCCCCCAATATTCAATAAAACCACAGTCTGTAACTGCAAAAGTAACTAAAATTTGCAGTTACACTGCAATGGGAATAAAGGTATCCCTTGTGAAGTTAGAATTGTAACATAATGTAATTATATTACCAACATAAGAAAAAAAATTACTTAAAGGTAACTAGTTAGTTGTAACAAGGCATTTCTAAGCTCTGCAACTTCTCTTCCAAATCCTGTTGCAAGACTTAATATTTCAACTTTAGGTACTAGTTTTACCATTTGATCTAATCACCAGTCTTTTCAATTTTTCACAACTCCCTTTATTTCCCCTTGATGGGTTGATCTCAGAAACATCTAAATCACACACTTTGTGTCTTCCCCAATCCATGGGATCATCCAAATCCTAGCCTGTTCTTGGCCACCTCCCTATTACAATATTTCACATTTTAGTTACAGTTGCCAGAATCTTGAAGACAGGAGGGCCTGGCATGCTCTGGTCCATGGGGTCACGAAGAGTCGGACACAACTAAACAACAACAACAGCCAGAATCTTACTGGTATTCATATGATGTTTGCATATTTTGTTCTAATTTATGATGTGTAAATGATGCTTCCAAGTCCCATCCTTGATGGAGACTGTAGTCAAAGGCATCAAAATCCACTGAGAGGTCCAGCAGGACCAATACAGAAATACTCCTCTTGTCCAGTTCACCAAGGCAACTACAGTGGTCTCCATTTCATGACCAGGCCCAAAGATGGATTAAAATGGATCAAGATAATCTATCTCTTTCAGGAACCCCCAGAGCTGAGAAGTCAGGACACACTCCAACACTCTATCCAAAAATGGAACACAGAAGATGGTTTGATCATTGTCCAGCATAGTGGGTTTCAAAGAGAGGCTTTTCATTAGCAGTCTCACTGTTGCCTACTTTTGGCATGCTGGAACCCTACTTTACTGTATGCAGGCACTCAGCACACCTTTTGCCCATTTGTCCAACCCCCACTGTCTGCTTTCATGAGCCAGGAAGGCCAAGATCCCTCACACATATGGTGGCATTCACCTGTACAAGGATCCTGTTAAAATCTATGGGCTGCAAATAATAAATAGCATCCATGAACATATGACAGGAAGGGCTAAATTTACATCCACAGGGGCTTTATCACCTAGAGTATTGAAGTCAGAGTGGATCTGAGCAACTTTGTCTGCAAAGTGCTGTACAAATTCATCACAGTGGGCTGTCAAATTGTCAGCATCCTGTTCTTGTTCTGGAGCGGATGCTTAGGAGTGATTATGTCTCCAGTCTTGGCTGTTTCCCCATTCCAAACATCAACCAAGACTTCAGCAGGATCACATGCTGAAACAACAGAAAACTCCCCAAGAAACCTCAGGAAACCATGTAGATCCACCAGCCTCCAAAGTTGGAAGATTATAATTGGACCTCCACCCCTGTGAGGGATTTGATTTCCATTGAGTCTAAACCCCATCAAGTACTGTACTGATCTGTCCAACACAGTAGAACTGTCAAAAATTCCTTCACACCCAAATCGACCTCATTCTGCCCACCACATGGTGTGCCTTACTAAATTATTGGGGCCAGATACCTCTTGAGACAGAACCGTGGTTGCCCTGTAGGATAAGAAGTCCTGTGCTGTTCACAGGAAGGTGGCTTCAGCATGGTTTGTGAGGTTCCTTGGAACAAGAAGTCAGCATCGCTCCCCGAGACCAACCCAGCCAGCTCAGGAAGGAGACTGTTGATCAACAAGTGGGACTGTACGCCAACAGAATCTCTGTTCTGCTCCAGGTACCAACTTCCATGGATGCATAGTTAAATCTAGAAGACTGTGTTACAGGTCACCTAGTGAAGAGAAGGGCATCCTAACAGACCACCGCAACTCCACCTCCTCCACTCTTAGATCTACTTAATGCAGACCTCATGAGTCAGCATGCTCATCCAGGATGGTTGGTGTTTTTCCTTTCACTGATCTGCCATTCAGGAGCCATACTTTCAACCAGGAAGACTGTCACCAAGACAATCCAGGGTGCCTGAGTTTGGAAATGATTTGGTATAACCAAAACCATGTTTCTTCCTCCTCCCTCATGATACCATACCTGTCTTCCTACACTCTATCTCCCTGTCCCATCTATAATTTCAATGGCTGATGGCTGATCCTTTCTCCCACCACCCCTCTCTTTTTTTGACAATGCATTTATCCCAACAACAACAAATCAGATGGTCAAATGAGCCACAAGTAAACACTTTTTATTCCCTCTCCTCCAAGCAGGAATCCAGGCCCTCACCATCACATTTCCCCACAGTGGCTTTCCAAAGGAGTACTTGCGCCTGGTGTCACCTTTTTCAGTGGCAAGCCCACCAGTGGCAGTCCCACCCCTACCTTATATTCCCCCAACACCAAACAATGCTGCATGCTGGGGAAAAGAGTGAACTGGGACTTCCTGGCTGGCAAAAGCTGAGTCACACCTCCTAGTTTTGAGATTCCAGGAAGCAGCAGCAAAGCAAGCTGGTAAGTTTTGCCTGGCAGATGTTCCTCTGGAGCAGCTTCTTAGCAGGATATGCTGGCTTTAGTGAAAATATACATTCACAGCTCTCATATTCTGGAGAATAATGTTGCCTTAAATTCACTCAGGGCTATACACTGGCCACATTACAGCATTTTAAAAAGAAATATGACTTCTAGCAGTACATTCCTTATGTCTGGAATCTTGTTGTGCTGAAGTTCCAGGGTAGCAGAGGTGGTTTCTTAGATTTCAGTTTTAAGAAACTAATATCCAGTCTATAGTTGTAGAGAAAGGCTATAGACTGTAGTATATGATGTTCTGTCTAGTAATTGAAGAAAAGTGAATATTTTAAGCTCTTATGTTCTCCAAATCTTAATTTTCTGCATGCCGACCTCCAATCTCCATACATTTCCTCTTAATACTCTCCCCATTGCCTCTAGACCTCTGTGCTTGATAAATGCACACCCCAATGTTTAAAGCTAACAATTACTAACAGACACAAATTTGCTAGTTCCTTGGTCTTACAATACAAAACTCAGGTCTTTAGAATTCCTTTCTAATCACACAGTTATTAATTTGTGTTTTTTTTTTTAAAAAAGACGTTTTGCCAGGAAAAGTCTTGAATTTGCAACATAGATTTTTTTTAGCACAGCAGTGGAATATTTTGAGGTTGAGAACACAGACCCTTGGCAAGAGGAATATGCTGTGTCCATCAGAGAACAACCTTGAAGAAAGGCCAGTAAAAAGCATAGTGTCTCATCCAATGGTAGCCAGGGAAAAGGAGAGTGATGGATTGATCTTGTTCTCTTGTTCCTCCATCACCACCCCACAAATCTGTTTGGGGCATATTTAGGGCATGCTGGAAAAAGATTTGGAAAGTGTAGGGACAAGGGGAGGTAGGAGACAAGTGTGAAATGTTTGCTGCCACATTTCCGGATGTTGCTCATCTCCACTATTAAGGAAACCACTATCATTTATGTTTAAGAATATAATGACTGCTTTCTCCTCAGAGCAGTTCAAATCCAGCGAACTTTAATAAAAGGGTTAAAAGTCTGGTATGGTTTAACAGACTGGCAAAAACTAGAAAATACTTGCAGAAAGTGTTTTATTAAGTGGTTGCCGAAGTTATTCGGAAATCTGTGCTGAAACCCAATCTACAGTGTTGAAGAATGTTGTGAACTGTGGGAAGGAACTGATGCTTGTCTGAGTTTTCACCTGGAAGTCACGAAGCTGGCTGTGTGTATTTTATGACAAATGTGACTGTTGTGAGAAGATTGTCACCAGCAACTCGGCTTCCAGATGAAGTGTGCTGGAGGTCTCAGCTTGTTTCTCCTTGCCAAGCTATCTTCTTTCACAGTTTGCCTTGTAACAAAAACAAAAAATCGTATCACAGGTTATGAAGTGAAATTACAATCCCTGGACCCAGAGGGAAGTTCATTCAAATTCCATTTCATGCCCATGTTTTTTGAGGAAAACCCTTTTCAGATCACTCAATGACACTTCAATCAGCCCTTTAATCTGAACAAAGAGGAAACATGTTCAATTTATTAAGTCAACAGGTCAGTTCCTGGCCTGAAGTTCTGCACCACATAAACCCAAACAGAATACTTTGATCACCAGGACTGTAGAAACCTCAAGCAGCAAAACAGCTCTTCTAAGATACAGAGCAGATTTGAACAAGACTAAAAATGAAACAAGAAGTACATGATTCTTTATGCTTTGAACTCCCATGTAGAAGAAAACTTCCAGATCTTACTTAAAAGGAAGGAGAACTCACATTTAGTGGCTTGTGTTCAATAATATTGGTGATACAAGCTTCTTCTTAATGCTAAACTATTCAGCAACTTATAACAATTACCTTTGGTTGTTGTGGGTTTTTCGGGTTCTTTGGCCGTGTTCTGAAGGTTGTTCTTCCTAACGTTTCACCAGTCCCTGTGCCGGCCACAGAGACTGGTGAAACGTTAGGAAGAACAACCTTCAGAACACGGCCAAAGAACCCGAAAAACCCACAACAACCATTAGATCCCGGCCGTGAAAGCCTTCGCGAATACAAATTACCTTTGGCATTAGAAGTCCCAGGAAATATCATTCAGCATGGGGGTGGGGGTGGGGGTGGAATTTCTAAATGTTGTAAATGTAACTTTTTACAAGCTCTGCACTGATTGCCAAAGTTCAGAATATTGCAAGCAATGATATAAGAAATTGGCTAGTTTTAATAGTAATTGTTATGATGACAAGGGATAATTTTTATGATGTCACAGTAGGGTATACACTGATACCAGAGTTCTTCTTTTCACAGTTGATTTGCTTTTCAAAGGCATACACTCAGATCTGACTATCCAGGCCAATTAATCTTCCCCCACTTCACCTGTCTGCCTTTAGCTTCATTTCCAGAGGAGTAAAATGACAGAACAAAGCCAAGGTCTCAATGATCATCACTTTTCCCCCACCCCTCATCACACTTTGTGTTTGCCAGAACCACAGAACTGATCTAAATTCCATTTCACTTCATTTTATAGTCAGATAATGGAAAACCCTGGGAAAACTCTTCTGCATTTTCAAAGAACACATTGTTTAAAACCCATCTAGTTTCCCACACTGTAGATCCATGCAACCAATGATAACAGTTAAACACACAGGGCACGATCCAAAAGTCTTCAGTTGAAAGCTTTGTACCAGATCTCATCACAACACCAGTACTACCACCATTTGAAAAGCTTGTCCTTTACTCTTTTGAGTCCACAACCTGAGGGCTTAGTAAAGCAAACTTGGTAGTCATCAAAGACAATGTCTAAAGTACTGACATCAAACAATTGGTACAGAAGAAACTTCTTCAGTCCATCCAACTGCTAGGCAATGTGGGGCTCTTGTTTGCATCCATGACTCTCTGCAGACACCCAGGAAGGTTAATTAGTTCTAGACTTAAAGAACTAATGTAACTTTAGTTCAACTTTACTTCTTCAGTTACCTTTAAAGCCCCAAAGTCCCAACGGTTGGCTGCTTTAGAAACTCCAAGAACAAACTGACCCTTAGATTGCTCCATCTTCTTTAGGAGTTATTCAACAACATTGCTCTTCTAACATGGTCATCTCTTCAGGGGGGAAGCAGTTTGACTTGCCTGTTCTCAGGGCGCTGGCTAAGTCTCAAAAGAATAGCTAATCTCCACCCATTCCAGGCCTCAATGGGTCAGTACAAGTGTTTTGCTTGTGCCTGCACAGCACACATACCAAAAAAAAGAGAGTGAGGGCTGGGGACTGGGTGGAGCATGCACTTGGGACCCTCATGCCATTTGGAACATGGTAGAGGATGGAATGCTTTGTGCCCATTTCCACAAGCAGCTAGCCCAGAAACTGTTCTCTCCTCTCAACCCATCCTTGTAACATCACAAAAACCTGCACCTCAGTCTAATGTTTTGGCCCTGAAATCACAGGAAATGGCATATCGCTGATCTGAGGCATATTAGAACGTGGTACCTAGTGCTGAGTCTTTGGGCAGCTTATAATAGGTCAGAACAGTCAAACAACAGCAGCAACTGAAAAGCTTCTCTCGCACCAGCCTCCCCAGGTTTGATTCCTAAAAAGCAAAGAGAGAAAACCAGGAGGAAATTTCTGTGTGACAGGATCTGTGTGGTTATTCTTTATGCAAGTTTTTGGCCTGTGCATGCTGGTCAGAGGAACTCATTCCTTGATCTTAATTTACCTACCAGAACCAATGTTTTGCATCTTGATACGATCTCAGGCCTTCAATAATAATAATAATAGAAAAAAACCCAGGGTAGATTCTAAAAGTTTTGTCACCTCTGCTCTATATTACTGAGTATTAGCAGCACAGAAATGATGTTTTTGGTGAGCAATGAAAATTATTACCTCATTGGCTTGGTAAATTAGAGCAACACTAAGAGCACATTCAAAGCAGCATGGCAAGTATTACCTTCAAGGCAAATGTGCATTACCTTCTCTTATAACAGTATTCTTCTAGGCACACAAATCTTTCAGTGTTATGTTAGACATTGAAACAGAGCAGTTTTATCTCCCAGTCATCCAGCTGTAAAGCAAGGCAGCTAAATGGCTAAATATGGATTAAAGCAAGCTCATGTCAATAAAAGTTTTTTGTTCTTCAGGTTGCTCTGCTTCTGCACACAAAATCAGCATCTCATCTCGTGAGCCCCTAAGCCATAATGAATCTGCTTCACAGATTTCAAAAGCCAAGTTCAGGCTTAATGCATGACTTCTGAAATCCCCCCCCTTCAAAATGTAACTCAGATGCTGTTCCTGAAAGTCCTAAGTTTTAATGACAACAATGAAAATGCAGCAGGTTAGAATGAGAAGGAAATGGGCTTATTTCAGGGTGTTTCCTGCTTAAAGATCTGCCAGAACTAAAGACCAAAAGGAATTGTGCAAAGACATTTCACTATGTTTTCCTTGTGAAAAAAAATGCAGCTGCAAAGGATTGAACATGCTATAAATTCGGTGTGGGTGCATTATGAAGGGTGCTTTTAAATAAAGTAATTTATTTGAAAATATGCCTGGAGGACACAATCATATTGCAACTGAAGTAAATCAATGTTTTTCAACCAGAATCTAATTCATGGGATAATAAATCAGATCATAGTCTGCTGCTACCCCAAATTCCATTCACTGAGGAAAATTGCACAAGGAATTCATGATCCAGCTTTCTGTCTCTCTTTATATAATATCAAGCACAAATGCCTAATGCGGCAAAGCAAGGAATGGATTTACACATAATAAGATATGTAACCCATAGGCCATCTTTTTAAAGAGGCAGAGGTCTTTCAAAATAGATCAAATCCATCTTAAATGTTATTGCATTTTTCCTGCATGCCTGATTTCTTAACAGAGAAAAAATTGGACAGCATATGGCAAAAGCTTATCATGTAGAAAATGTGAATGCGGTATAATTGCTTTCATTCACTGAAGTGGAAAATAACACTAATGTACATGTGTAAACAGCGTGTGTCATGGGCTGTACATTGTAATCCTTCTGCCTTACATGACTTTTATCTTCTGGGCAACTGCATGTAACTCTGCCGTTTTATGGAGACCTGTGTATATATCTGCAGATGATTTGCATTACAACTTCTATTTCAATTCTTGAAAATATTTCTTTCAAATAAAGGCATAAAATGTATAACACTGTTTGGAAAGTTCCCTTTAAAGAAGTAACTATTCCAAGCTGCCCTGCTAAAGTAAGCATGTAATAAATACTATTGTTGGTGTTGCCACAGTCATTATTATTTAAACCTAGTCCTTCTTCATAGGGCCACGGGACTGCCAGCTGCAGGATGGCAGGTATGCAATTGCAGTTTGTTAAAAGTGACTCTTTACTTTTTCGTTATTTAAAAACAACCCAAGTGGTCGTCTTCAGTTACTTTTAAAAGCAATTAGAATGCTAGTCCTCCTAGTCCATTCATAGTAAACATTACAAACTGAGCACTTAAAAATAGTCAATCCATTTCATGACTGTTCTCAATTTAGTAATACTGTATTTAGTAATAATTGGTTTTTGAATGAACCATGGGATCTACAGAGCATGGCATGTGATTTGTCACCATTGACACCCAGTGGAACAGTTATTATTTGCCCTTCTTGCCACTTCATTTTTCCCCCAGGTGGGCAATTCTTCAAGACATGGATCTCATCTCCCCAACACTTCTTTGTTTTAATGTGATAACTTATTTAATCGAATTTTGACATTATTGGTTTTTAAAAGCTGTAACTGTTTTTTAATCGGATAAGATAGCTTCTATAATTTCCTGCTAAGGAAAACATTTGAAAGTGGTCTAAGGATCAGTGGATTTTATAGAGCTCATCTTGCTGGAAGTGTATGGGCACCTCTTCGTCTTCGGGTCGGGGACTATGTGCATGTGTGCCCTCTGGAAAGAGCACCACTGTGACTAACATTTAATGAATGAATGTTACTCAGAAGGTGTTAAATGTATTTTTGCCTACCTGGACAAAAAATACTGAGTTCAATGTTAATATCTTAAAATGAACACAATTGGCCAAAATCTCAGTGTCATGTTATGCTAGCATAATGCAAATAGTATAACTGTTAGCAGGGAATTTCTACAAGTCACCAAGTCAGTATAGCCATTATTTGTTGTGTACTGTACTGCATGAGTTGGCACATGACAGCTACTGGCTATGCCTACTTCATGGCTTGTGGCATTTACCTCCAAATATTAAGCTGTTTATGTTTATTCACAGTCGCAACTAATAGGATTTTAGCCATTATTTCCATCTTCTGCTACAAGATGGGATACAACTCATATGGGATAGACAAAGGTCACAACTTTAGAACTGACAAGCCTTGGTGCAGCATCACATAGCACATCCAGACATTATCTGCCAACCAATGGACCACCCGCCTAGCTTGCATGCTGGGAAGAACTCTGTGGCAATGAATGGGACCCACATGGGTGAATGCTACTACATTGATCCCATCACCTGAGAATTAGGCCAGGACAGTCACCTAAGCTGGCATGTTCCTTAAGCCTCAAATCCAAGATCGCTTAAAGATCGTGATATCTATCTTCTCTGAGCTGCTTGTTGAGGCAAATTAAGTCCAAGTGCAGTGCATGATGCTGTGACCTTAAATCTACACAGACTTAAGGCAAGCTGCAAAGAAGTGATTGCTATTTAAACTGTTGGCTGCTGAAGACCTGCCAACAACCTGAATAGAGGCTGGTGGAAGACCAAGCTTAGCAGCTGATGTGGTTGCTCCTCTCCTGAAAAAAAGAGAGAATATCCTTGGTGGGGGAAGCCCACAGCCAAGAAAAATGTGGGCATGATCCCAGTGAACTGAAACCTCATGGTGGGGGGGGGGAATAGTTTTCAAGAACATGGAAAAGATCAAAGTGGGGGTCTTGGAAATCAGGAAATTCTTTATGGCCCAGATGAGACAAGAATGGGAGTCTGCAGCAAAATCCATGTTCCGCATCCCCTCTGGTCTGCCTTGGAACTGCAAATTGTCAGCAAAACATTCTTAGCCATGGAACTTAACATGCCCCATACCCACCTTCTGAAATCACTCCCACCTGGAGCCAGGAGCTGGAGAAAGCCATTGGCAAGCTGATTACTGTACTGACTGTCACTGGTCTGGAGATATCCACCTGTGGAGGGGCAACCCAATGTCAGTGCTTGATGGCCCTCGATGCTATGAAAGAATCCCAAGGGTCAGGAAAGCCAGGTAAAGGTAAAGGTTCCCCTTGACAATTTGTCCAGTCGTGTCTGACTCTAGGGGGATGTGCTCATCTCCGATTCACACCCATAGAGCTAGCATTTGTCCGAAGACAATCTTCCGTGGTCACATGGCCAGCGCGACTAGACATGGAACACCATTACCTTCCCACCATGGTGGTACCTATTTATCTACTCGCATTTTTTGCATTTTGCATGCTTTCAAACCATTAGGTTGGCGGGAGCTGGGACAAGCGACGGGGGCTCACTCCGTCGTGTGGATTCAATCTTACGACTGCAGCACAGAGGCTTCTGCGGTTTAACCCACAGCGCCACCACGTCCCAGCACCTTTTAAAAGAGTGAGATGATTGCTACATGGATATTCACCATCCTCACGTCCAGGCTACATTTCTTTAGGGTTGCCAGCCATCAGAGAACTTTGTCATCCATTGATGGCCAGGTGCTGTCCCCTACTTAAATGAGAAGTATAGAGACACTATGGATATCCTGGAATAAGAATGGATAAAGAGTAATGCTGCCTGGTACCCACAGGTCTTCCCACAACAAGTGTGGGCTACTCTTCACATTTGGGGCCAAGATATGGAAACTCACCTTTTGAAACCAAGGCAGGGCATCCACAACAATGTTATCAGCTTCTAGAATATTTCTGGCAGAGACAGCAATGCTAGAGGACAAACAAGCCCCAATTGGCTTAGCTTACTAAACCTGACATAAATATTATTACTGAAAACTTATCACACAATTAGGATCCAGTGTATATGTTACTATGGAAGGATGACTGCTGTATGGGCTTTGCATGGATAGGTAAAACAGCATTGTGGAGAGGCCTCACACAGATATTGTAGTGGAATCAAGTATGGGATCAGTCAGAATGTCTCCTAAATTATACATGGTGGACAGGCCTCAATCTGTATCTCCCTGTTGAGGTCAGCAGCTTCCATGCACTCCTACACATATTCAAACCAGAGATACAAAATGTAACAAATTGTCCCCAAATATGTTTTCACTGGCTGCCATTTAAAGCAATAAAATGAATTCATCCAAAATATCAAGACTGTGTATACTCCGAACACAAGAAGACTCCGGCTCAACATAACTCCATGAATCCTGTTGATTTGGAGCAATGTCTGCCATTGTATTATGTCTGAGGTGACAATCCTAAACATGCTTTCTAAGTCATTAAATAAGAAGCAAGGCAGAAGGGGAACTGGCATGCTTTTCATTCAGCTCTGTCCGACATTCTTTGTGACCTTTTTGTGGGGGCAGAACTCTGCTAATAATACTGTAGTACACATGTGTGACCCAAGCAAAATCATTTACATCTTGAAGGGAAGCAGTGATGGATTAGCTGAGAGAAGAAATGTTCAACATGAAATGTTGAGACAAGAAATTCTCAGCTGTGATGGCTGGCATATGTTTTAAATGCTTGCAAAAGATTCGCTCTGTAAATTAACACCAATGGCTGATGTGCCTATTTCTGACACATTCTTGCCCAACTTGAAAAAGAAAAAAAAGCTCTCAGGCCAGCTTGTTTGTACAAGTGACATTCCGGACAGCAAGAATAAACCCAGGTCTGTATTTGGAAAGGAACCAAAGTGTCCTGTTCATTAATCAACAAAGCCCAGCAGGTGGCAATAGAGGCACTTCTGGTTACCCAAATTATGAAACTCGTGCCATGTGTATGTCTCTCTTGCTCTCTCTGTGGGTGCGCAAGCATGTGTGCATGTGCATGTGTATATATTGACAAGTCTGTTTCTAGACATTTATGGCCCGAACCAGTGTGAAAAACTTGGTTCGTACTAGGTGATTTTGCTCTCTGAAATAATATACACAGCAATGGTGATATACATGAATTCTTTCCATAATTTGACGTATATAATGTCAAAGAAATTTGGAGGATTAATAGTGTACAATTGCGAATGTGAAGTTATTCAACACAACAAATAACTGATTTTCTTCAAATGAACAGTTTGTCCCTTTCCAAGTTCCACAAGTTTTTAAAAATTAGATGGGTGAAACTTCTGGCATAGTATTCCCAGCACAAACAGGAAGTCTGAGAACTTTGCTAGTTCTAAACAATACAAATTGTTTCTCTTTTTCACTAACAGTTTTCAGTAACAGATTCTCCACCCTCCCAGCCAGATTCAGAAGGGTGTGTTGTTCTTTTCCTCTGCAGCTGATGAAGTATCTTCAACTAGAAAGAGAGAGAAACAGTGGAACAAGGGGACGAATGGCTAAACAAGTGAACTTTGACTTTAAGGGTGAGATCAGATATGCATGTGGAGGGAAGGTATGAGTACAGTTAGAAGGTTTGGATAGCTTATGGAGGGAATGACCTCTGCTCAAGAACCTGCACAATACCAGCACATATCAGAGGAGACAATTCTGGATTACATCAGATCTTGGAAAGGCTTGGGTTATACCTCCCAGAATTCCTCAGACAGCATGGCCAGTAACATGGTTGGTGGATTCTGGGAGCTGTAATTAAAAAATGCAAGTTACTACAACTCTGAACTAGATAGTCTGAACTGGAAGAAGGCACACAACATGGGATGGGGGTGGAATACAGTATACCTGTGAAACCAACTGAATAGAGATAAGCACAAAATTGAAAAAATGTGGTTCGTGGCTACCCACAAACCATAAACCACTCCTTAACCCTGGAAAAACAAACCAATTTGTGGTTCATTTTTCTAGTTCATGCCTAGGGGGAGGGGAACCTAACACCTTCACTCCTTCCCACTGACCCCACCTCTTCCTCCTCTGCAGCTGCCATCTTCGGAGATAGTGGCCCACTTTCCCTTCTGGGAGCTGGGCCTGTTGTCTCTGGAGATGGCAGTGACAGAGGAGGAGGAAGAGGAGGAAGAGTTGGCAGGACCAGTAGGGAGGTGATGGGGGGCAGTGGTAAGGGGGAGCAAGAAGGGGGTGGGGGTACCTGTTTTGCCAAAGCAAAACAAAGTGCTGAGTGGAAAAAAAGTTCATTTTGTTTTGGCAAAAACAGCTTGAACAAACTGAACCACAAACCAGTCCGGTTCGTGGGTGTGGCATCCACCCAGGTCATGAATATTCATATGTTATCTGCATGGACCAATGAGACTGCTGGAGAGGTGGAGTCACCAGATCTAAGAGTCTCTGGAGGAGGGGGGGAGGATTTGAGAAGGGAGGTTTTGGAATTGGGAGTTTGGAGAGAGAGAGAGAGGGTTGGCGGTTGAGGGTGGATGAAGTGGGATGTTTGGTTAAGCGTCAAAGACATTGATTGTACTTTCATCACCTGTATTAAGAAAACAACTTCTATTTAGTTCTATTTAAAATGATACATGGCCTGGATCTCTGTTATTAATAGTACGTAATGTTGATGTAATCAACTGGTGGCAGCTGAAAGACACTTAGCTTGTGCCCTGTGTTTGGTGAAACAATCAAGGGACAGGCAGGAACGTGACAGTGGGGTTTTTTTGGTTCATGGCCCAGTTCATGCCTATCTCAAAAACTGAACTTTCCTTTTAAAAACTGACAGTACAGTGTGTGCTAGAACTTTAGAATTTATGTGAAAGGAGATGCAAACTTATCTTTAAAACAACTTACCTGAGGTGTTGTCTTTCAGAAAAGGACATTTTTACCACCACAGTAAATCATTTTTAAAAAGGGAGAGGATGTTGTGGTGAACCATATACTTTGCTTGATTTATGGACATTGCTTGCTTTGTTTCGCCTTTGCTTGATAAGGAAGAAGAATCCCAGTATTATGTATATGAATAAAACATATATCTAGTTTTTCTCTTCTCTACAGGTAGCTCAGTATCTTCTAAGAGAAATGTGTCAAGTAAAGCAATTTCTTTAGTCAGCTAATCTTATGTAGAGCTGTTAACACAAGTACCGGAAAACAGAAAGCAAAAAATAAAATAAAAATGGATATAAATATGCTTTTGAGGCTACTGGGCATTAAAGTAATCAGAGAGTCCCTCAGGGTGAAATTAAGAAGCAAGAGAGCTGTAAGGCAGTAGAAGCGCCAATATACTGTTTAAAAATCTGACAGACAGTAATAATAAAAACACTTGTATTTCTAAAGTGCCTCTGGGCTTCTGAAGTCCTTAACAGCCACCCATTTATTAAGGCAATCAATCCCTATGAGCCAATTCTATCAATTCTATTTTAGGTATGTTTGAGTCACTGTTGCACTGGGATATCAAATGAAGAAGGTAAGACTAATTTGGCAAAATTTATTCTGAATAAACCATGTCAATTTCCAGACCAGCATCATACTTTCTCAGAAGACATTTCTCTAAGGAAATTTCTCAAGGTCTTCCTTCTCTTACCACTTCTTTGAAAGAAAAAAAAGGCATCCATGATACCAGTGCTGCTGCTTGCTGCTGTTCTTGTCACATGCAGAAAATCTTGGAGGCGCGGAGAGAAAGAGACTGTTCCAGCAAAACTACTAAAGGAGAACTTCACACCCAAGAAACCGCTGAAGATTTTCCCATCCTCTTGGAGAAATTTTATTTCTGTCTGAAAACAAATACAGTCATCACACGATCATTTCCCTTCAACATTTCTGCTGCTTTGATCTCACTAACAAACTCTTCCCTATTGGTCAGATCAAATGAAGAACAGCTGACGTTCTCCACACCCCCCACCATCTTCTTGAAATCAAAGCTGGTAACAAGGGATGTGGGGGTTGACAATCTGGAGGCCATTCTTCTGGAGATGAATCTCTGCACTTAGCTCAGATTATCCTTTGCAATGTATCACCGATGTATCACCAGGGTTGCACTTGACGTTTGGTAGAAACTGGCAGGGCTTGCATTCCCTGGCCACAAGGCCACTTCCATGCCTTGATCTGACAGCATTCTTGGAGGTCCCTTAATCTGACAGCAGAGTAAGACTGTTTAGAAGCTCAGGTATTGCCAGAAAGCTGAAACCGATCTCTTTGTCAGTTAACATGTCAATTAATGCATATGTTAATTAATACATATGTCAATTAATATGTGTCAATTTTTAAAAAAAGATTTTATATTCATTTAATATTTATATCCTTCTGATAAACTCAATGGTGTTGACAAGAAAAGACATTTTAGCGTGGGGTCAGTGTGGACAGTTTTTTGATACAAAGGATGGAATAGGCTCAACTCAGAATCATCCTTTATTCTGGAATGTGGAAAAGATATTATATTAGTCCAATGACATTTATTCTGCCTGAGAGAAGCTCTCCTATGTCTTTGATGGATGCTTTTGCCAGCTCTGCTACTGGCACTTTTTTAACAGAGGATATTTAAGAGGATGAAAGTGAGAATCTGAGCACACAAAGCACATCATTTGAGATGGTCTGACTCCACAAAGGAGCCATTAGTTTGCAAGGCTAGGTCTCTAATCCGTAGGGTCATCATAACTCTGAAACAACCTGACAGCATGTAACAAGAGCTGACATTTTTTTCTTCTTCTGACAACATCATCTGTGAGCAAAATGATGACTGCCACCAACAAGCTGCCAGAAGGAACTCCAACACCGTGGACGTTTCTCAGGAATTTTTTTAAAGTGTTCATTGCTATCAGCCACCAATGACTATCCACTGCCACCTTGTTCGTCTGCATATTATTAAATTGTATTACTGCAGTCATTGCTATGTATTTTCCAAGAAAACTGCTAGTGTCCTATAGTGTAAAAGTATTGTATCTTTGTTGTTTGCCTCTCACCATGCCTACATACATGTGTGTATACTTCTGACATTCTTAAATGCAGTTGTATAGTCTGTAGGAAGAGTTAGAGGGTCTCCTTGAGTTAGAAGTTACAAGGGTCTCCTTGTAACTTAGAAAAGGGGCCTTTGGCAGGGCCTGGGAAATTCAATCTTGTGGGCAACACAATGTTCTTATCAAGAATGGCCAGTACCATCCTGAAACCGGTCAAAAGGAGCTCTCCCAGGCCTTGCCAAACACCCTTCAAGCTCTTTAGCATAAGAAACTGATAAGTTAAGGTACAAGGGTCTGTCCTTGTCTTTGTTAGGGGCTTTTGCTCACCTTCAGAGCACAGCCACTAGCGTTTATCTTTTGGCTCCAATAAAATTGTGTTTTATCCTGAGCTAGGTAACAGTCCAAGTGCAGCCTCCCCGATCCTTATAGCTGATGATGGTCAATGGTTGAATGCAAGGGCATTCCGTTGGTGAACACTTGTATGAAAGTGAGAGTGTAAGAAGCAGAGCCATAAGGAAGACCTAGCACTAGGCACTTAACCGGTCTAGGGAACAGCATCTCAATGGTTGGCTGACATAGTGAGCCTTTCAGAGGGATGCCTCTGGGCTCCGTAATTAATCACTGGAATGATTTGGAAAGTCCCCAGGCTGGCCTGACAAAGGAGAGGTTAATACACCTTTGTAATGATGATTGGCCATTTCAGCCTAATATCAAGCCTCAGGCATGGATGGTTGGATAAACATTCAGGCTTTGTTGGACTGGTGTAACAACCCCACTGACTCTTTTGTGAATCTTCCCTCTTAAAAAATTGTCTACATGGCATATGCAAATTTGAGGAGAGCTCTTTTCATATAACACTAGGCAACTGCTTGATAGCTCAGTGGTTTAGGTCTCCGGCTGCAGAGTCAAAGGTGGGGAGCTGAATGCCCCACTGTGCCTCCTTGACAGGGGCTGGAGTCAATGATACATAGGCATCAGTTCAAGAGTTATTATTATTAAATCCTCCTCAATTTTAATGGCGAATTGTAGCACAAAATATTGAGGTGTGTAACCTCAGCGTCACCACCAATACAGCAGTTAGAAAAGAATAAAAAGTACAATCAGCAAGAGAGAGTTATGTGAAGATTACGTTAAATCTGCATCAATGAGAGATCTTTAGAATAATAAGAGTTTGTGGAACTCTTTTGGAGTTATTCATCTTTTCATTCCTCACAATACTGATATTTATAGCAACTTATCCCAGGCACACATTACTGAAACAGCGACGTCTACGTTGGCTTGGGCACATCGTGAGAATGGCTGATGGTCGGATTCCAAAGGATCTCCTGTATGGAGAATTAGTGCAGGGAAATCGCCCCAGAGGGAGACCACGGCTGCGATACAAGGATATCTGCAAGCAGGATCTGGAGGCCTTAGGAATAGACCTCAACAGATGGGAAACCCTGACATCTGAGCATTCAGCCTGGAGGCAGGCGTTGCATCACGGCCTCTCCCAATTTGAAGAGACCCTTGCCCAGCAGGCTGAGGCAAAGAGGAAGTCACAAAAGAAGCAAAACCAGAGAGCTGGACAGGGGACAGATTGGATTTGTCTTCAGTGTGGAAGAGATTGTCATTCCCGAACTGGCCTCCTCCAAGTCCTCCATACAGAGCACGTTACCATAGTCTTTCGAGACTGAAGGATGCCTAACTAATCCCAGGCATCTTGGGAAGCTTGGTGACTATTTAGGAAAGCTGAACTTCCAAACCTAAGCAATTAAAATGTAAGGTGATGATCCTGTGGTCAATTTCCTGAAAGAAAACTACATAAAACAACACAGGAATTACTTCTGAGTAGACATATGATACCTAGTGTGGTGTACAAGATAGAGTGACAGACTAGGACTCAGGAGGCCTGGGTTCAAATCCGGCTTAGCCATGGATGTTCACCCGGAATGTAGAACTGGTAAAACCACTCCTTAAATGTCTAATTTGTCTTGAAAGCCTAAGGTTGCTATATGTCAGTTCCAACTTGATGGCACATAACAACAAAACCATATGTACACTTGTACCATCAATAATGTAATATTTCATTCCGGCTAACCACACCATCACATTGTTTATTCGGCCATTTACTTTCCCGTGTCTTTCTTGTCTATTGTGCTCCGATGCCAAATCTTTCTTTTTTGTATAATTAGACTGCATACTGTGGAACAGATGGGAGAGATGTTTATTCATCTAAAAATGAATAAAACAAAATGATTGACATAAGGAGTTTATGGGGCAATTATCTTCTCATTTATACCATTTAGTTACCCTGGATTCATACCAGGGTAACTGTAAGTGGAACTTGGCTTGGGGAGAGAGCCCCAGTCATGAGACACTGATCAATGAAGAAAACAGCCGGGCTTTCTTTCCTGTGCAGGTGGTGCTGGGTTATATCATATGTTTGCTCTGACTGATCCCTTGTATGTGTGAATTTCCCGTCCTCTGTGTATTATCTTCCAGTGAGGGCAGGAGAAGCAATTAAAGGTTACAATTATGGATGGGTCCAAGCCACAAGACTTGGAATCAGCACAATGTTTCCACACACTCCACAACTGCCTTCAGGTTTGGCGGTCTTGAGTCTCGTTAGCACTATTCCTCAAAAAAATATCGGACAACAAAGTATTAGTGTTGGCTTCTTGGTGTGTATTGGGGGGCCCCATCATAGAAGATGATTGTGACAGTTGGAATTGCTCAGCATTGCTCAGGATCGAGCTCACAACGCAAATCCACAAATGTAAAGTAAACTGAAGGTTTCCCCATAAAGGCATGCATATAGGCAATAAACTCCCATACACAGCAGGAATAACATTTACAGTATCCTCCTGACCTCTATTTCACCTCATCGTTTTTCAGTACATAAACTACTGTGCATAGCAGATGTGACATACCATAGCTTGATGCAAGCCAGTACAACATCAGGCACAGTTCATTTAGAGAAATACCTTCGTCAAAAGCAGAGGGGGAAGTACAAATGGGTACAACGGTTTGCCACAAGGAAAGTCCAAATTTCTCATGCTTCCTGTGAACACCTGGTGAGGCAATGACATACTTTCAAGTACTTTTGGACATTGTTTGTGAGTGTGTGATTTCTCTAGGGTTATTTCTAGCAACAACAATATAATCATTCTGATGCAATAAAACTGCTGTTAGCACCATAGACAACACCATTTTTAAACAACTGAGAAAGTGGAGACATATAACATAACCGTTCTCTTATGTTCCACTAGAATGCTGAATCTCAGGAGCACAGCTAAGCCCCTGGTCACATGAGGGAAAAGTTCTCTGGTTCTTCCAATACTTTCCATACATCTGTTGTACTGATTCTCGGTCATGTGATATATATACCAGGGTGAACGTCCCAAGAACTTTACCAGTTTATTTTCTCTCTTGCTTCAAGGGGTAATTCACCACTTTGACACCTTCAAGGTTGACCTCACGGGGTTCTGGATGGCCAGGGGCACTGTATGTATGTATGTATGTATGTATGTATGTATGTATGTATGTATGTATGTATGTATGTATGTATGTATGTATGTATGTATGTATGTATGTATGTATGTATGTATGTATGTATGTATGTATGTATGTATGTATTTGGGGGGGACCATGTATAGCTAAAACAGTGCTGCTTGGACCCGTGCAATTCAAGGGAGTCTGTACTCTTTCTTTTCTGGGGGGGGGGGAACCACATCCTGTTCTTCTTTTTTCTTGGTTGGAGCATGCACCTCTCCATCAAGGCAGAGTGGATGGGAGATAGTACCACTGGCCCAGGTGTCAGAGTGGTTTTAGTGAAATTGAACTACTTAAGGAGGTGACTGGATTTCACAATATTCCAGGAGGCATAATCTCAGGCATTAACAGTTGTTCTCTCTCTATTATGGTGAATGGGTAGAGCAGCTGCTGATTTCTTTGTAATCAGTTTGGTAGCTGCTGGGCATTTTCCCCTGTCATTGGAGTGATTCATGTCTAAACGTGGGATGGGACTGCTAATGATGGATAAAGTAAGAGCAGAGATAGTTCAAGTATAAATGGCTGTCAGATGTGACAAAGCTGAAGCACAGATAGTGTTGAAGGACGATGGGACTGGAAGGGAAAAACCTTTCCCTTTGCTCCCATCGTGTTTACAAAGTGCTGTCACAGCAGAGCTGCTCTGAATTGTGGATGATGTGACAAATCTACCCAGCGGCTGTCAGCTACTGCTCACTATGAGAAATTTTCCTTCCGCCTTGTAGACTAAATCATTCATTCTGCTCAGCTTGAGGTCTATCCGTTTGTCTGAAGTCAGAGATTTGGATAAAGGACTCAGTCTGGTGCTGACATGTGGTGATGGTAAAAATAAACATATTTTTCCAAGTGCCTGTGATCACAACTCTATTCAAAAATCTGGATAATAAAGATTTTTTTTAAAAAAATCTTACCTCTAAGTCATATGTAGTAAGACATTTTTACAAAACAAAACCTTATTTTGTGCATGTTTGATATTTCATGTGGGAAATGCCAATGTCAGCAACACCTTTCCCTGTGAGGTGAGAGAGGTGGTAAAGGCCCTTCCCACACCATCTGACAGATGTGTTTAGGAAGCATTTTCAGAATTACCTTCAAATACAGGAAACTACCAAAACATTGCAAGCTTATTTATAAAAGACTTTAACCATTGTACTGTTGTGATATTTGGGCCTAAACCAGACCAGCGTTCCTGCACTCAGGAGGAGCCGAAGACTATCTGCCGGCCACAGCTCACTGTGTGAGAGACAGTGGGACTGTGGTTGGGCCCCTGCCGGCTGCCAACTCCTTTCCAAGGGAGCTGGCTCAGTCTCCCTCTGTTTCTGCAGGACTGGGATCAGCTGCTCCTGGCTGCCTCACCCCCTCTCAACATCAGCCACATGACTGGGGGGGGGGAGAGAGAAGGGGTTTTTAGAAGGGTTTTATTTTTTATTTATTTTTAAATTGTAATTATTATAATTATTAATTGCCATCAATTAAGAGAGACCCATGGTGGATTTGAGGGAATAGGAAGGGGGGAGAGCATTGGAGGGGGCAGCCATTGAGTTGGTGCTGGGTAGGGGAAGGAATGGCAGTGGGGGTAGAACATGCCCGCGTGGGAGAAGAGAGGTTAGATATCTTACATCTATCCCCTCTTTCCCAACCAGATGGTATCAGGTGACCATATCAGCAAACCCTTGAGCCATACGGTGCTGTTGATGAATGCCAGGTCAGTACAAAATAAGACTGCCCTCATCCATGATGTAATTCTGGATGAGGGTGCTGACCTGGCATGCATTACTGAGACCTGGGTGGGAGAGGAGGGTGGTGTTCCCCTCTCCCAGCTGTGTCCATTGGTCCAGCACCAATGTCACTTGGAGGGTCGGGGAGGGGGAGTTGCTATAGTCTATAGGAGTTCCATCTCCTTGACTAGGCTTCCTATCCCTTTGAAAGGAGGTCTTCAGGGCCTGTATTGTGTGTTGGGTTTGCGAGACAGATTAGGGATTCTGTTGGTGTACTGCCCACCCTGCTGCATACCTACCAACAGTCTCCCTGCCTGAGCTGACAGAGGTAGTCTCGGACCTGGTGTTGAGGACTCCCAGGCTGTTGGTGCTGGGGGACCTCAATATTCATGCTGAGGCTGCCTTGACTGGGGCAGCTCAGGACTTCATGGGCGCCATAACAACCATGGGGCTGTCTCAATGTGTCATTGGCCCGACACATGAGAAGGGCCATACCTTGGACTTGGTTTTCTCAACGGGACTGGAAGATGGTGGTTTGGATGTGGAGGGGCTGGTTGTGACCCCATTGTCATGGTCAGACCACTTCCTGGTCAAGTTTAGTCTATTAGCTTCTTCTCCCCTCTGCAAGGGTGGGGGATCTATTAAGATGATCTGTCCTTGGAAACTAATAGATCCAGATGGTTTCCTGAATGCTGTGGGGGATTAGCCATCTGATATGGTCAGCGCTCCTGTCAAAGCTCAGGTCACCGTATGGAATAGGAAGATGACCCGGACAGTTGACACGATTGCGCCTAAGCGCCCTATCCCTGTATGCAGAACCCAGACAGCTCCCTGGTTTACTTCTGAACTGTGGGCGATGAAGCACAGGTGGAGGAAATCCCGCTGGGACTCTGATCGAACACAAATTAGAGCCCATTATTCGGCCTATTTCATGGCAATATGGCTGGCAAAATGGCAGTATTTCTCCAGCCATATTGCTTCCTCAGAATGTCATCCAGCAGAGCTGTTTCGGATGGTCTCGAATCTTCTTCAACTGGGAAATCTGGTGGAGGTCCCAGACTGCTCATCAACTCACTGTGATGAGTTTGCTATTCATTTTGAGGGGAAAATCGCTCAGATTCGCAGTGGGTTGGACTCCACCATTACTGCAGAATCAGAGGATGTGTCCAGTGTGCTGTGCTTAGGTCAAGTATTAATGGATGAGTTTCAATTGTTGAGGCATGAGGATGTGGACAGGGTGCTTGGATCTGTCCGTTCTACCACCACTCCGCTCAACCCTTGCCCATCTTGGCTAGTTGGAAGATCTGCCTGGGGGGTCGCACCTGGATCCAGGAGGCCGTGAATGCCTCTTTGAGAGAGGGAGTGGTCCCTACCACCTTGAAAGAGGTGGTAATTCGTCCACTCCTTAAAAAGCCTAACCTGGACCCAAGGCTGGTGGTTAACTACCGACCAGTGGTGAACCTCCCTTATTTGGGCAAAGTGTTGGAGCAGGCCGTGGCCGGGCAACTCCAGGCACTGCTGGATGAAACAGATTTTCTGGATCCATTTCAATTGGGTTTCAGACCAGGTTTGGTACAGAGACTGCCTTGGTCGCCCTGCACGATGACCTTTGCCGGGAGAGAGACAGTGGGAAGTGTGACCCTGTTGATACTCCTGTACCTCTCAGCGGCTTTCGACACCATCGACCATGGTGTCCTTCTGGCTAGGCTGGCTGGGTTGGGGGCACCTCTTTACTGTGGTTCCGCTCCTTCCTGGCTGACCGTGTCCAGCAGGTGGTGCTGGGGACAGTTGCTCTGTCCCATGGCGTTTCGCGGGGTTCCTTAGGGCTCGATACTGTCCCCCATGCTGTTTAACATCTACATGGAACCGCTGGGAGAGGTCATCAGGAGGTTTGGGCTGAGGAGTCAGCAATATGCTGACAATACTCAGCTCTACCTCTCGTTTTCCACCAATTCAGGTGACACAGTTTCTGTGCTGAACTTATGTCTAGACCTGATAATGAACTGGATGTGGGTTAATAAATTGAAACTCAATCCAGACAAGATGGAAGTGCTGTTAGTGGGTGCTTCACCGGACAGGCTAGAGGGCCATTTCCCTGCCCTGAATGGGGTTACACTCCCCCTGAGGGACAGGGTCCACGGCTTGGGGGTGCTCCTGGACCCTAGTCTAACACTGGAAGGCCAGGTGGACTTGGTGGCCATAGCTGCCTTCCTTCAGCTGCAGAAATTATACCAGCTACGGCCCTACCTAGATGAGCGGAGTCTCGTGAAAGTTACACACGCACTGGTACCATCTCACATAGATTACTGCAATGAGCTCTACGTGGGGCTGCCTTTGAAGATGGTCCGGCGACTGCAATTGGTCCAGAATAGAGCTGCGCAGCTGGTGAGTGGTGGGGCCGCTAGAGAACATATCAAGCCAATTCTGTTTAAATTACATTGGCTACCAGTTGCTGCCCGGGCCCAATTCAAAGTGCTTGTTTTGACATATAAAGACCTAAACGGCTTGGGCCCTGGATACCTGAAGGACCGCCTCCTTCCATATGAACCTACCCAGCAGTAAAGATCTAGCCAGGGGGCCCTTTTGAAAGAGCCGTCCCTCAAGGAGGTAAGAGGGATGGCTTGTAGAGAAAGGGCCTTTTCAGCAGCTGCCCCCAGACTATGGAATGCCCTCCCGACTGAGATTCGTCTGGTGCGCTGCTGATGACATTTCGGCACCAGGTCAAAACCTTCCTGTTTCAGAAGGTTTTTAATTGAAATAATATCAGCTGTGGGTCCTGATGGCAATTTTTAGAGTATATATTTTAATTGCATTTTAATTATTTTGCCTTTTTATTGTATTTTAAAAGTTGTAAGCCACCCAGAGACCTTTGGGTAGTGTGGTCGGCATATAAATTAAATAAATAAACACTTGGGTAAAAGTTGGATTGAGGTGCCCCATTTCTTGTCCTAGATACCAGGTTAACATATACACCCAGGCCATCTAATCAGGGCTGGTTTGGGACTTCTGTGCCTCCATGGTTACAAAATATTTCTTTTGTAGATATGGACCTGCAGCAGCCACAAGAGCCTGTTTTGATTGGCGAATCCTGTCCTAACATCGTTATTTATTAGACTATCATAGGAGGACAAGTATTTTCAGTCCAGAATATTCTTCAGTAGCAGAATAGGAAACAAAGCTGGCCGAAAATGCCTATGTAATATGTCCCAAAGCTATCACAATGCTATTTTGTGACTCAAAAAAGCATGTAAAATACCTTCTAAATAACTTTTTAAATTTTTGATTTACAGATAATTTTTCATGACTAAAGGTTTGTCTGTTGGCTGGACAGCTCAGTGGTTTAATGGAAAACTTCCTCTCAGAACTAGCTCATAGCCAAATCTATGACTGGGGAGTACTTGGTACTGGATTCATATGCAGACAGGTTCTGGGAAAAAGTTTTCCACTTTTATATCTATATAAAGTTATTTATATATATAAGTGATGCAGTATTTTAGTATAGCCCTAATACAGTGTATGATATTAACTTCCTCTGCCCCTCCACAGAGGAGTAAGTAAGTGTTTGATTTACCACTGTCATCAAGTGTCTGTCTTCTTAAGCCACTTCATTATATGGAAAATTCAAAGAGGAAAGCAAATTGACAGCAGAAGGCTCACTTTGGCTCATTTCCAGTGATCACACATGCTGGGAAAAGACCAAAACAGAGCAATCCTACCTGCATCAAAAAAGCAGAAGTCTCGGACAAGGGTCTAGAAAGTTGAAAGTAGGAATGGTCTGGAGGCAGCTACTTCACTCCAGTAATTGCATCATGTGATCACTAGCTATAGGAGCAAATCACCCCATCTCTGCAGGAGACCAAATAGCAGGCTAAATGTCTGTGTAGTCATTCTCTAGCTCAGAAAACAATAGACCAGGAACAGTACATTAGTCCCTTGAGCTTATATGACATTCATGTTGTTCTTTAGAACAATATCAGAACCATGGTTTTAGAGGAAAGGCAATGACTTAAAATCATCTTTACAAAGGATGAAAACTTCATGGGATTCTACTGTGGCTTTTCTTTGGCCAGGAGGAAAGTTGTGATGCGAAATTGCCATGAGTCTTAGCTCATCAGCAGCCCAATTGAATGATGACTGTGAGTGAAAAAGGCAATTCCTTCTCCTTAAAGAATGTACACCCATCCCCCAACATGCCTGGGTTATAAACTGAGAATTAAAATAAATACTCCCAGAAACAATGGCATATTTTCTTGCATGTCTTCTTTGTTTCAACCCTTCAGCTTTAGTCAGTTCTGTAGTGGTAAATCTGGGAAATGTACTAGGTGGTCATCATGAAGCACTCATAGCCACCCTCCACCACCAACCCAGCGAGTCCAAAAATGCAGGCAGCAGGATCAGTCTGCGAGCAGCCCTCACAGCACTCTCCATCATGATGCAGCACGTATTTGCAGAAACTCTCTCTTTCACTAGAGCAACACAAGTCAGAACAGGCTAATGTGACCCAGTGATAACACTTCAGAACTTTTAGGGTGCCAGGAAGTTGACTGCACTCCTGAACAGTCTAAATGAACAGAACAAGTCCACAACAGTCCTTCATTGGGAGGAGTGGAGCCCCAGAACCCCTAGCAGGTGGGCTGAACACAGAGTACTACAATAAGGGTGATGGATGCACGCACTCAGCTGTCTCTGGAATACTGTAACCTGAATCCCTTCCCCAGCTACTCCCCTAGGGTCAATACTGCTGACAGCTGCCCCATACATACAGTACTCTCCCTTGGAGTCACAGCCAAAGTCTATGCAGACATGGCGAGGTGCAGAGGGAGGCGTGATAGGAGGAGGACCACCTGGCAAGCATTCAGTGTGCTGTCCATGGGGTTTTTGCTGTGGGGCTATTTGCCATCGCTTTTCCTGTGCTGGTAGCGTGTCCAGTGCTGGTTCTCCAGTCATTTGGCCTCATGTTGCCATGCCTTATTCGAATGGACTTAGACAGCCTCCACTGGTGGTACCAGGAACTTCTCCCAGTGTCTTGTGCTGGGGTTCCCAGTGGTGGATGATCTCCCAGCCAGCCGTCAAGCACTTTGTCAGTGGCAGGACCTCCTGGGCCTCAAATGCCTCCCAGGCAATGGTGTCTGCCCAACAGTCCTCCTCCTTCCCCTCCCTGTCCTCCTTAAGTCCCCAGCCCGCTGTGGCTACATGCATGGCCTCTAAGGCGCCTTCCACATCTGCGTCACCAGCGCCCCAGTCCTCAGGTGAACTACAGGTCTGGGATTTTGCCCTGACCCTCAGGGAGACAGAAAGCCCACTTTGTGCACAGTCCAACTCAGCAAATGAGAAATAGATCTTGTAGAGTCAGTAGTTTCTAACTGTGTATTCATGACCAAACCACTCTCTCGTTCTTTCTATTATAGGAATAATTTGCAACAATATATTGTTTCAGGAAATAGCCATGTCTCTTATGGCTACTGTAAGGATTGCAGGTAAGCAGGGAGAACATTGAAGTTTGAGGAGCAGCAGACACAGTAATCCTTCCTCCTACCCAAAAAGGCCCAGGGCTTTGATCCTGTGAGCCCTAGCTCTGTTATAACTGGCTTTGACTCTGGCTTTGTTGAGAGTTTTTAGCTTTAGCCTCTGCCGTTTTTAAGATCTTCAGGGTTGGCCCTCCTCTCACCACCTGCACAGGTACATTTGGTGAGAGAGACAGGAGAGAAGTCAATTTCGCTGGGTTCTGCCAGATTGCCTTCCTGTTTTCCTTCAGGCTATGTGGTTAAAGACCTTCTTTTTATAGGCAGACTTTTAGCAATTAAGCTGGAGAAGAACAGGGTCTTACGGTGGAATGTTGTATGTTTACTTTTTGTAAACTTGTGTGTGTGCCTTTTAAAACTGTAATAAAGAACACAAGAACTTCATCTACTCTCCTATGAAGAGGAGTGCACACAGTGTGAATGTCATGAAAACATAAACCCTATTCAACTCCATTGCACCTGAAACATCAGCTCAGAACACTTCTTATGACAAGCACTCCACATACATAACCAGTTTGCTGTTATGGGCATTTAGCACATAAATGAGCCTTACAAATTTAATTAGAAGAGCCTGCACCATATACATACATAAAGGATCGCTTACACACATGGGTCAATCAGGGAAGATTCAGACATTGCCCTCCGAGTCTTTGAAGACTGTTGAATTTGGGCTAGAAAAATCTCTAGTTATGCAGCAGAAAATGCAGAGATCTACATGGCAAAATTAGCTTCAAGTCACTGGGAGCTGCCCGGGGGGGGGGGGCACTGGGGACTGCTAGGCCCAAAATCCCATTGCAAAGTATTGAAATTTAGCCAGAAAAAACTCTAGCTACTTAGCAGAAGGTGCAGAGACTTACAAAGCAGAATTAGCTTCAAGTCTTTCCAAAATAAACTACCCCTTCTGGCTTCTCATCAACTGGCACTTACAGGGTCCGTCACTCAGTCTGAGACAATGGTAAGACAGAAAATAAAAGGTCCAATTTCCTCACAGTTCTGAATAGGTCATAGACAGCAGGTTATAGTAGAAAAAGTAACTGGTTACACAAACAAGACCTGAACTGACTCATACTGCACTACATGACTAACTCTAACACTAACTGAGTACTGACTGCACAGCTAGCACATTTCATAGCTAACTGAATACTGGACACTGACTGAAAAAAAAGTGGGGGAAAAAGAATGGGAAAAAGACTCTTGAATAGAGAGTGGAGGCTCTCTTCAAAATTAGAGGCAGGGAGGAAATAATTGGTTACTGCTGGATTGATTGACGAGCACCTCAATCTGGAAAGGTCCCTCCCAGCCAAAACTCTTAAAGGCAGCCTATGAAATTTTCTAAAACCCCTACATTCAGTGTGAAAGGAGCTGCATGTTACAGTCTAGAAGTAAATCAGTCAATCGCCTCCAGCTTTGTATAGATCAGTTCAAAAATCTCAGTGACTGGTCCTCATTATAAATGTCCGCCTCTCTACTCAAACATATTCCTTGTAATTGGCTGGCTTTGTTCTGGTAGGGAAATTCGAGTCATGATCATATGAAAACATACAAGTTAAAAGGAAGAGGAGACAGATCCTCCCAAACCAGGGCTCCTGCCTCTGGCTGGAAAATATCATGTTTTTTATTATGTGTTCTATTTGTATCCCACCTTTACTGCAATGAGTTCACAGAGTGGTCATAGATCTTCCTCCTCCCCATTTTATCCTCATAACAACCCTTTAAGGAAGGTCAAGCTGACAGAGTGTGATTGACCCAAGGTTATCCAGAGAATGTCATGAGTTTGTTTGGTTCATTTTTTGTTTGTTCCTTCTTGTAGTGTCTAAAGTCTGCCCTCAGGATTGTTACCTTGAGATGATTTCTGGACTGGAATATGAAAGGGCAGGGAAATTAAGCCCTGTGAGGTGATCCAGCTGGTTTTCTTACTCCAGGATTGATTGCTTTATGAAACATCACTCCCGATTATGTACTCTTCTACCCTGTAATGACAAAGCAACCAGGAGAAAACACCAAAGTCCAACTCTTTTTGTTTACTGTCAACCAAATATATATTTCTCAAATGCATAACCTAGTCAGACCTAGAAGTTTCTGCTTCATTCATTTTAGGCATGAATTCTCTCTCTCTCTCTCTCCCTCTCTTCCAAGTCTCTCTCTCACCACCATTTTCCTGTTGTTCACTACTTCAGTTTGCAATCATTCTTTGTCCCTGAGAAACTCCTTAGGGAGACACTTTCAGAACCATGGCACTTGGAAAAACCACAGCAAAGCCAGAAAAATAACAATTGAGGACAAAATATAATGCTGTAACCATTTTCAGAACACTTTAAGAAAATGTTAACTATTTCAGTGAGGCACTTATAGAAAGTGCCCTTACACCTTATTCCTTATTTGAGCAAAATGCACAGGGTGCTTTTTGCAGGGGGTAGCTAATTCCCATTTTGTATCAGTTACTTTTATAGTATCGGCTCTCTGCCATGTTATTCTTTCTGTAATCCTAAGCACAAAATGCTTGGCATCTATCAGCCCCCTCTAAGCTCCTGTGATCCTATGTTGCTTTTGGTAGTGCAGAAGCCTATTAAAAGAAGCCTATTAAGTAAACTAGGCCACATCTAGCTGGCAACTTCCAGGCCTCTAATTCTGCACTGGGTCACTATGGAAAGTGCAGATAATCTAACAGTAGAAATGGTGTGCTCCAGCAGTATACTGACAATATGTATAGCAGACTTTCCAACTTATCTGAAAGTGTATTCAGCACACTATCAATGTTTTGGTACACAAATCTCCACTGTGGAGAAAATACTTTTTTGGACAACATCTCCCAGAACTTCCTATCCAACATGGCCCCAGTTGTTATCATCACAGGCCAAACAGCTTCTTGTGATTGAACAGCTGGAGTGTATCTTCAGCGTGCATACCAAGCAGACAGAGCTGGCTCAATGACTGGGTAGAATGAGGCATCCACCTCAGGCAGCAAATGTAGGTAGTCATGTAAGGGCAGCAAATTATTAGTTATTTGATTTGTGGTTATTCTGTTTATACTACTAGAATCAGGGAGAGGTACTTGAGGGATTTTTATGTATCCTGCATCAAAATAATTTTGTCAGCCCTCAGTAATATACATTTCAACATGAGGGAGGCAGCCATTTGCTACACCACATCAGACTACAAAAAAAGCCCGGGTTTTCTGGATTGCTTTTAATAGGAGTAACTTGATAAAAGCAGTGAGAAACCCAAAATTCCCTAGGACAGAGTGAGAAAGTAACTTGTAAGAAGCATGGCATGTTGAAGCTGTCCATAACTGAGAACTGGTTCTTTTATTCCCTCCAGGCTGCATCTGGCAGGGCTCCATTTCGGCCATGCAAAGGTACATTGGAGCTGCATTCCTAGATTTTCTTGGGGATAAGTCCCATTTAATTCACTGTGGTTGAATTCTGAGTAGATTTGCCGAGGATTGCACTATGTATATTTTTCAAAACATCCATTTCGGACAGCGAACAAACTGGTCAATAAATAGCCGGGCTTGATATTATGCAGCATAGGTGAAACAGAGAGTAGAATTAGCAGAAAGTGAACCCCAGTTGAACCTATGTAGCCCTCTCCTCCTTCCCTACATTGTGGGCAAAGAAGAAAAAAGGAAAACATCCTGAAGAGAAGCTGGAAAAATATTGCTGGAATAAGGCATAACTTGAGCATCCATTTGTCAGGCCAAATGTTTTGGGTGCCTCAGGCTATTCAGACAAACCAGGTCGTACCAGATTTAAGTGCAGTGCAGAGTGAACTATAGCTGAAATTTGTTTCTAATTTCATCCAGACCCTCAGGATTGCTTTAATGTGTTGTTCCTTTCCTAAACAGCACAAAAACAACTTTATTGTCTTTGTCCCACTTCCAAAATCATGTGGATGAGGTATGCTCCTTGAAAACACTGTCTTCCTTTAGATGTAGCATGTTGCCTCAGTGCCAGGTCTGACATGCTGAATAATGTGCTATTTCAACAACCTCATGAGAGCTTCCTGCTGACATTCGAGATCCTTCAATCATGTGTTAGTAAACAGGTTACTCTGTTCCTGCAAAGTGTTACTGATCTTTCCCCCTCTCAGAGTGCATTTGAAAATGTCACCAGAATTCGCCTCAAGTGATGGTACAAAGCTTATGCTTTTCATTTAAAAAAACAGGAGGGGCCAACCCACATTAAGAGCTATGGGATATATTTTACATTTCTCTTGTTGTTGCCAATGGTAATTTCATGAATGCGATAGGATACAATATACTTTTAAGTGCTCAGTGGAATGTATGGTTTATTAGGAATTAACCCATAATTATAATAGTGCTACTGGGCATGGCATAAGGAATTTACTTGGTAAGCAGTGGAAATGCTGACTGCTTCATTCCTTCTGAAGAGCAAAAAATGGGTTAGATAAAAACAGTCAAGAGACAGCTCTTCTTTAAAAAGCTGTATCCTTGTGATTATGTCAATTTGAATTAACCAGATCCCCATCTTATATTCTTTCTGAACCTGAACCCAGATGTGTAAGACTTAAGATCTACATTTCCCACAAACCAAATATATTTTTCTTTCATTGGTAGCTAGAAATCCAGTGGAGCAGATTCCTCTCTCTTAGTTTTATGTTTTCCCCTCACAGCGGCCATTTGTCCTATGTCTCCTGTGATGCATTTTTCCTTTAAACGTTACCCTACTTTAGTACTTACTGTAGTTCCCACAGCTTGTTTGATACTCAACATGGTTGACAATAGCTCTGACTTCCTTTTTAGTTAGCTTGTCCTTTATGAAGACACATATGTTACATCTGGAAGTGAGGATTGTAACACCCACTGTTGTAATATCATCAAGGGTCAGGATGGGAGAGAAGCAGAATAAACTACACTATTATATGACCGCTGCAGGCAGCAGGAAACCAGGTGGAAACCAATAACTGAAGCAGTTCCAGACTGCAAACTAAAACAAGATCCTGTGGAATATAACAGCCATTTTGCCTAGAGCAAAATTAGGAGAAAGAACACTGCATTGTGTCATAGTTAATTAACGTGAATGAGAAATTTAAGAAAGAAGATCACTGTAGCCAAAGGCCAAATGCCCACAAACAGCAAATTCTCTTATCAATGGGGGAAATTCAATAAAGAGCATGAAACATGGTTAGTACTCTTTTACTATGAAAATTTAAATAAGAAATACAAATATATAAAGCAAAAGAAAAAATATTGCACACAACACAACAGCTTCCTTTTTTAACCTCATGAAATATTCTAAAAGGTAGTAATGTTACTCTAAGAAATGTGGGAAGATATAAAATAAGTCTGAGAATTATAATAGCAATTTACATAATTTGAATTTCTATAAAAGAAAATAGCATGTATGGCTGCAGATTTGTCAGAAATTAGAAACCTATCAGTTACAGTTGTCACCGATATAAATCTCAACTGCTAATTACTGCAGGTTGGAAAGTTGTCATAGATATTTGCTGTCACAAATCAATTCCTTGACTCTCCAATCAACAGCAAACGCTTTCACTGATTTCTTAACTTTCAAAAATTTATAGCTGAAATTTACACTGATGGAATTATACTCATATAATTTTGAACTGATTCCAGCCACTGTCTCTGTATTTCATAATCTAATGATTTATCAATAAATGCAATTGTTTTCAATAAACATTTCTGCTGAATATCACTTCTTTAAAGTTCATATTGACTGGAATCCTCTTGGCGTAACTTTAGAAGCCCCAGATAAGTGGGTGAGATAAAAGCCAGGACAGGTGATACCTTTATTGATCCACTAAAAAAATTGCTAGCTTTCAACCTTTATCAGGCTGAGCAACTATATACTATGGATGGTGCAGTATATAGCCTATGAAATTTCCAAAAGTCATGGCAGATGTCCATGCCAGGTCTGTTTTTTCACAGTGAGTTCCAAAATGCAGGCTGCAAACACAAGTTACTTGTCATTTTCTGGAGGTACGCACAGGAACTAGCAGGGTAGTGGTGGAAAGGTAATGGCTAGATAACAAGAGAAACATAGGATCAGTTGGCAGACATAGACCATCCAGCTGCCAAAAAAGGGGAACAATGGTAGACAGCCACCAGACTCTGCAAAGTCACCAAGAACGCCATGGCTTGATAGATGGACCAGCGCTCCACTTACTGTCTGCCAAATGGCACAGCTGTACAGGTTGGGGGCTACTGTGGGCAATGCATTACTTCCTGAGCCAAAATATCACAAATCAAACCTTTCCAAATGGGACAGTCATTCTGCCTTATCGATATATCAGATAGGTTAAAAAAAAAAAAGATGGGGTAGAACTGCCCCAAGAAAATAAATCGATTTTAAAGTGCAGCCAGCAATAACAGTTCAAAGTTCTATGCAGTTAAAAACAATGAGAACACCCCCTGCCAATATATATATACCATGTGATCACCACAATACATGTATTGGTACAACAGGGGTATGAAAAGAATCAGAATAGATGGGGTTCTTTTGCCACATGTATATATATTGAGCCCTACGTTCCAAATTCCACCCCAATGGCCAAGGATGGAAGCCTTTAAGAGCCACCAACAGTTCCGATCTGGGTGGTGGTGAGCTGGTTATTTAATAAAAACCTTAGAACTGCACAGCTGGAAGGGACCCTATGGATAATCAAGTCCAACCCCTGTTGAGTCACAGTGGGGAAAAGAACTCCCAACTTCTGGCTCCAATGCCTAAACCACTGAGCTATTTTCCCCTCCCTATTCCAAGGTTGAAAGGGAGCCCCAGGGAGCCTCAGAACCTGAAGGAGGGGAAGGCAGCTGTCCATTAAATTATATTAAATATTCCCATTATGGAATGGTGACCTCATTCTACTTGCATAGTGTAACATTGTGCAAGAGGCTTTCAACAAGTACGTGAGTTAGTCAGCAAGGTCATCAAGCCAAAATTATTCATAGCATTAATCACCTTCTTGGTCATTCCTGAGGTGATGCTGTAATGTACCTAGTTGTTGTAAATGAACTTCTCAACACCTCTAAATTATCCTCTAAGACAGTGGTCCCCAACCTTGGGCCTCCAGATGTTCTTGGACTACAACTTCCAGAAGCCTACACCACCACCCCTTCTGGCCAGGATTTCTGGGAGTTGAAGTCCAAGAACAACTGGAGGCCCAAGGTTGAGGACCACTGCTCTAAGATACCATCTTCCAATCATCCAAAGATGCTAATAGAGAGTACTAACATTTACATCTTCTATGACACATCATTTCCTTCCCAGTCCTCTTTATGTGAGAAAGCTCCAAAAACATGCCATTAAAACTGCCCTCAAAGATTGGTGTCTCCATGTTGTCCTATCTGGAAGGTTTTGAGTAAATTGTAGGTTGTGACACCATTTTAGATCAACAAGTCCTAACTTTGCTGATTATGATGGAATCAGAAGTGTATGAATGGCCACATATACTGTATGCCTATTTTCTCAAGTTGCCTGGAAATGCTAAATATTCAGACATCACAGCCGCACTGAAAGATAATATTTCTCCTGCCTCATCAAAAGCAGCAGAAAATTATCAGTTCCATTAGCAGCATCGAGGACTCAGGGAATCAATTTTTCAGTTTGTGACTGCACTTAAGAAGATGCTGCACCACTATCAATTTGAGCAAGTGTTAAATGATGTCTTGGGTCTGTACAATGAGCAGATGGGTCTTTCTCAACCCAGAACTGTGTGAGATAAGGTGCAGAGAAGGGATAGCCATGGACTTAATGTAAAATGGGGAGTGTGCCTTCTCAGGGTCAAACTGCATATTTCATTTAATACCATTTAATACCTGATATCCAGCTATGGATGGTTGTGCCTTTAGTCAAAAGGATCCAAACCACAGCATAAATGAGGAGGTTTTATCTTTCCCTCCCCATTTTGTTCCTCATCCTCATTACTCCAAGGGCCAACGAGAGCTGTGTAGTTTCCTTCTTTGCTGGAACTGCTGTGTGAGTGCTGATTGGCAGAAAAGAAGCATCTTGGATGAAGATTAAATCATTGTTATAACACTGTTTGGTCCCATTCCAGATTGGAGGCCCTACATTTGCTTTTGCCTAAAAAATCAGAAGAGTTTGGTTGATTTCACCAGTCATGAATCCTAATCTCACAATGAGAAGATGGTGAAACAAATGAAACTTTTTTGTATGTTCTGTGTGCACAGTGTCAACACCTGTGTATTGTCGGCTACTGTCCTGGTTTCAGGCTACAAGTGCCTAGCCAGCTGGGAGACACTGTATGTCCAAAGCATATGTAGCCTCGAAGAGGGTGAAGAAAGATGATTCTGGAGCCAGCCAAAGTCACTACACAAGGGAAATATTCTCAAGAATCTGAGAAGCAGGCCAAAGAATAGTCAGAGTTCAAGCTGGAGTCATTTCATACATTAAAGCCATACCAGATCAACCATCTAAACAGGAGGCAGTCAGAAGGGAGGTCACTTAGAAGTCCAAATTTTTTCTTTCTTTGTGTCCAAAACACCACGGTATAATTAATAAAATGTAAGATAATGTTTGTCCTGTAATGGGCAAAATCAAGAGCATCTGGGGCAGCTAGCATCAAATTTTTCATAGCACATGTTGAGAGGGAGAGAGTGCATTGACATAGGTGTGAGGTTGCATGTTTTCCTCAAGTCTCCCTTGAGCAAGGACAGCACAGTAACCAGTTGGTTGAACTTTCGACTCTGGAAGTAGCCAAGGTTGGGTCACTGGAATTCTACCAACCAGGCTGAACCTTAAGCACCATATTTATCCAGCTGTAGCATGGGTGACTCCCTCCCGCATCTGCAGCTACTCAAATATCTCTGCTACTGAGACATCCCCTGCCTGAGCCAAATATGCTCCTCAGCTTTGTTTGGCTGTCCTGTGTTTGACTGTCCAGCCCCTCTTCAAATAGGGGAAGGGGTGTCCCTTCAACCTCTTGTATAGGGTGGGGCTGCTAGCTGGGGACACAAGCTTTTCCTTGGCTTCTGATCTCTCCAGCTAAGCCATAACATCCTAGCTTCCATCCTCTGGTATCAGGCAGAGCATTACAGTGGCAATATGACAACAGGCTGCACCAAAATCATCATGTGACTACACACTAGCATATTGTGTTTATAACCATAATTTGGATTGGCGAGAAAGGGAATAGAAACATGTCATAGTCCTGATCACTGTGCTGTAACAACCTAAACAGAAAGGGGAAGTGGAGTTGTCATGGTCTCTTGTGATTCCATACTCCTTTCCTATTAAACAGTCTTTCCATTTTAAGTTTTCATATGTAGCTTATGTTTTCAGAGTGGGATTTTGCTAGCACACTACCTATTCTCTCCCTAATTTAATTTCTCTCTGAGAGGGCAGAGATAGTCTTAGAAGCTGCCAAGCTTCTTGTCATTAGGACTTGATCATCCGTATCAAGATTTACTTGCTTAATGTGGCTCAGAACGTCAGGGCCTCTACAAAAATGACAGCCTTTTCTTCGATTATATATTACTGACCTGTTTCTCATCACTCGGCAAGAAGAATATGTTAGCAGAATGGATGCTATGTGTTTCATTTAAGAAAGATGAGTCACGATATGGTTTCATGCCTGCGCCTAGGTAGGACATCAAAAACTAAAATTAATCTGTTCAATTGGATCTAGTAGATTTGTATCTCTTGTATTTAAAACAAGCCCTGACTTTAAGCCAAAAACTTTTTAATGTTTTCATAATTCAAAGGAAGATTAATTTTGAACTAATTAAAAAAAACACCTCTGAGGTCTATATGGATCTCATACTGAAGCAGCCAAAATCCACCATCTCTTCCTTCACAATGTCGGTCACATGCTGAGTTCTGTGACAAAGAGGCATTGCCCCCCAACCCCGGAATAAAGATGCAAGACAAGTATTATGGATTAAAACTTGGGCCACACTTTATTGATAATCATTCAGAGAATTTTTTTGCCAATCAATTGGCCAAGGGGGGCCTGCTGTAGTGCGGAAACAGATAAATCCGTAATCATATGGGTGAGTCCCCGGCCCCAGGTTCTCGCGGTCTTAAGGACAGCAGGAACCCGGCTGGCTGCTAATAGACATCCCCAGACCTCGAGCCATCTTTACTTGAGGACTGTTGGTCCGGAAGTGGCCCAGCGCATCTTTCCCGGCCAGGTGCTGAATCGCATGATTCACAGCCCTAGGAAGTCCGATGCGCTGTTAGCTTACCTGATCTTAAAGTGGGACTCACCAAGAAATACCTGTTTTTTCCGCACTACCCGCCACAGCACAGGAACTAGCAATGCTATGTCCCATGCCCACCATCAAGCCACCTGAGCTCAACATGCAGACCCCCCTGGATATCTTCCAGGAAGACATCCAAACCCAAATCGGACAGATGGACTCCATCGTTCCTTAAAAAATCAGCCCCATCCATCTGGATCCTTTAGTGACCAATCACGGATCCAAGGCCACTGCAGACCGCCCTGCAGCCCTCACGGTTAACACCCCTGTGTGCCGTGTTAACATTGAGGAATAACGCAGGCCTATTCAATTGGACCCTCTGGTGACCAATCACCGATCCAAGGCTGCTGCAGACCGCCCTGCAGGCCTCGCAACTGCTGCCCCGGGACATAACCTAAGGTTTCTAACAGTGTTAACCTACACAGACATTGGTGTTTGAAATGATTAACAGATGGACATATCTGGTGAAGAGAAATTTGTATTCAGATGAACTTCTTAATATGGAAAGCGAAAAGATATCAAACTCAGAGTCAAACTAGACATTAAGAGGAATGTGTGGTCTCAATGATTAGCCAAATTTCCCACCTACAATTGGAAGGCCTTGGCAGTCAGCCCAAGCTTACCTACAATGACCAATCACAAAACACATTGTCTAAAACAGTGGTTCTTAACCTTTGTTACTCAGGTGTTCTTGAACTGCAATTCCCAGAAGCCTTCACCATCAGCTCTGCTGGTTGGGGTTTCTGGGAGTTGCAGTTCAAAAACACCTGAGTAACAAAGGTTAAGAACCACTGGTCTAAAAGTAAGATACATGAGTGAAGGAATCTCCATTCTATGAAAAATGGCCGGCATTCATTGCTTGGGGAGCACCTCTTGGGGGAAGGGGGAACCAACAAGCAAATGCGTGATAAACTAGTTTGTCCGACAGAAAATGAGTAAGAGAGGTGTATGGAGTGGGGAGAGTAAAAGCAATCATGAAAGTATCAGCCTATAGATGAGGAAGCAACAGAGAAGACAATATAAGGAAACACACCACAGAAGCTTAACTACTTTTCAGCATTGTACATAGTTACTAAGTAAGGCTGAATATTTCTCCATTTTTAATAAAAAGCACATCTGCTAACAGCCAATTGGGAAGAAATGTATCCTGAGACGTGATACCATGACACTTGGGGCAAGAAAACATACACCATATTAGGGACTTTTATATTCTCAGGATGTACTTTTTGTAGCCCGTGCATATAATAAATTAAACATACTTCAAAACCTCAGAATAGTAAGGTTTTTTCATCCAGTGGATTTGTAATTCAGCAAACAAGTTATGAAATATGATGAACTTAGTTCACACACATCACTAATTGGAATGACCTGTCCAAAGAGGTTTATGACAGCCAAAATAAATGAAACTCCAGCTTCAAATTAAAATATGATAAACCACTATTCCTCCAGAGCTGAATTCCCTCAAATAAGTGTTGCTTGCCCAATTCAGACATGCAAATAGGGTCTCACAATGACAAATCACCTGATTAAAGTATGCTAATTTGCAATTTACAGAGCGGAATAAATTTTGCATTAAGACACAGAAACATTTTTTTTTACCTTTTAAGGTAGCTCTGCTTCTAATGAAATGCCTGTGTTATCACATAATTTAATCCTGAATGTTTTCCTTATTTGTTTGAGGCATTTTTCCATTTATACATATGGCACTGCTGTTGATACAGTACTCTGGAATTTTAAATGATTTGGGCGATTGACATGATTGCTCCTATGTTTCTGTTCTTATCCAGTAGAACTCTGGTATCAGTAGAGTTCTTTGAATACTTTTTAGAGAATAAAATGAGTTCATTTTTGCTCACTCACAGTAATTAAAGATATGAGGTAGGGAAAAGACAATATCTTAAAAAGGCAACACAAAGCCTCTCTATACTTTTAGCCACCTTCGCTTTCAAAACAGGCTTTAAGAAGGATTTAAATGTTGCCTCAGGCTTTCCCGTGCTTCTCAGATTAATTTAACTTGCCAAGGACAAGTCAGTAACTATTTTTTGCTACAGTTACAAGATCATTAAGATTTGCAATTCAATCAGTATTTCAGAATAATTAAAACTGTACATATTGAATCAACAGATAATAGATGATTTGAAGTAACATAAAACTAGAAGTTTGATGCTAAATTTTCTGCCATGTAGATTCCAAGTCTATTCATTATGTAATGTGATTAAAATAATAACCTGTTATGTGAAGGAAGTATGTTAAACAGCCTGATCAGCGCATTTGACCTATCTAGGCAACCTCTCTCACTATTATAATGACAAATTTTGAATTGGTTTGATAAATTGAAATAAAAGAGATAAAGAGATCCATACTGTTAAATCTTGCTATGGTTCATACTATTAAGATGCTTTGAATGAAAAAATACTCCTAACTTTCCATTTTCTTGTATAAATTCCTGGTTGATGATTTCTTGTTGTTGTTTAGTCATTAAGTTGTGTCCGACCCTTCATGTCCCCAAGGACCGGAGCACGTCAGGCCCTCCTGTCTTGCACTGCCTCCTGGAGTTTGGTCAAATTCATGTTGGTAGCTTCAGTGACACTATCCAACCATCTCGTCCTCTGTTGTCCCTTTCTCCTCTTGCTGTCACACTTTCCCAACATCAGGGTCTTTTCCAGGGAGTCTTCTCTTCTCATGAGATGGCCAAAGTATTGGAGCCTCAGCTTCAGGATCTGTCCTTCCAGTGAGAACTCAGGGTTGAGTTCCTTCAAAATGGATAGGTTTCTTCTCTTTGCAGTCCAGGGAACTCTCAAGAGTCTCCTCCAGCACCAGTTAAATAAGCAGGGAGACAATATACAGCCTTGTCGTACTCCTTTCCCAATTTTGAACAAATCAATTGTTCCATATCCAGTTCTAACTGTTGCTTCCTGTCCCACATAGAGATTCCTTAGGAAATAGATAAGGTGGTCAGGCACTTCCATTTCTTTAAGAACTTGCCATAGTTTGTTGTGGTCCACACAGTTAAAGGCTTTTGCATAGTCAATGAAGCAAAAGTAGATGTTTTTCTGGAACTCTCTGGCTTTCTCCATAATCCAGCGCATGGTAGCAATTTGGTCTCTAGTTCCTCTGCCCCTTCAAAATCCAGCTTGTACTTCTGGGAGTTCTCCGTCCACATATTGCTGAAGCCTACTTTGTAGGATTTTGAGCATAACCTTGCTAGCATGTGAAATGAGTGCAATTGTACAGCAGTTTGAGTGTTCTTTGGCACTGCCCTTCTTTGGGATTGGGATGTAGACTGATCTTTTCCAATCTTCTGGCCACTGCTGAGTTTTCCAAACTTGCTGGCATATTGAGTGTAGCACCTTAACAGCGTCGTCTTTTAAGATTTTAAATAGTTCCACTGGAATGCCATCACCTCCACTGGCCTTGTTGTTAGCCATGCTTCCTAAGGCCCACGACTTCACTCTCCAGGATGTCTGGCTCAAGGTCAGCAACCACACTATCTGGGTTGTCTGGGACATCCAGATCTTTCAGGTATAATTCCTCTGTGTATTCTTGCCACCTCTTCTTGATGTCTTCTGCTTCTGTGAGGTCTCTACCATTTTTGTCCTTTATCATGTCCATCTTTGCACAAAAGGTTCCTTTAATATCTCCAATTCTCTTGAACAGATCTCTGGTTTTTCCCTTTCTACTATTTTCTTCTATTTCTTTGCACTGTTCATTTAAGAAGACCCTCTTGTCTCTTCTTGCTATTCCTTGGAAGTCTGCATTCAATTTTCTGTAACTTTCCCTATCTCCCTTGCATTTTGTTTCCCTTCTCTTCTCTGCTATTTGTAAGGCCTTGTTGGACAGCCACTTTGCTTTCTTACATTTCCTTTTCTTTGGGATGGTTTTTATTGCTGCTTCCTGTACAATGTTACGAGCCTCCATCCATAGTTCTTCAGGCACTCTGTCCACCAAATCTAGTTCCTTAAATCTGTTCTTCACTTCCACTGTGTATTCAGAAGAGATTTGGTTTAGATTATACCTGACTAGCCCAGTGGTTTTTCCTACTCTCTTTAGTTTAAGCTTGAGTTTTGCTATAAGAAACTGATGATCAGAGCCACAATCCGCTCCAGGTCTTGTTTTTGCTGACTGTATAGAGCTTCTCCATTTTTGGTTGCAAAGGATATAATCAATCCGATTTTTGTATTGCCCATCTGGTGATGTCCATGTGTAGAGTCACCTCTTGTGTTGCTGGAAAAGAGTGTTTGTGATGACCAGCTTGTTGTCTTGACAAAACTCTATTAGCCTTTGCCCTGTTTCGTTTTGAACTCCAAGGCCAAACTTCCCTGTTGTTCCTTTTATCTCTTGACTCCCTAATTTAGCATTCCAGTCCCCTAGAATGAGAAGAATACCTTTCTTTGGTGTCAGTTCTAGAAGGTGTTGTAAATCTTCATAAAACTGTTCAATTTCAGTCTCCTCAGCAGTGGTGGTTGGTGCATAAACTTGGATTATTGTGATGTTGAAAGGTCTGCCTTGGATTCGTATTGACATCATTCTATCATTTTTGAGATTATATCCCATTACAGCTTTTCCCACTCTTTTGTTGACTATGAGGGCTACTCCATTCTTCTATGGGATTCTTGCCCACATTAGTATATTTGATAATTGTCTGAATGGAATTCACCCATTCCTGTCCATTTTTGTTCACTGATGCCCAGGATGTCAATGTTGATTCTTACTTTCTCCTGTTTGACCACATCCAGTTTACAAAGGTTCATAGATTTTACATTCCAGGTTCCTATGCAGTGTTTTCCTTTGCAACATCAGACTTTCCTTTCACTTCCAGCTGAGTGTCCTTTCGGCTTTGACCCAACCACTTCATTAGCTCTGGAGCTACTTGTCCTTGTCCTCTGCTCTTCCTCAATAGCATGTTGGACGCCTTCCGACCTGAGGGGCTCATCTTCCAGTATCATATCTTTTATCCTTTTGTTTCTGTTCATGGGGTTTTCTTGGAAAAAAGTGGCTTGCCAGTTCCTGCTCCAGGTGGATTGTGTTTAGTGAGAACTCTCCACTATGACCTGTCTGTCTTGGGTGTCCCTGCACAGCATAGCCCATAGCTTCTCTGAATAACTCAAGCCCCTTCGCAACGACAAGGCAGCAATCCGTGAAGGGGTGGTTGATGATAAATAATATTTGTTCTTTTCATGTCCCCTAGTGGCCCAAATGAGAAAATACTATCAATAAAATCAATTGTGAAAGGTGACTGACAGCTGAAACTGTAGATAAGTGCAAGATGGAGCTCAACATTTGTGTCTGCCATCTGAGGTCAAGGAGAACGTTCTGTAGCTTGGAAGAGGCCACAGCAGGCACCCTGAAGGGCTATGTGTTTCTGTGTTGGCCCCCTGTTGGTGTGTTCAATTTGCCCAAACAGGAATGACGTTGTTGAGGATAGCTTGAGCAAGATATAGCAGTGCCCCATTTGCTGCAATAGACCTTAATCCACTGTCTGTTCCTATGCATTTACTTATATTTGTTGCATTTCTATCCCACCTTTTCTTCTGTGGACTGAAGACAGTGTATTGGTTCTCCTCCCTGTTTCAAAGCTATATGGCAGATCAGTGGTTCCCATCTTTGGGTAACCCAGGTGTTCTTTGACTGCAATTCCCAGAAACCCTGGGCTCCACAGCTAGTGGCAAAGGCTTCCGGGAGTTGCAGTCCAAGAACACCTGGGTTACCCAAGGTTTGGAACCGCTGGGATAGATCAAGGTCTAAGATCACTCAGTGAGTTTCATGGTTCAGTGTGCACTACAACCTGGATTTTGTATGTCTCAGTTCATCACATTAACTACTACACTACACTGGCTTTAACAATAACTTGATCGGTAGAGAGTAGCAGGTAAACGTATGCTTCATGATACAGTGGTAAATGTAATTAGTAACCAAGGTCTCCAGATCCAGCTTCTGTCAAAACCACAGATAGTGACAACCCTGGTGAAATCGTTTTGTTAATTCTGAGGCTTGGTACAATTACTTTGGCATCAACATTGTTTGCCTGTGCACCTGTTTGCCTCCCAGCACTCAACCTGTATATTTTGATTAAAGACTTTCAAGTTGATTAAAACTTTCAAGTTTTTGAATAGTGCATATGTCATGTTTTCTTATCCTTCAGAAAAGAAGAGCAAGGGGTGATATGATAGTGCTCTTCAAATTGAAAGATTGTCATGCAGAGGAGAGATAGGATCTGTTCTCAATCAGGACACAAATAATGGCCTCAAATTATAGAAGGCTAGATTTCAGTTGAATATCAGGACAAACTTCCTAACTGTTAGAGCAGGATGACAATGGAAGCAATGATCCAAGTGCATTGAATTTTAATTGTTGTAAGCCGCCCAGAGACCTCTGGGTAGAGTGGGCGGCATATAAATAAATAAATAAATAAATAAATAAATAAATAAATAAATAAATAAATAAATAAATAAATAAATAAATAAATAAATAAATAAATAAAATCTTTGGAGGCAGTCAGTGGTCCAATGCTGGAGGCATTCAAGAGAAAGTTAGATAGCCATCTATTAGATATACTTTAACTTGAATTCTTTTATTGAGCAGGGGATTGGACTAGATGACATTATAAGTCTCTTCCAACTTCATTACTCTGTGATGATTTTGTGATTCTACTAGATGTCTCCTTACAAGTATATTGGCTCAGCAGAGCTACCCAACAGTGTTCTTTCACTTACAAAAGTGGGGCATGTAAAGCAATGCAATCACATATGACTTCAGGCAAATCTCTTTGGTTACAGAACAGAATTGTTAAAAGGGCATACGATTAAATATTATAACTGGAACAGGAATGATCAGGGTTTTTTTTTTTTAATTGCCGTAACACTGGATCATCCTAGATCAGATTACGCCTGAGATATCTCTAGAGGCAAAAATGTTGAAATTCAGACTGAGGAGGCAAGATTCACTAGAAAAGACAATGAGGCTGGGAAAACATGGAAGCATCAGGAAAAAAGGAAGACCAAATATGAGAGGAACTGACCTCCTAAAGGAAGCCACAACTTGTGTTTACAAGAGTTGAGCAGGCCAGTGGGAGACAGGACATCTTGGAGATCAGTCATAGGGTCACCATAGGTTGAAGGAAGCTTGACAACACAGAACAACAACAAAACTGAGAAGCTATTTTTTCTCTCTCTGCTATTATAATAATATAATCTTTGAGCAGCAAAGCTGGAAGGGACTCATCGGTCTCTCAGCCCTGTCAAGGAGGCACAGTGGGAAGTCAAACTCCCAATCTCTGGCTCTGCAGCCAGATGCCTAAATATCTGTATACGACAGCAGGGAAAATCAACACACTGTGGTTAGCTCCCAATAAGAAAAGGGTACCCTGCTTTCACAGAGATGGAAATTTCTCATTGTGGGAACAGCCAAGGAGCATCTCCAGTGACTTGGAGAGGTGTGTTCTTGCCCAGTTGATGGTGTGTTGTGAAGAGAAGGGTTCTATGGGCATTGGGTGTGTGTGTAAAACATAAAGAGTTCTCCATATGCTGAACTGCCTGCAGGGTAGCTCTGAACTGGTCTCTTGTATGCTGGCCATTTCTATGCTACCCCATTGCTGCCATAGGAGAGGAAATGGTACAGCTCTCCATAGTCTGGCAATGATCTAAGGAGGAACTTTCCTAATGTTGGTATTTTCTCCCAGTGCTCCCAGTGTTCTGGGAGTTCTTGTTCAAAAAAGTGAAACCTTTCCTATGTCTGGATTATCCAGAATGATAATCAAAGCCTTCCCATCACCACCACTATAACCAGATCTGAACTCCAGTTAAAATTGATCCAGATCAGAATGGGGAACGTGGGACATTTAAAAGGTTGTTGGAATGCAATTGCCATAGTCTCTCACTATTGGCTACCCTGGAAAGGATGATGGCAGCTATAGTCCAGCAATGCCTGGACTAGATAATCTGTGCCACACAACAACTATGCACAGAAAGCATTATTTAAGTTTACAAAGAATGAAGGGCCAGCCCTACATGACATCTCCCCATTGCTTAGTATCCAAGGCCAGCAGATCTATGTTGGCACCTCAGTCAAACCAGAAAAACACACAAAGACATCTCCCTACTCTTGCTATAACTTTCCAGTAATAATACATAAAGAAATTATTTTCTGCCCTTTCCTGCTATCCAAAGCTGGCTGCTTCAGGCTGTTAACTATGCCCAGTCTAGGGCTGGTCCTGGATCACTCTATGAGACCTCAACAAGATAGGTCGGAAATTGACATCACACTGTGTGATAACTTGATTCTGTGAAATGTCTGGTTTGGGAGACATTTCACAGAATCAAGTTATCACAAAGGATTAGATTAAAAGCCCTTCTTATCATGAACGTCCCTTTCTGTTCACAAATACGACTTTGACAACTATCACTTTAACTAGTATTTAAGGCATCTCAAGTTTTGCAAATAGGACTTTAGGAATTTGTTTATATATATGTTTGATAATAACGGTGCTATAGCCTGAAAGATAACTGTTAGGGTAGGAAACGATGGAAACCGAAAAATAATAGTTGCATTAGTCATAAATACTATGTGAATTAGACTCCACTTTCCCTCCACAACATGCTGAACATGCCGGGTATAGGATAACAGAAAAATTCCTTGGATGAATTCCTTTGGTTGTTTTACTGGTAGTAGAAAAAAAACAACAACAACAACTAAGCACTGCTATACGTAGTAAGACACAACGATCATCAGTGTAAACACTGTTGAAACTACAGCATGTGGTTAGTATAGTCAATCTTAACAATGTACAATTAGTAGTTCATGTTCAGAAGGACAAAAAAATTAAGAATTTTGGGGAAAAGAAATATTGTGTTCTCGAAATATTAATTGAAGGATATGACTCAGCATGCTCAAATGCCTTTCCTGACTGCTCTTAGTTATTCCTGATATGTTTTTGAAAGTATTATACATTTTAATCTTTCACAGACATTCTAGTTAATACATTAAATCAAAGTTCTCTAAATGGGTATCACATTTTTGGAGGCTTTGAGATTTCCATCATCCATTCTCCCTTATCTTCTTGGATCTAGCCATTCATTTGATTGCAGTTCCCTTTCCTCTTGGCTGAGGAGTAGAAATAAATGACTGTTATCCGTGATGGTGTCCTCAGCAGAACATGTTTGAAACCTTACTCATTCCCCCATCTTCCTTACAATGCCAGGTACAATTAAAATGCTTCACAAGCAACACAAATCAAACTACAGTAGTACAATTATCTGTTCTAACCACGTGCACTGAAAGGATGACACTAAGGTGTGTTTCCCCCTTTTTATTGTAACAAAGCTATTTTCCTTTTTCAGTGCTCTATTTGGTTAGGATATGCAGCTTTCACTTTATGATATGCTCAGAAACTTCGTAATGATGTTTGGTTTAAAATGCTTTTTGTTTCATGTCTCGATTATTATTTTTTTGCTTCATATGCATGGCGTGCAACAGAGACAGGATATGCATCAGTCTCAGAGCATCAGGGACATGCCCTTGATATCTCTTTCCAAGGGTGTACAAAGCACTCCTTGCAAGCAACTATGAGGTCACAGAGGATCTTGCTGATTTTTTTAAAAAATCAAGTTCTTCTTTCTCTCAAAAGTTATTATATTTCATTTGTGTTGCAGAAATGTAGCAGAAGCATGCAACTTTTTCATGTCTTGGAAAGCTAACACTTGCCCTAGTTTTCTTAAGTGAAAATCCCATACCATCATAAACTTTTCATGGATTGTGCTTCAAGGATTATAACGGAAAAGAGGAGGGGGTTTAGACTGTGAACTATAAAGGTGTCTTTCATGCATAAGGGGAGAGGTTTATCCAGCTTGATCCCATTACAGATTCTGTTAGCACAGCTTATATTATTACTCCAGCAGTTCAACCTAATGCTGTTGCTGTTAAAAGTATGCCATCATTGGCTTTCTTTAAAAAAAAGAAAGGAAGAAAGAAAAAATATGAATGTACTAATTTAAACTCAAATAAGACATGTCTATTTTCTTTGAACAATCCCCTTTGGCTAAAAGGCACAAGTTATAAATGCTGCTGCATGAGTTTGTAAGCTGCAATTTTCACTCTGAAAATAGGCAATGAGATCAAAAGTAGAGACAGGGAAAAAAATAGAATGTCACTGAATCTATTTTCTGCTGTAGGAATGTTAGTGTCATGGGCAGAATTAGAGTATTTCCTATCTCCTATGTCTATTTCTGCAGTGCCACATCACTCAGCCTAAAAACAGAAATGGGGCATGAGACAATGTGAATGGAGCTTGAAAATGTTGCATTTTTGGACTGCAACTCTCAGAGCTGTATGGCCATAGAGACTGAGGGATTTGTGATCCAATACATAGAAGTTTCCACACACTGAATGTGAATGAATGTGAGCCTCTGAAACCATGGTTCTCAGTATTTTGTCGACCCACCAACTAATCTATAAATGAACATGAGTTCCATCAAAATGGGGGGCGGTGGATACTTTTTTTTCCAAGATAGGCATTGATAATATGTTTACAAGCATTCTGTTATTATATTCATTAAGTGTGGGACTTTCATATTTCTTGGACTTGTGCCCTCAAAATTTATGAGAAATCCCCCTGGCCAGAATTCTAGGGGCTTTAGCCAAGAAATTGAAATTATCACAGGAGTCGTCAGGTAAACATAAGTGGAGAATGAAGACCCTGGCATCCATTATCTTCTTGTGAGAAAGAAAGGGGAAGTGACTGGGAGGGGCTGAACTCCATGGAAGCTGCAAGGGATTAGCAAACTGATAGGTTTTTGAGAACCACTCGGTAAAGAACATATTGGCCAGAGAGACTACCAGTTCCCTTATCTCTTGCAGCTCCCATAGGGTTTAACCCCTTCCAACTCATTTTTTCCTCACAGGCAGACAATGACTGTTGGAACCTTCATTCTCCTCCTGTGTTTAATTGAAAACTCCTGAGAAAATTTTAATTTTTTACTAATATTCTGGGGAATGCTGGAGGATGAATCCAAGAAATCCCATGCTTAATACTGTATTTATCATTTTATAAAAGTAGATAGGCAAGGGGGATGGTGGATCAGGAGAAATGCTCCAGATCAATTATTAGCATGCAAAAAGATTATAAAATGAGTATCTGTGGCAGGGAGAGTTCATAGGAGATAGCATAACACATTTGCAGGATGATTGTGAGACTGATATAGGCATAATCCTAGTCATTCTTATGAAAACCCTGAACTCTACCTATATTACTTTTGTCTCCCACAAATGGTGTGTGTGTATCTCACTAATTAAGGGTCAAAGTTTTAAAATAATTTTTGTTCTTAAAGTATAACTTCTATAGAAAGAGAGTTGGATTTCCTAGTAGAAGAAGTGATACACAAAACTTTATGGGGGATGAGCCACTTGCAGAGATCTGGAAACTGGCCCTACCTTTTTGGCCACATTAATAAACACAATATGAAAGAAATATAGGCTGGATCAGGATTGTATAAGTCACATAGCATACCCTATAAGGTGGCATGTGAAGAATTGTTTCCAGTCTGGGGGACCAGGTTCAAATGTGCCAGGTTCCCCGTGGGGCCCTCTGGTCTCCATTGAGAATGGGTGATTTATATGGCCAAAATGCTAGCAATATGTTCTGTCACCAGCGAGATCGGTGGTAAAGACCCTGGCTGGCTTTTCCTACACTTTATAAGTACATATAACTAGAATGCAACTAAGTTACAGTGTCACCATACTACTGTGAAGACGAAAAGGTTTCAATCAGTTTAGTCCTTGATTTTACCCCCAAACAGGCCTCAGTTTTCAATTAATTTGGGTCATAAGAGTAGTTTTCTTATAATGGAAACATTGCACATTGTCAATGCTTCTATCTTTAAAATATGTAACAGGCATTTTGGTCACTATTACATAGAAAAGAATTACAAGCAGATTGTCATTCTGTGTGTTTTACAGGTGAGGTGGACTAAGCACAGGAATGGGGACATGGACACCCTGGCCTCTCCCGGTAACTTCAGACTGCAAATTGAGAACATACACATGCTTATATGAGAATCGTTGCAGGCTTGTAATTTCAGCCCTATGATGGTGCTTGATTATGTCAGTTTGTAAGAAAATTCAGCCTTAGTCTTAAAAGGAACATTTTGGCCCAGTTTGCTCCTGGACAACCTCTCTACTTGGCCATATCCAGAAGAACTGCCACTGTTAAAATCACAAAGCAAGAAACAATGAAAAACAGCATGTTGATCGAGAGCTGCACTTAGATGTTCAGCTTTACAAGACATTGCAGAAATAATCTGGCAATATGCAGCAGAAGGAATGACATGTCTCATTTTGAGCAGCAGGAGAAAGGAATCCACATGGCTCCAAGCTGTCCAAAATGTTTAAATGTTCACCTCTAAGCACTCAGAAAGAGGAAAATGGGGGAGCTGGTGCCAGCACCCAACAAATGTGTAACCAAAAAGCCTCAGTGGCTGGATGCTACTTGTTGCGGTTGTTGCTGTTTGCTTGCTTGCTTGCTTGCTTGCTTGCTTTTGTGTGTGGCTCGGGCAGATGGCCAACCTGGGGCACTAGTACTGACCCTTTCACACAAATATTACCCATTTGCGCTTTGGATTGATGGTGCTGAGGGGATCTGCCATCGTGAAGCACCCAACATTTAGGAAAAGAAGTGACTAGGCTCTTAGGTATGGGGGGAAAAACAGCAAGGCAGCTGGTAAGATCCTAATCTTTATATAAACGTATATATTCAGCATAGTATATGCACACACGTCCCTGTATGTACAGACCATAAGATTTCTTTATCTATTTATTAAAACATATTTTCTGCTCTTCATTCAGCTTTGGCTTCACAGTGACCTTCTCCAGCCTAAGTTCCTCATGGTGGGTAAACTTTTGGCTGGGCGGGGGGCAACTTAATGTTTGCAAAGAGTCTTGTGGTGGGCCCTTTCCAGCAACAAAGCAAAGTGGGCAGGGCCAGGTGGAATTCTTGTCAACACAGCCATTCTTCCACCAAGTGTGCCAAGCAGACTCTGAGCATGTCTGTCTGCATTCTAAGTGTGTCTACCTAGGACTAAACTCCAGCGCAACAGCTTTTAGGTATGTTACCCATAGATGTGTAACATTGCTTTTTTAGACTACAACTCCCAGACTCTATAGCATTTTGGGAGTTCTAGAGAGAGAAAGAGAACATTCAGATATACCTCTCTGATGCAAACCATGTCAATTCAATGCAGGCCCTTTCCGAAACTATTTACACTTTAAATACCCTGCTGCTTAAAAAGAACCAGGTATTTGAAATTTAAGTGCCTTTAAATTCCTTCTTATCTCCAGTTCCTGTCCTTCTGCCTTCCTGCACCACTGAGCAGGGAAATCTCAGCTCAGATTAGGGAAAAGATACAAACAGAGCACTGGAAGAGATTTCAAAAGGTCTGCTTAGACTTGATGGGGGGGAGCCCCCACAGGCCAGATGTGACCTGCAGGCCAGAGGTTCCCATATCTGAATCAATGCAATCAAATAGAATGGTAACAAAATAATAGAGAAAATCCTTTTAAAAAGAACAAGATTTGCACAGATTACATAGACATATTTTTGCCTGGTTTCACACAAATTGTAAAATTGGTACCAGGCAAGACTCCCTTTGGGAGGATATTCTATAACTAGAACATCACTGCCAAGAAATCCCTCTCCTTTGTAACCAGGATTCCTAGTGATCACAGATGTTCTTTTATTTATTTATTTGTTCTTTTATTTTTGTTTTGTTTTTAACTATAATGCTTGCACAGAGGAACGCAGCCACCTCTTCTACTACTACAGTTATAGAAGAGAAAAATTGGCTTGTTTGTGGGAAATGGTTTTGAAGCAGCAGAAAGCAGTTTTGGCAGGTCTGGGGGCCCAGTTTCACCAAATATGATAGAGGTGGAGGAAACAAAAGAAAAGATACTGGAGTTGGCTAGAAGTGCAAAATGGAAGAATTGCTAGTGTTAAACACTGCTGGCAATCCCTGCAGCGCATTGAAAAGAGCAATCTCTGGTCTCTAATTTGAACAGGGGTGGTAATTCACCCTTTTGGGGAGGGCTGCAAAAGTTTGGCCAGGCCAAGAGCCAGAAAAACGGCAACAGCCTTAGGAGATTGCATAGGGCCTCAGAGATGCATCTTGCCCAAAGCCTCGGCATCCATCCTCATCATCTTCCAGCTGGTGCCAGAGCTCACTGATTCAGTACCAGGAGTGTGTGTTCTGCTGTGTTGCATGCATAGTGTTTGTTTAGGGCGTAGTGCATATTATGCATCTCAATATTGCATGTGTGCACATGTATTCATACATATAAATCCAATTTTGTCATTGTTCTTCCAGGTTGCATCTCCTCTGACATCAGAAAGGCCCACCCCTTGCTGTATCTTATGGGCTTGTCCCATGAGGAATGAGAAGCTATCTTTCAAGTAATTGGACTACAAAGTGTTTAGGACACTTAAAAGAAGTGTCACACCTAGAATTGGCATTTTCTTCTAAATTTAGTGTAGGTTCTTTATTCAAGACTGTGGACACCAAAGCTGCAGATGTTTTAACTATAATTCAAAGGTATATTATCTCTGAGATGATGGCTGAAAAAACCCTATTGGCATAACTTTATACCATGCAAGTACAATGACGACGTTAGCTCACAATGGTAGTATTTAATTTAATTGAGGCTCCATAGCGGTCCACTTCAAACTGAAGGTTTTGAGAGCTTAGGGGTGGGGAGAAGCCTATAATAGCAAAAAAATCACCATCGCTGTTCCCAGTGTCAGCATTGGAACTGCCACTGCTGCTGACCCCTCAGTGTCGTTTGGCTATTAAAGGTTTCCACCCATGCCTAGACTCCCAAAAGCTTCCCCAGGTTGAAAGAGAACCTTATAGAGCCTCAGAATGTGAAAAAAAGAGAAAGGGAATAGAAAGCTTTCAATGAAATGAAATGTTACCATTGTGTAAAGTTATGTCAATATGATTTCAGCCTATGATTGTTGAATTTATCGGGGACCAGAAAAGTGAAACACATGGGTGCAATTTTATCACCACCACCCCCATTGATTCTACATCAGACCTAGTATAGCAGGATTAAAATCCACAACTCAATTGGAAGAGGGGAGCAAAGAAAATCTTTGGGCGCAAATCTTTTCACTCATGTGAAAGTGTCATTCTTCAGTTTTAAGCCCAAACTAAACAAGATATTTAGCATAACATCTGAAGAGGTGGTCCCCTGAAATGATACAGACATCCAGTAGTCCTAGCATCGGCTTGCTTCACTCTGTATTTATGAAATTAGCCTGCTTTTGTTTTGTGATTGGTCAGTAGATAGCAAACATGGGCTCCGTTTGCAAATGAAAACATTCTTTGAAGGAATTGTGTGTCTGAAAGGGAAAATGTTAACAGCAGGAAATAAATGTTTCCCATAATGTGTGGTTTGAGTCTTATCTGCAAAGTCTGTAAAGATGGTACTATAGTATAAAGAATATAAAGAATCTGATCATTTCACAGAAAACAAAGCTTGTCACTGAAGCAAATATACACATTTTAGTTAGAAGAGTAAATATCATAGAACATAACAGGGAAAGAGCAAAAGAAATGAAATAAATATAAAAAATGACAAAAGTGTTATGACACTTTGAAGACTAATGGCTATATGTTAATTGAGCTGTTATGTTAGCACAGACTAATATGGTTACCTCTTTTAAATCTTGGAGAATGACTCCAAGATGATATTTTTAATACTGACAAGAATACTTCCAGAAAATACCTATAACACTGTTGTTGAAATGCTAAATGCATGTGTGTTCCTCTTCCTCCAGGTGCAGCAGCAACAGAAGCCTCGAGAGAGCGACAGCTACAGAAAGGGAGAGCTTCCCTTCCCTTTGCCTCAGACAGTGATGGGGAACCCATGACCCAGCAGAGATGCTGTGGGATTCATAACCTAACAGCAGAACAGTTATTGCAATTTGTAACACCTGGAATCCCCCAGAGAGCATGAATCCGGCTTTTCCAAGCTCTTCCTTTTAAATAGTTTCTTTTCTCCACACAATGAAAGCCACTTTGGAAAACAGCAGAAGCAGCAAGAATATGGGCCTTCTCTTCTCTGAAGCTCTTGTGTTCATGACTAACTCCAGGCTTCAGGGGTCTTCTGGTAAATCATCCATCAGGTTGATGGGCCCTCTCAGGCCTACTTGGCAGCAGTCTTTCTCTTCCTAATTCATAACAGAAGCAATCCAATATTGTTTCTGGAGTGAAGGATCAGCCAACAGGCTGTTTTTCTGCACTACATCTCCCAGGGGACACCCAAATATATTCACAGTCCTCATGCAACTGCTGGATAGCTCCGTGGTTTAGGTCTCTGCCTGCGGAGCCAGAGGGTGGGAGTTTGATTCCCCACTGTGCCTCCTTGACAGGCGATGACCCAGCTCTTCAGAATTAAGATGATGATGGTGATGATTCTTCAGGGAGGTGCCTTCCAAGTAGCAGCAACTCTCTAACTGTGGCTGGGAAGTGCAATTTAATATTCAACAATGCTTTAGAACAGGGGTCTCAAACTCAATTTACCTGGGAACCGCTGGAGGCAGAGTCTGGCTGAGGCTGGGCCGCATCAGATTTTCCGCCAAGTGGAGCAAGAGCCTGAGGAAGCCGCCAAGGAGTTTCCTTAGCCCGGCTGGTGCTCCAAGGAGGAGGAGGAGGAAGCACCGCTGGGTGCTGAGGTGGCCGCTGGCCGAGCTGTTGCCGGGGGTGCCGAGAGAGAAAGAGAGGCAGAGAGCCGCTTTCCTGGAAGAGGTGGTGGTGGCAGTGGCTGTTGGAGGCGCTCTTTGAGGACAAGCCAGGAGCGAGCTCCGCTCTCAGGCATCACGCAGTGGCAGGTCGGGCACTCGGGGAAAAGGGCCGGCAGCACACCTCGCTTGCTGGCTCTCCCCCAAGACAGCGCCTCTTGCACCCTCCATCCGGAACTGCAGCCTGCCAGCTGGCAGACAGGCGTGCCGGCTGGCAGGGTGCAGTTCCGGATGGAGGGTGCAAGAGGCACTATCTTGGGAGAGAGCCGGTGAGCAAGGTGAGGCTTTTTTTGACTTGACAGAAAAGGACACGTGGGTGCTTCGGGGGGCAGGCAAGCCGGGGGCCGCAAACTGTCATCCGGCAGGCCGCAAATGGCCCCCGGGCCGCATGTTTGAGACCCCTGCTTTAGAACACCCTCCCTATGGTTACAGAGGAATATTTGGGGAATTAAATGGAGGTTCGTGGAGCCAGCAAGTGTAATAAAGACATCCAGGAGCAGTTGTAAACACTAGAGGGTTCTATGAGGGTATTGGGACCCCAACAATTACTCCCATAGTTGGGGTTTTGTTTTTCATGAGATGGGCACAACACAGAGATCTGTGCACAAGAGAAGAAATGTGAGACCCCCCATTCAGAAGCAGAGCTTGGAGAAGTTGTTGTTGTTCAAAAACACCAGGCATAGTGAAAATTATAAAACGGTATTATATAACAGATACAAGTTTTAACCAAAACCTAAGTATCTGTTAAATATTGGTGCAGTATGTATGCTGTTCCTAATATTGCCATTTTTTGTAGCTCTGATGGTGTGATGATGGTAGTGGCGATAATGATAGACACGGCTGGACTAAATGTCAAGGGGAACCTTTACCTTTACCTTTTAGCCATGCTAAGTGGGGGATTTGGGGGTAGACTTTACATTTCCTAGCTCAGTACAGAAACTCCAGTTATGCACTGCCCTTATGTATACCAGTAACATTTAATGCTTGATTTTGTAAGGCTAAAGGAAATATGATTGCCTATCTTTTCATAAATTAGGTGAGGAAGTAGTGAGCTATTTAGATTCTATTATGCACATAAGAAAACAGTCACTGGAGCTGAGAAAATATTTTGAGTGGACATGTTTAAACCGGTAAATTACAAAATAAGAAATCTAGAAGTAAAAAAAACAAACAAACCTGTGAGAGCAGGAATATTTATGGATGCCTCACCAAGCTCTAAAACAGTGAGTGTCAATGTATTGTGTTACTAAATTACAAGATTTGTGGGCTGGAAGCATACTGCTTGAATCCAGCAGGTTTGCTTGTTCTAGTTTTAGCGTAAAGGAAAAAATATTTTAAGTTTCGAAAACACTCCTGCATATAGGGGAAAATGTGGGGGTGGTAGCATAACCGCTACCTTCTTCTCTAAGAAAAAGGTGCATATTTTCATCTCGGCTCATTGTTGAACTCATTTTGCCTGTGCCAGAGTTTTGAAAACTATAATTACAAAGGCTAAGGAAAGAAGTGGGTCAAGGTCAACTTCCTGGATTCCATACCTTTTCCATCAAACATCGTAATCCAGTCCAGTTCTTTTTCTGAATTCTGCTGCTGAATTTAATCGTAGCGGGAGCTGATCCAAGAACTATTTTTGCTTAGTGGACGCAGCTGCTTGCCTTCTTCTCTGCTTTACTGTGAATGAATGAACATGATAGTGTGTGTGTGTGTGTTGCTTTTCCCCATCTGGTAACAGCCTTCTTTTGTTTCTATATCTCCTCTGCATGTGCATTCTGTTGTGTTATTTGAAGACATTCTATAATTAAGCGGCATTTTCCCCCAAATAATTGATTACCCAATCATGTACAGACAGACTAAAGGAGTCAGAAACATTGTGCAAACGTATACTCCAGAGTTCCCAGGCATATTTAGGAATCTGCAAGTCGTGTTCTTTTTCTTCTATTCATGTATGTATGGGGTAGAGGGCTGGAAAGCCAATAATTTGTTCATGCTGATTCAAAGGGTAAAACAGAGCTTTTGTTGCTCAAGCTGTGAAAAGCGACTCATTTTCTCATGCTGTGTTCTCTGGTCAAACAGGTTTTCTGTTTTCAAAAACCTGCAATATCTGTTTGAACGAATGGGGCCCAAGAGAAATGAGTGCAGTCAGGTTATATATTTTCAACATGCTGACACATTCTCGTAAATGGAGAGCCAAGGTAATTGTTCCATTTTTGTGTCCTTAATTGGGCCTGAACCCTGCATTTGAACACAGTGCAGGAAACCATTCTGATGAATATATGGCAGAAATCTATCTGATGGCACATAGTGGATAAGTGGTCTTTTCCTACTGGCCAGCTGTCATCCGAACAGCTGGTATATTGAACCCTAGTGGTGATCAACAAGCTAACTATTGTATACCCCACTGACACCTCTCTTAATCTATAAATGACCAGGGCATGAATAGTTGCACCTGTACTGGGCTTTTAAAAGACTGGCAACAAAAACAGCATAGTCAAGATGGTATTGGGAGCCCAAGAATCAAACATGCCCATTTGCCCTAGCTGAGACTGATGGTGGAGATATTCTTACTGCTATTTTAGACAAGCGTGGAAAAGGAACTTTTTTTGGACTACAACTCCCTCACCAACTTGGCCATTAGTCATGATATGAGTATGTTAAGGGAGTGTGCGTCTGTGACTTTATCTTGTCTCTCGCAGAGTAAAGAGCAGATAAACGCACACAACAGCTTCTTCTTTTCAGCAGTGTATTTACAAAATATATACAGGATATACATACATACAGCACTTCAGTATTCAGTATTCAAACCGGCAGCATGACATGCAGACATCAGTACACAGGAGAAGAGAAAGACTGTACAGAGTTCATTTCTTAAATACAGTTCTGGCATCAGTCTGGTCCAATCACGTCTAAGGTGACTTCATGCACACAGGTGTGGCAATCTTCATATTGCATTGAATTGCATCAGCCAGGGATGAAGGAATGACGTCATCTCAATCTTGTTCTGCACACACACATATTATGTTCAGGCCATATAAAAATTATATACCTTAACACTCCTCCTAATTTTTAAATTGCCTGAACCCATTACACATTCCCAATGCATCTATACACTTTTCATGCTTTTGAGCACACAACGGTTTAGTCAAAATGTCTGCAATATTTTCTTCAGTCTTACAATATTCTAATTCAATTAGTTTTCCTTTTACAGCTTCCCTTACGTTATGATATTTAATATCAACATGTTTACTCCTGTTTTTTTTACTCTATCTATTTTGGCCATTTGTATACAAGTGGTATTATTTTCCATTACTTTTATTGCATTATCTGTTTTACACTTTAAGTCTTTTTCTGTGTAAAACCTCGTGCAACCAACCTTGCTTTATATCTGTAGTTTCCGTCATTTTGCAATTTTCTTTTGAACACCCACTTACTACCTATTACCTTATGCTCTGGTGGTAGTTTGGTTTCAGTGAACACGTGATGTTCCTTCATGGAATTCATCTCCTCCTCCATGGCCTCTAACCACTTATTCTTCTCATAATCAGGAAGCTTCAAAACATCTTTATAGTTTCTGGGCTCAATATAAACATTACACACTGTAATACCATTCACTTCAAATCTACTGGGTGGCACACCCTTATTTGCTCTCTGGGACCTCCTGGGACCATGTGAATTTGTGTGTGTTTCTATCTGACTACTAGTGTGTGCTTCCTCCTCTTCCTCATCACTATCTTGTTTTTCTTCTTCTTCATCATCATCTGTAGTAGCTCCTCCTTCTTCATCATCAGCACAGGAATCCATGCCTTGCTTAAGTGTTCCTGTCTGTCTTAACTGACTTTTTCTTTCGTGTAGAGGGATGTATAACTGTGAGTTTGCATGTACTTGGTCCCAGTTTTCCCCTTCATTAAAACTGGCTGACCTAGAGATTATCACACTTCTATCCCCATCAAAAACCGGTATGCCTTTGAATTGGGTTCATACCCTACAAATGTCATTTTCCTTGTTTTATTTTTACCTTTTCTTCTGAGTTGTTTCGGGATATGCACCCAAGCTGTGCATCCAAACACCCTCAAATATTTTAAACATGGTTTCTTACCGTATAACAAGAAATATGGTGTGTCATCTATCGAGGAAGAATAAATTCTGTTAACCAAAAAGTTAGAGGTTAGTATCGCTTCACTCCACAGACCATGACGCAACCCAGAGTCTGCCAACAATGCATTTTTCATCTCTTGTAACACTCTGTTGCGTCTCTCAGCAACACCATTCTGAAATGGGCTATATGGGCTCGTTTTTCTATGTCTAATTCCCAGACTTTCTAACCATCTTTGAAACCTTGTGTTTGTAAACTCTGTACCTCTATCCGTTTGCAACTGCGCCACCTTGTGGTTAAATCTTCTCTCTACTGAAAATAACCATTTTCTAAATGTATCAAATACTTCTGCTTTAGATTTTAGTGTATAACAATAAGAAAACCTTGTAAAATCATCCACTAGAACCATTGCATATTTCGCTCCTCCTAATGATGGAGGAAATGGTCCCATTAAATCTGCATGAACTAATTCAAATGGCCTGGTTGTGACTCTGTCACTTTTCCTCCCTTTTGGGGCCACATTTGTCTTGCTACTTTTACAGACATTACAGTCCAAGTAATTTTTGCATTCCTTTATGTTTACATCCCTGGCAAAATGTTCCATTTTCTGTAATGATCTAAAATTTACATGACCCAGCCTCCTATGCAGTAAATGTATACAGTTATCATGTTGTGGTTTGTTTGTATGTATCACATGTGCACTTTCATGTGTCTGGCTCTTTAACATGTACAGATTGTTTTCTTGCTTCACTTTTGCAACTATTTTACCATTTTTCTTAATTATACACTCCTGTTTCTCAAAAGTGACAGTGAACCCTTGCTCAGCCAACGCTGATACACTTATTATATTAAACGACAATTCAGGAGCGTAAAATACCCCACTTATCTCAGTATTCAACGAAGGAATGTAAACAGTTCCTTGTCCTTCAACGGCCGTCTCTTGTGAATTTGCCATCATCACACTTCTGAGGCTGGTTTCATCTAAAAGACAAAAGAGATCCTTATTATTAGTCAAATGTACGACCGCCCCCGAGTCAATTAGCCACGCCTCTGTGTGGCTGCCCGGAACCTTGTCCCTCGTTCCTCTGGTAACCAAGGAGACCGGCCTCATGTCGTTTCTTTGTTGAAACCTTTTGGAGACCTTCTTTTTTCCGTCTCTATTGTTCCTTGGAGGACTTCCGCTTTTGTCACAGTTCCGTTGCAGGTGATTGGTGGATCCGCAGAGGAAACAGGCTTTCGTCATCATCACTCTTCCTGTTTGTTCTCCGTCTGCCCGCCTCCTGGGCACGCTGCCATCAGCGTATCTCTGTCTCTCATGGTCAGCGCGCACGTGGCTTGCCTTTTTGTTCAGCATTCTCTGTTTTAAATGCTGCTCCTCCTGGAGAATTCTGTTTGTCACATATTCTTCTGAAAGCTCAGTTTCTGGCATGCTTTCCAAACTTGTTACTAGCATGGAATAATCGTCATTCAGAGAACTTAGCAAAATATAAACGCGCTGTTCCTGAGGGAAGACAACATTCATTAATTGCAGTTGATTAAACATGTCCTTCATATTTTTTAAGTGTTCCGAAGCACATTCATCCTGTTTCATCCTGCATTGGAACAACCTCCTGGTAAGAGAAATCTTTGTGCCTGTCGTCTCCCTCTGATAAATGCCTTTTAGTTTATCCCAGACTGCTTTTGCTGTTGCCAGTCCTTGAATGTGGGTTAGAAGCGAATCTTCAATGGCCAAAATGATCGTGGCAAGAGCTCTCTCATGCTCTGCCTCTTCCTCCTCACTGGGTTGCACTGGGGGGGCTGTAACGTAACGAAAAAGACCCTCCTTTCTCAACAACATCTCCGCTTTAATTGCCCACGTTCTATAATTATTTTCATTCAGTCTATTTATGGCCAGGCCACCTATATTTCCTCCCGTGCTGTATGCCATCCTTGCAGCTCTCTGTATCCTTCCCTTCCCCGGGTTTACAGACGAACTGGTTTCACTATCACTGCTGCTTAGGCTCTCCTCCTCTTTCATTTACTCATTTACTCACGTTTGCAGCGCAGCGGAACGTTGCTGGGCCCATAACCTCTGTTAAGGGAGTGTGCGTCTGTGACTTTATCTTGTCTCTCGCAGAGTAAAGAGCAGATAAACGCACACAACAGCTTCTTCTTTTCAGCAGTGTATTTACAAAATATATACAGGATATACATACATACAGCACTTCAGTATTCAGTATTCAAACCGGCAGCATGACATGCAGACATCAGTACACAGGAGAAGAGAAAGACTGTACAGAGTTCATTTCTTAAATACAGTTCTGGCATCAGTCTGGTCCAATCACGTCTAAGGTGACTTCATGCACACAGGTGTGGCAATCTTCATATTGCATTGAATTGCATCAGCCAGGGATGAAGGAATGACGTCATCTCAATCTTGTTCTGCACACACACATATTATGTTCAGGCCATATAAAAATTATATACCTTAACAGAGTAGGATTCTGAGAGTTGTAATACAAAAAAGTAACTTCTCTGAACTCTGCTTTTAGCACAGGGTAGCCACGAGACAATGCCTGCTATCACCAGCCATCTAACAGTGATAGCATGACACAAGATAAATCTACCATAGCAGAATGCATTCAAACGCAAAAAATTGGGAGAGGCTAGCACTTACCGACCATCATCTCACAATACAAGGATCATTTGAAGGGCGACCTTGTGTCTATTACTTGCACTATGCCAGACATGTCTTGGGTGAAGATGACCACAGTATCTACAAATACATCCTGTCAACACAGGAATACAGTGTCCTTTCTGAAGTTCTGCTGATTACTAGTGAACACATTGGTAATTTCCTGTTGACATTCATGGTTGAAGTCCAAACTTTATTTTTAATCTCATTAAAATGTCCTATCCAGTTGCTACTTTCAGTTTCAGTATGCTGAGTGCTATCAACCTGGCAATATCAGTATGAGTTTTGATAGAGAGATACTGAGAATCAATTTAACCCTCTTGTGCTACAATAAAACACTTACATTGTTTGAATTGTGGTGGTATTTTCTGACCATGCTGAGAATTCCAAGGTATTTATTTTCAGGGTATAAAAATGTCTCATGTCCAAAGAAGTATGTGAATGTGCCAGATCAAGTGTGTTCCACCCATATATCCAGATGCAGTAAAACAAATGATGGAATAAAAGTAAAATAAAAATATATAAAATGAAATAAAATATGACACTCCTTGCATTGTGAGCTATTTCCTGACCCCAATGAATTCCAGTGTCCCAGTGAGAGAAATTTTGACACATGGAAAATTGATAAAATTTGGGAGAAATCTGGAGGTATTTAAAGATTCATCCTACTTGCACCTGTGGTGAGAATCAGCCACCGTTTCTCATCTACCTGCCGTTTCTCTCTGGGAGTAAGAAGCAAGATGTGTGCCTTTTAGCTGGGTCTTTAGTTAGCAGTCTGTATTACCTTAATTCTTGTGCCATCAGCAGAACTTGGATGTGACAAGTAAAGCACTTTGCTATAACTAGTTACTTTTGGGAGTAGCAAGGATAGGATATTTCCAAAGTAATGCAATATACAGACACAATTACTTTATTCTAGTTATTTTCAAAAGTAACTTTAAAACTGTATTTTTTGAAACATTTTGACAGACGTTTTTCAAGTTATATGCCATTCTCTTATCAATCTGGGATGAGGGCAAGAAGAAATAAAAGACTCAAAAGTAAGGGGAAAGCACTGTAAGTAACCAAGTTACTACCAGAAAAAAAATTAAAAGTAACTCTCCCAGCTTTGACCTCCTCATTCTGGTTCCTCAGAAAACCAGATGTGTAGACTGTCGCCAGAATCTTATTGCTAATTTACGTTAGTGTTAGAAAAACCATGCTAATCTTGGCAGGAAATTGCTACTCATTAATAAGGTATCGGTTGTGTTCCTGACAGTGAGCATGATCATGCAACTTGGCACATATACTGGAACGTTATTGAGAGATAAGTTGGCACCAAGACTTATGCAATTTCCCTTACAGAAGTGTCATCCAGCAACAGGATTCTGCCCATTGTCGGTCAAAGAAACTCTTTATCAACATGGCACAAACCTAACTAACGCAGTAAAACTTCCAAGTCAACTCCTTACCATACGCTCTTCTTCATTAGAAGAAGATGCCTCACTTTTCATGCCTCTTCGTGTGCCTGTTCTTCAGCTTGAACAAGACCATGTCCTCTGCCTCTACCCCTTTGAATTCATGTCTGGTGCCTCTGATACCAGACTAATTTTTTTTATTCCTCTGGTTTTTATTGGGAAATGTGGTTAATTCCTTTTATAGCTATTGAAGTACTGTATCAAGTACAAACAACTGTGCAGAGAAAGCATGAGAGAATAGCTTAAGTCTCAGTTGCCTACCCTTTTTCACAGTAACTACCACTTTATATGGAAGCAGTTTTAAGTGGAAAAAAGGTATCTTCATCTACAGTTGCTGTCTACAGTTACAGTCAGTAGAAAAATAAGAAAAGCAGGGTCTTGACACATGGGCGAGACTCTCCCCCCCCTCCCCCGGTGCTTCTTGCATGTTCCAATGTGGGGAAAGGAGAGTGAGACAAATAAAGAAAGAAAAGCAAATGAACAGGAAAATGGGAGGGCCAAGCCAGAGGTGGGAGAATAGGTTAGTGGGAAAGGAGAATCCCTTTTGGTCCTAAAAGCCCCTCTCCCACTGATACCCATTGTTAGAAAGCATACAAGATCTCAACAGTTCTTGGGACCTTGGTCTGCCTAAATGAGTGTTTCAGCTATGGGCCATCTCTTAGCGTGGCCAAGGTCTGACACTAGGTGGTGGAGGACCACGTTCCTTGGTACATTTTGCATTTTGATAGGCTTAGACTTGGGGATTTTCAATCCTTCTTTGAATGAGCACCATGTGAACAGCACAGCTTTGGGTGGCAGCGCTTGCATTTATTACCAGCAGCTTAGCTATTGCTTGTTAAATCAACTTCTGTTCAGCACTGACCTCCACACATCAGCCAAGATTAACAGATGTTCAGGGAGAGTTCCAGCCAGGCATGCATTTTTCTTTGATTTAAGAACATGCAGTGTGTCCTGTTGGATCAGAATAAAAGGTCCATCTTGTCAATATTTTCTTTTCCACAGCAGCACTGTACAGACACCTGGGAAGCATACCAGCAGATCATAAAGGAAACAGCCATCCTTGATTTTCTTTTTCTTCTCCAAAATCTTAATTTCAAAGGCACTGGGGCTCTGAACATGGAGGCTTCATCAGTAGTCATAGCCACCAACGGAGCGATCCTCCATGAATTTGTCTAACTCAGTGATTTACAACCTTTGACCCTCCAGATGATTTGGACTTAAAACTACCATAAACCCTCACCATTGTCTCAGAACTCTGGGAATCGAAACCCAAAACATTTGCAGGACCTAAAGCTGAGAGTCGGTATCCTAAACCATGCTGGAGCCATCCAAGCTTTTTCCAAACAGAATGGAAGGTGCTTTGCTGTAAAATGGTAAGACTTTTAAAGTCTGCACAACTGAGGCATGAAACAGTCCTGCAGTTCTGAGAGCAGAATCAAAACCCTGACCTATATGCAGAACGAATAGGTCACAAAGCCATGACAGATTCAGACACATTCACTAAATACTTGTACCTTTTGCAAACACATAATTGTCTGCATATACAGTCGGAGATGACTCCTGTTTCCTTTCTCTGGTCGCCAGACATCTCTCCCTTGATAAATGCAAACATAAAATCTACCGTGTATACTCCAGACAGATAAGAGGAGAAGCCACATTAATTATCCTTGCCTCCTAATCTCATCTTCTGTAATCTTGAGCCTCACCTTGCCAGTTTGACTCTGATAATTCTCACTCTTTGGAGCCCATGATTAGTGGTTGCCTGAACGATGATCACATTCAGATTCCGTGACTATAATATCAATTGAAAACTGCACGAAAATGAAACCTGTGTGGCCAAGACAGACCATGGTACCAAATATAATTCATTTTTATTGCAGTCCCAAGAGTTTAATCTCCTGGCTCTCTTCAGATGCAGCAGTTTCATTACTCAAGAATGGTAGATTTATTTTGCTGTGCTTTCATGGTACTCTTCGCTGCAACGTAAAGGAAAAAGAATGACTGCGGGCTCAAGCTTCTAGTAGCTTTGTAGTATTTTTTTTTCTCCCCAAACAGAATTGTCGCCTTTGTTCTCTTAATCTAATGGCAAGGAGTCTGTAAATACACTCTCCCTCAGATCTGCATTTAGCTGTAAACTGGTTGTTACAATCCAGAAACTGGCAAGAAACATTCATTTAAATAAGCTTTGATTGTGTGATGCAAACTGTGTAATGTATTCTGCTGGCAGTATAAAAACACAGAGAGCAGAAAGAAGCTGAAGAAGAGTTTTGAGGGGCAGGAAACCAAAATCGGGGTCCTTTAAAACCCTTGAAAACCTGTGCACTGCATTTTTTTTCCTTTGTGGAAAAATACACATATATCTAAATGTCAGCATGTAAAACCTGCATGGCATTTGCAGAAAGATCCATAGAGCAATGAATTCTTCCTGCAAATGCCATGTAAGATTGGCATTCAGACAAAGTTGTCCCAGTCTATTTCCCCATAAAGGAATACATATACAGGCTTTGTTGTAAATCCCATATAATAGATACAACTTTCCAAGGTTGCTATTTCAGCAAGATTCCCAGTTTCTCCTGCTGGAACAACTGAACATAGCAATTTGGGAGAAAGACCCCTGGCAGCCCTCCTCAATTTGGTATTTGTTTGAGTTCAATTCCCATCAATCCCAGCTTGCCACAGCTTGAATGGGATGGTGTGTGATACTATCCATCTTATGGAACCAGGTTATCCTAATGGGTCTATCCTCCCCTCATGGGAGTGAAACAAAAAAAATCAATCTTAATAGGTCTGCAGTGTGTCAGCTCCTTTACAAATCGGGAACTGAAGTCAAGAAAGAAGGTAATTTTTTTGTATTTTCCAGGAAAGCACTGCAAGGTATTTTACCAACCGTACACCTCTCTGAGCCTCGCAGCCCACCCATTTTTATGACAACCAAGAAATTAATCTGCAAAATAAACACAAACTAATGGGAAAAATAAAAAAAAAAAACGAAGAACAATGTAATATCTTCAGGACTGAAAAGATAACTTGTGGCATAAACAGGAACTTGGGACAGTACATTTTCATGGACTAGGGTCCACTTTATCAGATATAACACGATCTGGTTTACTTCCATTGTTAGTAGTTATGCACGCATTTCCCTACAATTATAAAGTTGGGCTAAAAACGATACATTAGACATATCAGGCTCTAATGATTCTCAGACTGCCAGTGTGTGGGCTCTTTATAGACAGAAAACACTATATCCCATTATTTACAGTTAATGCTATGCGGTTCCCCCTCTCTCTCCTTTTTAACCATCTAAAGAATTAACATAATCATTCTTTGGCAATGTGTATGGGGAATTTAATGCCTAAGAGATTAACCCATCCTTAAGGTCTCAGTAGGAAGGTTCATGTTGAGTTTAGTCAGCGCTGACTCAGTGGTCTACACCACCATAGTACTCCAGGGGTCCACACTGCACAGTTTTGCAAAGTTTGTGTTAATTCAGGAACACAATACATGACAAAACAGCAGTCATAAAATGTCACACTGTACATCAACCAAGCATCTCCTAATTTCCACTCCACTGAAATTTCAGCATGGCTGTTAGTGAATTTCCATGTGTTGCAAAGCTGATTTTGGCAAATAACTCCATATAGCCAAATGGCTTGGGTGAGATCCAAAGCACTTGGGTAATCAGAACTTTGGATAAGAGGGAGTGATATTTAATGAGGTTAGCATGACCAAAGAAACACTCTATAAATTTGGATAACTACGAATGTTGCATTACCAAACAATGGACAGTGAGAATATCAGAGTAATATTTTCCCTCCCCAGTCCTCAATGAATTCACATAAAAGGTGACACTAGTTCAATTTATCATATAGATATATGCAACAAAAGCTTTGTACTGTCTTGGGATTTTCACAAGCAAGACATGAAACTGCAAAAGATGTAGCACAAATACTGCTCCTCCTGGAATCCAGGTGAAAACTTTGCTGCAATTAATTATTCTCACCCATATCGATGGTAATTCTGAAAACTCTAATTAGGAAATAAAAACAGGTATCTCAAGCTAACTGTGCTGGCCTTTACTGGGTGCATATTGTGAAGAAAGTAAGTCTGAATTCTAAAGACCTTCAGCTTATTGTGGACAAACGTCATTACTTTGCCAAGAATAACCTTGCAACAAATCATGGTTTGTTTGGGGTTAATTTTTACATGTTAATAGACCCAAGCCAGAATGCCATCTCTTGCTGGGTTCAGACTTCATGACAAGCTAATAATGGAGATTCATTTTGTTGTTCCTGCTTCAAGTGGGAGTAGGGATATAGGGGAGAATTTACTGTACTTTTTTCATTTTTATAGGAATTTTCCAAAATTTGAATCTTCTAACAGTTGCAAATTTTGGAATGGAAAAGAACTAGCAAATCTTTCAAATAAAATTGAAGGAGGGAGGGAGCGAAACAGAAACTGACATCAATTCCCATGACTCTTAGTGCTTGGTTCTCAGTCTGGGCTTGAATACCTAGGCATTCAACAATATAAAGTGCTGAAATAGAAGTTCCGATCTCTGTTGAGAGAGAGAGGTTGCTTATCTGTCACAAATATATTGCAGTACTTTCCCTGCTGGAAATTGTTCCAGCTGTTGAATATGATTGACATAGATGAATGAAGATTTCAGTTCAGATTGTTTTTCAAGAATTTGTCAACACTTGGGAGTCACATATTTGAAGGTTTAAAAAAATGCAAATGCAAAAGAAAGTGAAATTGACCAATTTTCCTACATTTGTGTAGGAATAATCACATAGTACACACCAGCATTCTGCTCATTCTTGATATCTTGCAGAGCTTGGCTGATGGTAACATGTAAACCCTGCCATTTAGGTATCCACATAATAGAATTGGACCTTGCAAAAGTTAATTTTTGGATTACGGTTGCAAGACTCTCCCAGCAAACATGGCCAATGACCATGCTGGCAGGGGGATTCTGGGTGCTGTAGGCCAAAAAGTAACTTCTCAGTTTCTGATTAAAGCATGCAACATTTGGAAGGCATTTGCATGAATGGCAGCATTTAAGCCCGGAGTGATATTTATAATTCAATACAATTATTCAAGCAATTATAAAACTAAGTTTTGTTTTTGTATGTGCTGTGTTCTACAAGGCCCTGCTCTTGGTGACATGGTGTTCTGCAGCTGACCTGCATTCCTTTCAAAACCGTTTAATCACACACAGCTGACCAGCATTCCTTTGTGTGTTTTTCTCAGAAAAAAAACACCCCAAACCCACCTAATCAAATGCATTTTGAATACCCCAAACAGTTATTTAATCTCCATATATGTACAAGTGTGAAACACGTGTTGTCCAAATACTCTTTCCAAAAAGTGCAGCTTTAAGTCAGACGTTTCCAAAATAAACCCTGCACAGTATTTTCCCCTCCAATTCAAAATCAACACACAGTCCTTTCAGCGTGCATTTTAGGGCAGCCATCTCTCCCCCTGCTCCCCATCACCCAGAAATAAGCTCAGCATTTGTAATACTATAATACATGGTTACTATTTTCAGGCATTTTAGAAATATACTTCTAAAGAGCAGCAAAGCTATTTCCCAGCTTTTGGCCAGTACAGTGAATCAACTGTGAAAGGAGAATAATTCCTTCCAGCACATTTCACACTATCAAAGTTTTAGCTTCAAAATTTCTTGGAAGAGATTCTGAAAACATTCCCCTTACTGTGTTTGAATTCATTTCATCTGCAAGAGGACAGGCTCGGTACAGATGCAATTTACAAACCATTTAAGGCTACTTCATACATAATATACTTCATGCACACTTTATGGGGCATAATCCCACTGTACTCCATGGAGCTGATTTCTTCATAAGACTGAATTGTTAAAAGCCATAAATCAGAAGTGGGCAAAGGACGGGCTGCAAGCGAATGGATTTTGGCTTGTTTGGGGGAAATGGCTTGTGTCTCTGAGATGCTTTGCTTCTTCTAAAGAAATATGGGAGTAGACCTGGACATCATCATCTACTACCCTGAATTCAGTGGTCTCACTTCTGAGCAAGCAGACATTGCGCTGCCAGTTCTTGTTTAAAATGTACTTCTGAATCAGGGTTAATGCACATGTTTTGGGTAAAACCTACAATGTTATACAGCAACTAGATAGGAGATTGTCCCAGACTGAAGTGAAGTTTTCTATGCTCCACACTCTGGAACTTTGCACTGGCTGGTTGCTGTCATTCAGAAGGAAATGTTTAATAGTTTCAGGAAGGTGTGCTGCAAAACTCCACACAGCAGAGGGTCAAATTAGGGACATTTCTCCCTGTAGTATGTCAGACCGCCCTCTGCCATTCCCCCTGTCATCTGTTCTGTCAGTATCCTCTTTTTTGTTCAGTTTACAAAGTGACATCATACCAAATTGAGAAGACATGGCCACTTCTGAATTACAACTGCTGGAGGATTAAAAGGGTAATGCTTTTAAAAAAAGAACACCTTTAAAAAGAGGTGTTGACCCTAGGGCTATGAGCCTGCAGGAAATAATGTGGAACCATCAAACCATGTTTCAATGAAGACATCGCTCTCAATTTCATCAGGGCATCAGGACAAACATGCAGACAAATGACAAAATCCACCAAAAATAGCTCTGCTGGTCAAACAAAATAGACCAAATGGTCACTGAAAAAGGCTGGCTCTACTCGTGGTTAGGTTTACATAGCATAGTCAATTTTTTTTTTTAAAAAAAAAGGCAAAACCAACAGCGAGAACTCCAGCACTGTGAGATGAGTCCCACTCTAGTTTTGCCCTTACTACAAATAATAATAAAAAAACTACAGATATAAGACCAAAGCCCACAAAGTGGTCATACTGTTATAATTACATTCTGTAAAAGTTACAATTTGCTTTCACATTTCTCATGGGTACCTAAAATATCACACACAAACACAAGCACACATGCACACGGAACTACAAACGTCTGGCCTATGATCCAAACGCGTAAGGGGATTCATGACCGGAACACCAGGCCCCAGAATGTTGAACCCTAAGCCACCCATGCAATACACATATTTTTTCCTTTCGCCTTGTCATCACCTCAGCACTCACAACAGAACTAAGACATCAGCACAGAACAAAGCACAAGGTATCAAAGGAGCCAGTGCTTGAACCATGTGAAAAACTTCCTCTACCGTTTCCTGAGGTCATGGACGTGTAGGTACAAAAGAAAGTAGAAATCTACATTCACACCATGGAAGGAGTTAAGTTAGCCTTCATTTGGTTGTGATCATAACATGATGGCTTAGCATTACCTTGAATATCCGGTTAAAAAAATTATAAGTAGAGATGGACATGATCCACTGATTCAGTGGTTTGGGGTGGTTTGTTTCTCAGCTGAATAGCTGATCAATGGTTCGGTGCCCTGCCCACTTCAGCAGGTGCCCATTCAGCAGCAGTGCCCCATCCTGCCTCCTCCTAGAGGTCAGTTATTCAGAGGACCAACGTGACACACATTTATTTATTTATTTATTTATTTATTCATTCATTCATTCATTCATTCATTCATTCATTCATTCATACACACACACACACACACACACACATGTTTATGTTTTAAGATTATTATCATTAGTAGTAGCAGTAGTTTCTGTTGTAGTTGTTGTCGTCATATACAGCTGCTTACAGGAACATATTGCACAGCTGTTCTAATGCAGGGATGTGCAACTTGAGGCCCTCAAGATGTTGCTGAACTCTAACTCCCATCAGTCCTCACAATTGGCTCTGTTAATTAGCCCAAAAAACATCTATTTCTTGAGATCCCTTCACATTTCTCCACCCATAATTTAAATCCACTCATAAGTTAAAGTATATTTAAAAAATGCAAACATTTAGGGGAAAAACCAATTTCAAGTTAAAATATACAGAAATACTCAACACACACTCAAGTGAGTAAAATTTAATTTCTCTTAAGAGGCAGAAGGAACAAAATAAATTGAATGTTAAGCATTGTATCTGTGGAGATTCTCAGTCATCCAGGTGTGGTTATCTGCAAGTTGAGTCATGGCAACTGGACTTCTTTCTTATTAGGTGGAAACGTTTAGCATACTTGGATGAGTAGCAAAACTTGAATGAGGAGGGAAACCCTAATAAGAAAAAATCCAGTTGCCATGACTCAACTTCCGGTTAAACATTGTGCTGCATCTTACACTCGTCTCCCCCAGCCCAAAATTTCTTTATATTCCCATAGTGGCATAAAAAGTTCAACTTCCCACTTTGGGGACCAATGATCTAGAGCAGTGATTCCCAACCCTGAGTAACCCAGGTGTTCTTGGACTGCAATTCCAAGAAGGATTTGCCATTAGCTGTGCTGGTTTGGATTTTGGGGAGTTGCAGTCCAAGAATACCTGGGTTACCCACAGTTGGGAACCACTGATTTAGAGGACTGTAGGTTGCCAACCTGTGTTCTAATTAAAATGTGCAACTTGATCTAGAGACTATATTGCAGGATTGCTCCCTGTCCTCATCTCTCCACTATTACTTCACTAAATACTGTATATGCAATTTAACATATGCAGAATTGTCACATGTGATGATGTCTACGTACATACATGATATATTTTCCTATACAAAGTGCTTTCAAACCAATTCGTTTTTTCATTGATGTAACCATTACCTGGAAATAGTCAAGTGTATTTTATGTTACATATTTAAGCAGTGGAAATATTGCATCTTTGGCTAATTTCACACAGATACTTGTGTTTTTAGAAGTATAGACAGCTTTCTGTTGCCATGTTAGTACTTAATACAAAATTTACTGTGTTTAAAAATTAGTTAAAGCTGCAACTTAATCATATACAGAAAACTAAGTTAAATAAATTAGCTGCCACTTTCACTTGTATAATAGCATCATACAACACTGCCTTCAAGACTTTTTACTGCACCACTCCATATGAAAGACAATAAATGAATAGTCATGATGGGTAACCTTGCTTCCAACTTGTTACAGGCATTCAGCTCAGAATAAGGTTTTAGAACACTGATGAAGCAATGTAGAAATGTTTCATTACTTCTGGCTGGGATTTATGTATGGTAAACATTTCATCTGTACCAGCACTGTCAAGTTCAAATCTTTTACATGCGTAGCATTAACTTGAGCAGACGTCACATGTTATTTGCGTTTCAACAGCATTTGTTCATCTGAGACAGAAAATCAAAAGTGTATCTGATTTCTGTTTTGAAATTTAAAAGCAAGCAAAGAGGGAAAAGTAAATATAACAAGAAAAACACATGTAAGAAAAGAAAAAGGCTGGTTGCCCGGGGTGGGGGTGGGGGAACACCTTGTCTTGATTGGGAAAACATGCTAAAGGAGAAAATAAAATTTAAATATGAAATGTGAAGAGATAGTGTAAACACATCTGAAGAGCCCATCCAGTACATCCAAAATAATACTTACTAGATCATCATTTTCTCCAATTAACACGTGAGTTCAGTGTTATCAGTTTTGAAGTTAACTCCATTATGAGAATTTTCTTTCTACAAAACATGGTCTGGAAGACTTAAGTAATATGACCACCTGGATTACGTTTCGCAAACATACAGTGCACACTGAAGAAATCTGGACACAGAGTAACATTTTCTAACTTCTGGTAACTCTCAATGCTATAAAATAAAATATGTTTTTTCTAACAAAGGGAGTTAAAATTAGTTTAATGGAAATGTGCTTCATACATTAGAGTGGTGCCACCAATTCCATCTGCATCTTCTCAAGGAAGCATGATGTGTGCTTTCCAAGGTTTTAACGAAGCCAAGAAACATGGCTTTATTTTAAACAGATGTGTGTTAATTCTGTTTAGTGTCTTCAGGTATTTTTAATCTAATGCATAGAGCTATGTAATTCATGTTTTATGAAATGGTGCAAACATAAGAATTGAGGAAGTGTCTTCCTGGATCACACCAAAAGTCCATCTTGATTAGTATCCTGTTTTGAAAAAAAAAATCAACATGAATGCCAGCGAGAAACTAAGAAATGGAATGGGAAAGCAGCTTATTTTGCCTGGTTTTTTTCCTCATCATATAAAAACTGGTTTGTTTGAATAATTTGCATTGCTTTTTTTCTGTACAGTATGTGTTCCCTGTCTACTTGCAGACCGTAAGATACTGAGATGATCAAAACCATTGACATTATAAGATACTGATTTGCTCAAAAACACCTGACAAAACAATATGTGATTTATGGGCCCACCTTCCAAATCTCACCTTGTAACTCATAGAAGTCAATGTAGGCAATTCAATTTCTACCTGGATCCCAGACATCCACTCATGAGTTATGGTATAGTTATGGTATAGTTAAACACACACACTCCTATCCAATTTCACTCCTTTGTAAAACAAAATTGTTTTCCCAGGTTGAATGAGAAGAAAGTCTTCTACCCTTTGAGATAGTGGTTCCATGGCCCCGGAAGCTCTTTGACTACAGCTCCCAAAAGGCTTAGGGATTCTGGGAATTAATATTTTTTTTAAAAAAAATTCTGGAGCCCAATTTGGAAACCACTGCTTCAATGTTAACACCACACTGTGAATTTGGTATATCACTCCAACAAAATAGATATCAATGAGACGCCTAATTTATTTTGTACATGTGGTGTGCGAGTGCCTGTGTGCGCATGCATACACCCGGGTACTTGCAACAGAAACACCAAAGTCGATAGCCAAATCTGCTTTGTGAGGTTTAGAAAGCGCATTTGTTCTTCAGCTTTCTGTTGACAGTGTCACATCATCCAGATACTGAAGACCCCTTAGGTGCCGAAGTAGCTCATAAGCAGTAAAGGTTCCTCTCCATCTCTCCCAGCTTTGGGATGAGATGTCCTTTACTTGTTGCTATGTGCCATCGAGCCAGAACCAACCTACAGTGACCCTAACAGGGCTTTCAAGGTAAGTGAGATATGTAAGGAGTGGTTTTACCAGTACCGCACCCCTGGTGAGTTTCCATGGCTGAGTGGGGATTCCAACCCAGGCCTGCAGAATTCTAGTTTGCTACACTATTCACTGCACCAGACTGAGTGCCTTACTTAGGCAACACTCACATAGCCTAGCTGCTTGCATTTAGGGGAACTGATCCAAAATTTAGAGCAATGTCTACAACAAGAATCAGCAAAGTACACCTGGCCCTAGGCTTTTTTTATGTAGCCTCTGGATGCCCTCGTGCTAACAAATGTCATTTTCTACTCCTGGAAGCCTCCTGAGCATTGGCTTTGCAATAAAAATGGAATGCAGTCTCTCCAATCCACAAAAAATGAAACAGAGAGTAGACTTACAGCCACATTCAGGTTGGATTTTTCATCGTTTTTGCTCATCATTCAGGCTGGTGTAGCCCTTGGTGGATTGTGAAATAGAAAACAGAGCCTCTCGAGCTGCCTGTCCTTGCATTAGAAATGAAGGAATTGCTTATCCTGATTCTAGCCGTGGGATCCTGAGAACACCCACATTATCCCAAATTTAAAATACAGGTGCATACTTGCATATCGCATTACCTTCACATTATGGAACTGCATACTGTGTTGCCAAGCTCATACTCAGCATGGGCCTTATAATTTCCTTGAGTAACTGGCTGCCTGAGTAGGTTTTTTTTTTATATGGATATTTATACCTTACTGCTTTGAATGTGTTTTGGTGTTGCTTCTGTTTTTTAATATCGTATTTGTTCAATCCTTTTTGTTTTTATAGGTATCGTGTTTGAATTGATGTAAGCTGCTTTGGGTCCTTTTTCAGGAGAAAGGCAGGGCGAAAATATTTTCAATAAATACGGTTGGTTTATACGCTTAGAGCACAACTGGTATGATTATCATTTGCTTCAAACTGTTGTGACTGTGATTATAGGTCAAGTAATATTAATATGTTTGCACTTATATACCTAATTTATGGGCAACATGGTTTGTTGTTGTTTGACTTAAACAACTGAATAAAATAAACCCAACAGCAGTTGTAAGACTGTGGGAAGAAATTTCAAACCTCCCAGAAGCATATTATCACCTGTCCTGATGAAAATATATACCGTCCTAGTTCTTAATTTCTAAAGCTAGCTGTATCCAGGATCAATCATGCGTGCCTTGAAAGTTCTCTTGTCCTGCATGTTGATTTTGTTGTGGTTATAAAACAAGGCACTTGGCACATAATCAAAGCCATCCCATACTTTATTATTAATTCATAAATGCTAGGCTAAGCTCTGGGTTTGGAAACCATCGCAGGGGCCAGGTCCCGATGAGCACTTGTTCCAATTAAGTTTTATATTGTCTGCTGGTTTCCGATCCGTTACCACATATATATTATATGCTCTGAAACCCTCCTGGGCAACAACTGAGAGGCTTGCAATCCATACCTACTTTTATAAATGGATGTTAAACATTTCAGGATTCTGCTATGTTACAAAAACTCTGTTATGTCAGTTTTCCTTCTTGCACTCTTTCAAATGTTGGTGGACAATTAACAAGAACTTAAGACGTAACTATGTGTATGTACAATATTGATTTGATTATTTAGCAAAAACAAGATATTTTTGGTGTCACACCAGACTGAAAACTAGAGCCACAACTAGATGATTCTGCACCCAAGGCAAAAAACATAAAGTTCCACCCTGTTTTCCACACATCCCAACTCTTTGCTGCTCTCTGAAAAGATGGGGGAAGGGTGGAGCTTGCACCATGGTGCCATAAATATACATAATACAGCATGAAGTCTGTAATTCACAATACCTGGTTTCATTTCAATTTATAAGTCCCATTTAGTCATTCCTTACCTGGATAGACTCCTCAGAGGGGAGTGCCTACACTCTTCCTGCTCTGTTGTTGCTTTCTACACACGGAAAAGAACACCTCTGCAGGGAAGCTGTTCCTGCTTGCGTAACCAAAGGAGAAGTGGTGGTGCTCCCTCTAAGCATGGAGAGCTTAGCTAGCCAGAGTATAATGGAATAGAGGTTGTGAAATGCACTCTCTTGCTAACAGCATGGCATGCTTTCATAGCAGATGAATTTTTCCCCAGTGTCCCTGAGATATACACATCTGGGGCAAGTGATTTGCTTACCTCACTCTTGTCACAAGTCAGCTGATAACGATTTTCAACTCCATATCGTTTTTCTCCTGTTTTGGCAAAAGGACTGATTGCTGTTCTTAAAGCTTGAGGCAAACAGACTATGTTCTGGGGACCATTTTGTTCGTTTTTTTCTTTTTCTTTTTCTTTTTCTTTTTCTATTATTATTATTATTATTATTATTATTATTATTATTATTATTATTATTATTATTATTATTATTATTATTATTATTATTATTATTATTATTATTATTAAGCCTCTGAGGACTATCAGATGGAGCTAGATGCAAGACAATGGCTTTGCCATGAATACATACAGTAAGAATAAAGAGACAGGGTGTTTTTGAGCACCTGATCAACCCAACAATTTGTGAGCAGCATCAGGACCAACACCCATGCAAATTCACTTCTTCTCCCCCTTTTGTCCAATGCTTTATTTTTCAGTCACTTAATTAATATAGAAGAGGAAAGCTTTTAAATTTTTGTTACCAGCAACCAGAAATCCTTGTTGACTTGCACAACTGGAAGTGAGAAATGTTTACTGATTTACTGCAGATAACAGGAAGTTACCAGCAATCCTGATCTTCTATTCACTTTTGATTTGACAAAAATTGAAAACAGAAAATAAATGCCTTACAGTTCAGACTTCAGATGAGGCAGCTCTGAACAGTGAGGTCACATTGCAATGAAACCAGTCTCCTAGTTAGTAAGAAGGTTTGTTAATTTTATCCATGTGCACAAAATTTTCAGGCATAGTTCCCCACCCCTAGGATGCAGATATAGGGTGGGAATGTTTGGCCCTCCAGGTCTTTTGAACTTCAGTTTCTAGAAATTCCAGTCAAGTTGGCCAGTGGTTTAGAGCAGTGGTTCCCAAGCTAGAATAACACAGGTGTTCTTGGATTTCAAGTCCCAGAATCCTTCATCACCAGCTGTGCTGGCTGGGGTTTCTGGAAGTTGCAAGCCAAGAACACCTGGGTTACACAAGGTTGGGAACCACTATTTTAGAGAATGGATAGCAGGAACATAACCCCAAAATAGAAATCAGAAGAGAAATGTCCCAAAGCAATTTTTGTAAAATGAACATAGCATGCAACAGCAACAAAAGTGCAATTGGCTTTCATGGATATGCAATGTACTTGGTTCTGCTCTAAACAAGGAATTGTGGACTTTAACATAAGCTACTTTCTTTTTTTAAAAAAAGAATCTGAAATGTGGATTTATCCCAAGATGCGAAGATCAACTTGGATCAACATGATGACCAACAAAGAGGTGCTAAGACAAATGAATAAAACTAAAGAATCATAAAACTCATAAAATCCTAGGCAGTGAAAATACTTCAGTCACATAATGAGAAATGCAAAATACAGTACAGTTTGTTGCAGCCGATCATTTTAAAAGAGGAGGAGAAGTGAAGGAGGGAAAATGCCTCATTCATTGGGAGACTGGTTTAGTTGCAACACATCACTGTTTAGAGCTGCCTTATCCAAAGTCAGCATAGCCATGATGATGTCCAACTTTCAGGAGAAGAGGAAAGAGAAGACAAACAGAAGGGTATGGCATCATCCAAGCGTATAGAAAGTTATGGATGAAGGTCTCCCACCCTTGTTTTAGGCACAGTACTTTGTATACCAGAAAGACCAGCTAGTCAATTCATTTAGTTTATATGTTTGGCAGCTTCACACATCAACAACATTGCCTCCTTCCCATTATATGTAGGATCAAACAACCCATGATTATTCTTTCTTTCGCCTGATGCAAGACTCAAGTGGTTCTTCCTGCTTCTGCATAGGAAATACCTGTCAGAATTAAACAATGCTAGGATTTGCATTTCCTGTTGTATAGGGCAGCATGCTTCTATTGCTTTTTTTTTTTCTTTTAGTAGACTTTGCTGCAGGGAAAGAACTGAGCTGGCCTTCCTCAGCATTGTACCTTTAAAACATTTGGACCTTGACTCTCATCAGTCTTAGCCAACATGAACAGTAAGAAATACAAAGGATTATATCCAAAGTACGTCCAGTGCATCAGTTTGGGGAAAGGCCAAACTGGGCCATAAAGAAGTCATTGCAATGTTGCTCCTTCATTTCTGCTTCTGATTTATTCTATGAATTTCACTAGCTCTTGCATATTCTGGACACTCTATGCAGATAAAATGGAGAACAGAGAAAGCACAGCTTCAGACGTGATCTATGCTTAGTCCTGTTTTTACCCTTTGGACTCACAGCCTAGACTGAACATCATCCCAGGCCAGATAAATGTCTATCCATCCATCTCCTCTATACCTGGGTCTCAATTCCAAGCTATTTACATTAAAATATATTTGTCAGAATGATCAAATTTAAAGACTGGTCTGAGAATCCTAAGATTTATCACCAAAACGGAGCCCATTTAAGTTAGTGACAACTATGTTAGTCATGAACTATGATGTGAAAGGGTGTGCGGCGATAGAATCTCTTCATAAAATTATTCTGTCTGTCCTCTCCTTAAATAACCTCATTAAAACTGCCACTAGTAATGTACCAAATAATCTGTACTAAATAAACAAAAGAGTCAATATTTATTTGAAAGCAAACAAAACAGTATCATTCTCATCTAGTCATCAATTGCAGCTGGAAGTAAAACTCCTTTTATTTATGATTTGATCTGGCAAGAAAAAAACATTTTACTTTGTACAAATGTTTCATTAACTCTTTACATTCTCAGAGATTCACAGATGTTAGAACTGTCATCTTTGCTTCTGCGGCCACCCTTCTAAAAGTTCCACACTGAATAAAATACTTTCAAAAAGGCTGGGAAATACAGTACTATTAGAACAAAAAAAGATTACCTGTAGTTTCTTTGCCGGGAGAATATCTCAGGTGCCAACCAAGCTGGAAATGGAAGTCATGTAACAACACTTAAAAATTTGAGAACAATCATTAATACTCCCCTCTGAATTGCATTACTTATTGCTTCTGCAACTGTTAATCTGTAGCTGAAAAATGTTGGGGTACACAGACACCATCTCACTATGGCAGCATGTGTTTTCATAATGAAAGCCTACTAAATTGGTTTTTTTTTCTCATCCAGTCATAAAATCTTTTTTTGTGTCCTTTGACCTTTTGACAATAATCTCCATGTCCTCTACCATTTTTGTCTGCTTTATCTCTCTTCCTGCTATCCATCCATCCATCTATCTTCTGGACCACCCATCTGACTGGTGGTCACTCTGCTATCTACCAGCCTACACTGATAACCTAACTCTATTGGTGCCCGTTGGGATGTGGGTCTTCTGCTTCCATTGGGAAAGAGGGCACCTTCTTTCTCCTCAAGTGGCACATGCAGCAGTGGATGATGAGTTGGGGGCTACATACCAGCAGTTACAGTAGCTAGACTGGGTGGTAGTTTAGGCCTGAATGCCCCTTATTTCTTTCTCTCATAAACACAGGCAAACACACATACAAAGGAAACACAGACACACAGGCAAGAAACCTCTATATCTCTTTCAAGTATGCTCCTCACCTCCCAATGCAGGGACGGAGAGGTTTATACCTTCCCTCCCATGCACTGAGTTTCCATTGTGCCTACCCTAATGCCTGGATGATTAGTGGTAGGAACAGCTGAGATGCACTCCTCAGCTGTTTAATTAAATCACTTCATTTCCCCCAGTCACGTGGTCTTCAAATGGCATTTGGTTGATGCAAATCAATTAAGCTGCTTCAAAGTCTGGCTATTCCAAGTAGGAACATTCACAAAAATCAGCCTTGCTGATTATTTGGTAGTTTCCTCCTTTGCTATCTTGTGGTGCATCAATAATCTCTACACATGCAAATAAAGGTGGAATAATGACAGAAAGGTGCAAGGATGAATTGGATGACCACACTTCCATTAAGAACAGGTCTGAAGGAAAGGCCCCATCATAAGGGAGAGTGAGGCTACTGCCTTAGCCAACAGCTGTTGGACATCACAGCAATGTGTTTCTCATTTGCTTTCCTATTATCATATTTTTTTACTGTCAGGGATGGGAGGAGATATGCCTGTGACATTTTCTTCCTCATGTAACAGAGTGACTTGGCTCAGCTTGGCTACTACACACCTTGACTTGGCAGGTTGTGTGTGGATGAGGGCGTGTCATTGACTGTTCTGTCTCCATGTGTTTACCCAAAAAAAAAAAAATGTCTTGGGCTAGCCCGAGCAAACTCAATGGATTGAGACAGACACTTATAAACCTTTTCCTGCAATTCTGCAGCCATTTCATTAGGGCAAGATACGAGGAAGGGCTGAAAGCAGCCTGGCACTTCTGTAAAAAAAGTGGTGAGAAAGCTTGGCTGGCAATATACTGCACATCCACACAGGTGGCCACTGTTTCTGGAGCCACTGATCAGTTGACAATCATTTTTTAAGGAAGGTGCCATGTGGAAGCATCCTCAGCCACAACCCAGTCAACAATTCCGCCAGAAGGATATCTTGGGCATCAGCCAAAACACTCAGTTCCTCACAGTCGAGGCCAGCTTTGACACTGCTGTCAATTCTTGGAAGAGGACCATGTCCTTAATTAAAATACATGCGGTTGGGCTCGATCCTGCTAAATAGGTCTGGAGTATGCCTCCCGTTGGAAAAAGACTGCCTCCTTCTCCGCCCGTGCTGCAGCTTCTTGGGAGATGACACATATCCTTTTTTATCTTAGACCTGCAGAAATATATAGAACAAATAAATACAGTACTGGGAAGCCCCTTTAGCTTCGCACGGGGCCAAAAAAAAAAGGAGAGGTAGAAGGCTTGCTTTGTATAACACGCTGGCCACGGAAAGGTGGCGCGGGGTGGTGGTGGAATCGGAGAGAAAGGGAAGCATTAACCGAGAGAAGCGATGAGGAGTTTATATATACAGTACTGTATATGTATAAGAGTAAAGAGAGCAGAAGAAGCTGGGCGAAGAGAAAGTGTGTCTCAGACGGATGCACATGGAAAGCGTGTCAGAGAAAAAAAGGGGGGGACCAGAGAAAGCGGGAAGGAGGGAAGGGGGAAGCAAAGGAATGCCTGCCCAAGGAAAGCAGACGGGCTGCATGAAAGAAAGAGAAGCGGAACGGGCGAAGGCTCGAGGGCACCAAATCGCGTGTCGGGAGAAACCGTGTCGAGGGAGGCGGAGAAGCCAGCCAGCCAGCCGAATGAGTGCGGGGAGCCGGGGAGCGCGTGGCCGGCGAGGGGGGAGCCGGGGGAGGGGGCTGGAAGGGGGGGGTCTGTCAGCATCCAGGTCTGTCTGGCCGAGGTGGGGAAAAGCTCCAGACACGCTCAGCTCTGAGGGAACCAGAAAGGGGGTGCATCCGCTGGACAAGCAGCACGGCGGCGGCTGCTACTAACACTACCACTACTACTGCTGCTGCCGCTGCCACCACCTCTCCTCTCCGTCTGCCCTGCCTTCTTCTCCCTCAGGGCCTCCCTCTGAAGTCACGTGGCCAGCCCCCCCTCTCCCTCCTCCCCAGCCCCCCGAATTCCCGGCGTGGGGAATGGCCTCGGCTTTATTGTGACGCAAGCAGCCTCGAAGCCGGCGCTCGCGTCCCCTCAGCCCGCCCGGGCCGCCGCGTTCTCTGGGAAGGCAGACGGCAGCGGCTGCAGCAGCAGCAGCAGCAGCAAGCGAGCAAGCAAGCAAGCGGGGAGAGAGGAGGCGGGAGCTCGCCGCGCCTCGGCCAGGAGCCCCTGGAGGTGGCGGAGGAAGAGCAGCAGCAGCAGAAGCAGCAGAGAGCGAGCGAGCGAGCCGCGGCAGGGTGAGTGCAAGTTCCACCTGAGGGAACCCAAGAGGCTCGGCTCGGTCGGTTGCCCCAAGTTTGCACCGGGGCTCCCGCCCCCCTTCAGCCGCCTGCGTGTTGGGGAAGGAAACAGCCGAGGCGCCGAGACCAGCGAGGCTGGGGCTGGGACTCCGCTCACTTCCCCGGCGCTCCCCCGCTCGTGGTCTGCGGGAGAGGCTCGCCCTCACGGGAAAGGGTTTAGCGGTGATGTCTCTATAGTAACGCCGCAGCTGAGGGGCGCTCGGAGCAGAGAGGGAAAGCTCCCGCCGCCAGCAGCAGCAGCAGCTTCCCGGCCGCGCGGGCTGCTCCCCTCTTGTTGCTTGAATTTCTGGGCTCCTCGTTGGCTTCCCCCCTGACCACCACCACCACCACCTCCTCCTCCTCGTGCAGCTCTGCTGGTCGGCGAGCGGTTTCCTGCCAACCAGGAGGCGCAGGGTAACACTGGATACCCGAAATGGGACTGACACCACATACGGGAGGAAAGCCTGGCAAGAATGAAAGGGAGCGGAGAAGTGTGTGTGTGTGTGTGTGTGTGTGTGTGTGTTAGAGCGCGAGTAAGATGTCTCTATATCTAATTACAGTGTACAGTAGAAAGGACCAGGCAGTCACCTCCTGAGAAGGGAAAAGCTCTTAAGCCACTTTGAATACGTCTGCCTCGTACAGCATCCAGAAATAAGCAACACTCTGGAAATAACACGCACACACAGAGATCACTGGAGAATTTCCTTTTTAAAAAAGCGGGTGGCGGCGGCGCTCACTTCTTCCCATCTCTCATTCATAAGTCATGGTTCTGACATCCCCAAGCCACCTTTCTGTGCAGTCAGCCCCGGTGAAACCCTCTCCAGGGATTCTTTCCAGCCTCTCCTGAAATATCTTTCACTCCCCCCCCCACGACGTTTTTCCCTTTCCTTCTCCTTGTGATCCTTCTTTAAAAAAAAAAAAAAAAAAGGTTGCAAGGTGGTGAATGAAGCAAACATTTAATTTGTGGTTCTTGTCAAGATGCCATGTTGCATCTATGTATGCTTTCAAAAAGAAACCATAAAAAGGAAAAAAATTGTGTGATGTTACTTGCAAAACCGTAGTTTCCACAGGAAATGCTAGCGTTCTTGCTGAACTCTAGGCAGTAAAGGAACAGTCTTCAGAAATAACCATTGTTGACAATGTTCAGTGTTAGTTGGTTTTCCTTGTTTTGTTTGCATGAGAATAAAGTGTGTGTGTGTGCGTGTGCGCGCGCGTGTGTGCATGCATGCCACAGCCCTGCTGTTGTCTTCTGCTTGCTGGGTTTTTTAAAGTGAGCAACAGGAACCTAAGCACCCTGTGGTTGACAGGTATCCATCAAAGAAACAGAGTGCTGAGGCTTTTAAAGAATAATGGAGAAAAAGGAACCAGCCTAGTTGTAATGTTTTCTTAATGAAACCTAGGTGGGTATGAATGGCTTTATTAGTATTTTACTCGCATACATGATGTCAGATCTCTAAAGTGCCATAGTCAAATTCATTTCAGTGCCGTTTCTTCATGAAATATGAAGCGAGTGAAAATATCTCTGTTCTGTTCTGAGCCAGGTACCCCTTATGGGAAAATGATTTTTAAGTGCTGCATATGTTCATCTTACACATATCAGAATTTAAAACAGAATTGGAAGTAGCTCTACCCCTGTCATTACTAATAAAAAGAAAAAGAAAAAATTGGCAAAAAAAATGCTCAGCTCTAGTCTGGTACTCAGTTACATACACTTTACACTCACTGACTTCTCTGTGTTCCTGAATGAAGGTTTACAGTTAAATCTTGCAGAAATAATCCTTTTCACATTCTAGTTGAATCTGAATAATTGCTCCTTATATATTAGAGCTAATATTTTTGCTGTATTTTTTTCTCGTCACGAGAGAATTTCCATTGGAATAAAAACCCCAGATGCATCAGTTGTGAATACTCAGAGTCAGGAAGCAGCATGACACCTTTATGCCTACATATATTATGTAGAAAAGGAACTGAGTATGAAATATATGTAGGGCATAGTCAAGGACGCCCACAGCAACTGAGATGCCCTTCAACACATTTTCACCATCTTGTCAAACTCAAAGAATGTGATCAAACATGAGGTGAGACTTCCCAAACCTTCAAATGTGGTAGACTACAGCTACCATCATCCCCCACATAGCGCAGCCAGCAGCTATGCTTCTTGGTTTGGACCTGTACTCAGTGTGTGTTGCCTTGGGGAAGTGAATATAACTACACAAATTTAACCAACCAAAGAAATTTAAACTGCTGCAGAACAGTGGCGTTATTTTAGCCATGCCTGCCTCTGGACAACATGGTTTCAAAGCAAGATTTATACCAGGGGCTGGGAACTTTTGGTCTTCCAGATGTTTTGCGCTATAACTCCCATAGTCCCTGACTATTGGCCATCCTGACTTCCGAGAGTTCCTGGAAATATCTTGAGAATCAGAGGGTTCCCATCTTGATATAGAGTGCACTTCTATGCATTGACTCCCTTTTGTGCACATTCCTCTTTCCAAAAGTTTAGCCTTGATTCTGAAGGAAGAGGACTCCTCAAATATCAGAAATACACATGAATGAAGCTGTTTGCACCAACCATGTGTAAAGTCCAGGGTTGAGGCTGGCATGATTTTCATGTGCCCCTCTTCCCATCTGTTGACCCTGCAGGTTGCTGAACATGATTTGAGGGAATGAATTCTTAATGTCATCTACAGTCGTGCCCCGCTTTATGATTGTCCCGCATTACGCCGAATCTGCTTTACGATGATCTTTTTGCGATTGCAATTGCGATCACAGAATGATAGTCTAAATGGGGGAATTTCGCTTAGCGATGATTGGTTCCCTGCTTCAGGAACCGATTTTCGCTTTACGACGATCAAAAACAGCTGATCGTCTGGTTTTCAAAATGGCCACCGGGTGCTTAAAATGGCTCCCCGCTGTGCTTAGGGACGGAGTCCTCGCGATACAGGCAGTTAAAATGGCTGCCGTATGGAGGATCTTCGCTGGACGGTGAGTTTTTACCCCATTGGAACGCATTGAACGGTTTTCAATGCATTTCAATAGGGTTTTTAATTTCGCTTCACGATGTTTTCGCTTAACGGCAATTTTCCTGGAACGGATTATCGTCGTTAAGTGAGGCACCACTGTACTGTTGTTAATAATAATGGTGTGCCATCAAGTTGATTCAGACCTCTGGCAGTGTTTTCTTGGGTTTTCTAGGTACAGAGTACTCAGAAGACACAGGGTTATTTGTGGTGGGAAAAAAACAATCTGAACATTTTGAAAGAAAAACAAGATAATTGAAAACAATATAATTAATCACAGTCGTAAGGGTGGCAATAAGAATTATTTAACAAATATTCTTTGAGGTCTTTCCACATGGCCACCACATTGATGGCCTTTCTACTCCTTTACTGTTAATATAGCACTTTAGCAAATATTGAGCAATAACCTGTCTGTGTCTAAAAGATGCATGAGTTGGGGAAGAGACAGTTTAGTTAAGTGTACGAAGTATTCTTTTATCCACAGTGAACAGTGTGTGTAGATATTGCGCCTGTTTATATTTAGGTCAGTGGGCCAGGCGGCAGGTATCGTGTATGAGAATTTTTACAGCATACAGCCAACCAATACAGATTTAATTCCCTGTGCCAGACATACGCAATGACAACCACAGGATGGAAGCCGTCAGTGTGGTTATGGCTATTGACAAGATATTGTGGATCTTATGATTGGATGTAAACAGAAACATTCCATCAGCTTTCACAAAGCCATAATATAAGCATGGGCCATAAACAGAATACAGGTATTATATTGCAGGGACATAAACAGAATATTATATTGAATTAAAAGCTAAAACCAAATGTCCAAGGGGGAGCATACAATATCTAAACATTTGTTTATGAACTACAGTGTTTTGCCAAGGTTTAGAATTGGCCTGGCAAAAGTACCAGCTAATGGGATTATCAACAATGAAGAGGTACTTGGTCTTATAAATTCTTATTAATTATCTGGCAAAAACATGCAGTGGGTTTCTTTTCTATTTATGCCAGTGGAAGACAGTGCATGGAGTGTTCAGAAACTATAGTGCTCCAGAGCAAGATCAGAGTATTTTTATTAGTAGTCCACAGACTACTGTAGATTGCCAGCTCACCACTGGTGAATGCAGGAGCAAACAGTGGACCAAGCAAGGGGGGATCTTTGATCTCCTGCTTGCTCCTGTATTTACTTGCATTTACCCCCCAAATCTGGCACACAGATGCCCCATTCTGGTTATGATCTGTCTTTTGGGAAATGTGTCTTTTATTCTGGCGGTAGCCCAGCTGTTCTACAAAACTGAGCCATGGTGGTGCTTGGAATTCTCCCTACCAGTGGAATGCTTCGGTCAAGACTGAATAGCTTATCTTTGCCTGTTGTGTGTGTTTTCCACCTGTTGTTGCATTATTGTCAGCATTAATGACTTGTGTAGTGTAGAAATTGTTGTAGTTGTAGGTACACCTACTTGGTTAACTAATATGGTTGGAGGGGGAAGTGCTAAGGAGAAATGGAGAGACTAGGTTCAAAGTGTGGTGTTTTTTTAGGGGTTGTATCATTTAAGAAGCTAGCAAAAACTTTAATTTTTTTAAAAAAGAGATTTCCTATTTCTCTTTTGGGGATGGTGAGCTTCAGTTTATTTGATTGATTGATTGACTGATTGATTGATTGATTGATTGTAGGGAAAAGAAGAAACCATTTCTGTTTCATGTTTCTATCTGCCCTCGGAATTTCCATGACAGGAATGGGAAGTTTTGTGACGGTTTTGCAGAGTACATTTTCTTTCCAGGGTCTACTATGATTTTTGGAATGTCTTTTATTTTCAGAGATAATAGTTGAACAAAATGAAGCAATCACCTTTTTTTACCTAAAGGCAAAGTGTTCTACAGTCAGTTAGATTGGGTAACCAGTTTTATAGCCTTTGCTCACCTTTCAGGAAAGTGTGAGTGGGCACCCATTTGTCAGAATTCAATTGCTCATGTCATCATCATTGCAGAATTAAGGGGGGTTTGTCAAGAGTAGCAGAGTCATTAACATTTTGCTTTATGCATAATCAGCTGATCAGTGAGAAATAAATGAAATGCAGATTTCAATGCCATCAATGCAGGCTAATCCACATGTTATTGTATACTGACCATTTCTTCCTTTTTTATCATTCTGCTTAAGTGATAGCCATGTGTATAGTGTAGCATCTGATATAAAAAACCTGGTTGCAGCAATTGGAACCATAATAAAGGTCCTCTGGAGTTTAACTGCTCAGGAAAGTGGTTGCAGACAAATTCTAAACATTCCTGGCTTATACTTCATGATTATAACATGCAGAAATGATGTAGTTGATGAAAGGAGAAAGACAGAGGTAAGCTAATGTTATGTGCAAATCCATCTTCAGTAAAATAAATAAATAGATAAGCAAGTAATACATTAACTGATTTATGTATGTTGGGTCTAGAACAGGCATGGAAATATCTGTCAGTTTTATTTTCACTAGAATTTCTTAGAATTTCACTGGCATTCTTTTCCAATCCAGTTCTGAATCAGGTAATGAGATTTTGCTTTGTTTTTACACTGAAATTTATGTGGGGGTTTTGTGTGTGTGCGCATTTTTCCCATGTACATATATTTATAGCTATATTCATATTTTACAAACTTTACCTGTTGACTGAAGCTTATTTCTGTACATTTTTAAAAAATAAGTGCTGTTCAATTGTATCTATTTTTGAAATTTACACATGGTTTTGTGTTTTTTTTTAAACATTGAAATGCCTCACATGTCTCCAAAATGTATGGATTTCTAAGGCAAGATTAGTTTCATCATGTTACCAGTCATGGGGGTGTGGAGACTACCAAATTTTTATTTTCATACGGAAACATGAATGAATTGAACTCCTCTTCTACCCTAGTCTGGAATGTACACCCAGAAGATATCCTTTATGAATATTATTTGTTTTGCAGCATCGTCCACATCATTACACCTCACATGTAATTCAGTTTAATTTCGGTGTTGATCTTTTCCATGTATGCTTTCTCTACCCAGGATTGAATTCTTTGGCTCTCTCTTCCTAATTCCACATGTAGAGCGTTCATGTGCAACACATGTAATGCAATGTGTAAAAAAAAAATGAAGAAGAAAAGGGAAATTTAAGTGTGTGAAGCCGCCTGACAATGGTATCATGCAGTAGTGAGATAAAGTAGAAATATAAAGGTGACTAAATTAAAAAGTACAAATTCAGGAATAAGTTTCATTGAACTTTCCAGCTAGAACAGACTCATTAAAACAGTTGCTTAATGGTAAACTGACATGTATGTAAATCCCATTGATTCAGTGCATCTGCTATAGATGAGACTTGCAACAAATTCAGGACTCAGTGGGTTAAATCTTGTTGCTTAGCATACTAGGTCACAATAGAGTAGGCCCATTTATCAGTCCTTAAATTCCAGTGATTCACCTGGGCCTACACTTCTTAGTCACAACTAGCATAGGCTCATTTGACTCAATTGAATTCATAAATGAGTTGACGCACCAAGTCCCCACTGATTCAGTGGACCTACTCCACTGTACCTTACTGCACTAACAGAATTTCAGCCAGAGTAACAGCCCCAGTTGTCCAAAGAAGAGGAACACGATAATAGAGAGTAGAAATCTGCATTTCTGTTAAAACCAGTGGCATAAAAGTGTGCAGCTGTTTAATGAAATGCAAACTCTTGCATAGTGTGATGTGATGGAGGTACCCAAGAGATGGACCCAAACGTTGATGTGAGTTTGTGTAGTGGACTGCAGCCCCTTTATCAGTTACAGATTGTGTGGAAAAATTGCTTGTTTAGATACACTCTGAGGCTGAGTACATTAATATGCTTTGGTAAGATACGGTACTTAGTCTCATCATCTTGCAGAAAGCTCTTCTGTTGTTTCCCAAGGAAGGGAGGAAAAAGGGAATCTACCATTTATCCATGACTGTGCTTGTACTTTATCTCCCATGACCAATTTTTCCCAGAAGAAAATTAATGTCCATCAAGTGACAGACACAAGGACAAAAACTAACTCTTTGGAAATCTTTATTCTACTTTGTGTGTGTGTGTGTGTTTTGTGTTGTGGTGTCAGATTCTAGTTCTTTGATGTTAAATTTGGCTTGAAATAGTTGATTAATCATTTTAATGATGTTTTGCGAAAAGCTAACTTTTATCCAATTATTCCATGCAAGACATTTAAGTTGAAATACTTGGATTTCAGCCATTGAGGAGTAAAAATCCAGCAAAATAGTTCTGTCAGAGTTGATTACTTTTAAAACCTGTTGATTTCAGTGAGAAAGAGCTAAAGATGTGCATAAGTCCCATTGAAATTGATGGGACCTAGGCCAACTCAGATGTTTTCAAGGGCCTCTGCACAGAACAGTGTTCTGGGAGCACCAGTGCAGCTACAGATACACCTAGTCCTAAATGCTTACAGATATGGTTGCTGCTTTCTAGCAGAGTTACATGTATGTATGGTGGTTGTAAAATATACTTCTCTGCTCCCACACATTCCTGTGGTTAAGTCGCGTTTGGTGTAATGGAGCCAGGGCTTGCAGGGTCAAAACCCAAGGACTTACTGAATAGGAAGGACTGTGCCATCATCCACCACTGCCACCTGACTTCCCTGTTCCCTCTGAGTTTACTAATCCATGGTATGTGTTCCCCTCCTATATTCTAATAGTGGAAGAGAACTCCTAAGAGACATCCATAGTGAGACAGCTTGTGCTCTTAGCTATTAATGCCTATAAACTATATTCTATGCACACAATATTTTCTTGGTTTCTGCTTACAAAAAAGCGTTGATTAGAAGAGAAGCAAAAATGGTAAAATGTTTGCTAGTAGTTTAAGCCAGTTCCTCACTTCTCAAATGTAGTATTGTAATTTCATTTGCATTCCAGTGTTATGTCTCCAGCAACATCTGGCTAAAATTTGTAAAAGCCAGTCAGATGGATGTAGCCATCATGGGTTCACTACAGCATTTGCCCTTGTGGTGTGTACAAATACCACTTTCTTGTTTCGGTGACAATAGTAACAAGTTGTTTTGAACAGTCCTTTGAGTGCAATGTGAAGAGTGTGATGGCAATTCTTATATTACAGGTGGCAGTTTTAATTTCAAACAGTGAAAAAGTAATTGTAAGTTTACTAGTTGTATCCCCTAAAGCATGCGTTCAAATGTGCTGTTTTTTTAATGCATGCTGGGCTGCTGGCATCTGTTGAGGATAATAGCTCTGCTGCTTCATAAATGTAACACTAGTGAATTACATGGACATTTAAAATGCATAGACTTAAATGTACTCTTATCCTTAAAAAACACACACATAGGTTTTATAGTTGAAATACCCTTTGAAGCTTCTAAAATATGTTAATCATTTTATGATAATACTGTCACTTCTACCAAAGATGTCCTTAACATCTCAGCCAGTCCAATTCCTTTTTTAAACCATTACATAGGTGGTCACTTTTGATATAATCATCATCATAGAACTGCAGCAGGGGATGGATCATTGAATCCAGCTACTGTCAGGGAGGCCCGGTGGGGAATCGAACTCCCAGCCTCTCGCTCCGCAGGCAGATGCCTAAACCATTAAAATGGAGTTTGCAGTTGCAAGGCAGTGGCACTCCAATCACTGGATTTAGTGCTTCACTATTGTAGCAGTGATCTGGACCATGTAATGTCAGGGTGAAACTTGGATTTAGAGGCCTCAGAATCAAAATTCCAATGCCTGTTGCCAAATTTTAAAAATTACCCTGGGCTGTCCATGACAGAATGCTGTAGATTTTGTATAAAACTCTAGGAGTTATGTGAAGCTGCGCTGCTAATTGTGCTGTACACATGTTCTTAGTCTGATGGTCTTGGCCTTTCTCACTCTGAGATTCACCATAGATGAATCCGTAGAAGATGCTGATTAGTACTTGTAGATTCGTGGGAGAAATCCCTGAATTTTTATGTAAAGAGGCTCATTTTGGGGTCACTAGAGCTAGGAATGAACTCTGTCTGAATGCTTATCAAGTCACTGGTGATTTAGATTCAACAGTACTGGGTTTCAGGGACTTGCGGTATACTCAGTTTAGGCATTATAATTTCCAAGTATAAAATTCCCACTGAAACATTGAAGATCACTGCTTCTTTATATGAATCCAAACTGGCTTTGTTGCAGTTGCTTAGTGTACTTTTGCAGAACGAAAAACTACTTTTCTAAAGTTGTAGCTGTGCCTTTTTTCCTCATTTATAAGCTCACAATGTCATACCGGTCTGAGTGGGTGGGTGAATTGTATATTCACCATGGGGAAAAAATAGAGGGTCAACTCCCTTTCTTAGATGTCATGGTCATATGCAAAACTGACCTCCTATTGGGACACAAGGTCTACAGAAAACCCACCCACACAGACTGGTACCTACACAAAAACTCCAACCACCACCCATGACACCAGAGGCATAATCAAAAAACTGGTAGACCATGCAAATCGTAACTGTGAAGCGCAACTTCTCAGCACCAAACTCAACCATCTGAATTGGGCCTACAGGCGAATGGCTATTCCAAGAATGAAATCAAAAGAGCCATCAAACCAAGAAAATGAAACCAAACTGAAGAAGAAAAAGCCACTCACAAATAAAGTATTTCTGTTATACGTCAAAGGGGTCACGGACCACATGGGGAAACTTTTGAAAAAACACAGCCTACAAACGGTATTCAGGCCCACCACAAAAATACAACAAATGTTACGGTCAGCAAAGGACAAAAGGGACCCCGTCACCACTGCAGGAGTATACCGGATACCTTGCAGTTGGCGCCAGGTGTATGTTGGAACCACAAAACACAGTATTCACACCAGAATCAAAGAACATGAGAGACATTGCAGATTAAAACAACCAGAAAAATTGGCAGTAGCTGAACATGAAATTCTATTTCAAAATACTGAAATACTGGACAACACGAGCAATCATTATGTTAGACTGCACAGGGAAGCCATTGAAATCCAAAAGCACCAGCAGAGCTTCAACAAAAAGAAAGTTTAAAACTCAACGAAGCCTGACTCTCAGCATTGAAAAATACAGCCTGCCAAAGGTCAACAAACTCTACCCAGCTACAAGGACCAGCGATCAGTGCACACAAAAGACCAGCTAACAACACCTATCAATCACAGTGACAGATCATCTGCCCCCCTTATCACAACAATGCACCCACAACAGGAACACGCTGATTACCATAATCACCCAATCTCCTGAAAAGGACAAAAGCTGTTCCCACAGCTATAAATACACTGTACTCAACTATCCAACAAACTGCACCAGAGCACAGAGTTCTGACTCCTGTCCTCTGAAGATGTCGGCCACAGAGACTGGTGAAGCGTTAGGAAGAAAAACCTTAAGAACACGGCCAAACAGCCCGGAAAACCAACAACAATCATTGGATCCCAGCCATGAAAGCCTTCAAGAATACATTGCTTCTGTTTGCTTGCAGGTGGGCAAGAGGGGAGGCGTGGAATGCCATGTTTCAGCACTGAGTTTCTCCTTTTTGAAAAAATAATTTTTGGTAAGTGACATAGCACTGTGTTGTTTCATCACTGAAGAACCTTAAGTGGCCCTTTGGCTCTCTTTATTTCTGAAATACATTTCCATCTTAAAACGCACACACATATTACTGGCTACTGTACTATTGTGCTGGCTACTGTACTATTATGCTATGTAGTCTTCATGGACAGATGTTGAGCAACATCAACTTTGTAAAACTGGCAGGAAATAAATGTGGCTAAAGGCAACAATGAATAGCCAGGATATCATCTTCAGCCCTAAACTTTATGGTGTGTAAGGGATGCAGCACAATAGTGGGGAATTTTTTTTTTTAAATGAAAAACAAAATGAAAACAAAATGTCTTTTTTACCCACTTTAGAATAGGACAAAGGGTGCCATCCACAGTCACAGTTAGACCACATCCACCTCAACACATCACCACTGAAATGTTTGAAGAACATCCCCCAACCCCACACTAAAGAGAACTAAGTGATCGTATAGCAACAAAACCATATTTATTTTCACTACTAATTGTTCCAAATAAACATTAGGTTCCAATACCATTAGGGGCAGGTTGGAACACTCTGAACAGAGTATAGTCAATATTTTTAGAGCAATCTCAATCATTCCAGTAATAGGCTACAGGGCAGGATAAACTCCTGTGTAGCTGGCATTCAGCAGACTCAATTGATCAATCTAAATCCAGTGGCTAACCTTAAGTGGAGGATACCTACTGAATCAGTGAAACACATCTGTGTCAGATTACCAAATTCGCATTGATTAAGTGGGTGTGCTTTAGTTAGGACTAAGATCATGGCCACTGGTCCCATCACCTCCTGGGAAATAGAAGGGGAAGATTTGGAGGCAGTGACAGATTTTACTTTCTTGGGCTCCATGATCATTGCAGATGGAGACAGCAGCCCCGAAATTAAAAGACGCCTGCTTTTTGGGAGGAAAGCAATGACAAACCTTGACAGCATCTTAAAAAGCAGAGACATCACCTTGCCAACAAAAGTCCGAATAGTCAAAGCTATGGTTTTTCCTGTAGTGTTGTATGGAAGTGAGAGCTGGACCGTAAAGAAAGCTGACCGTCGAAGAATTGATGCCTTTGAATTGTGGTGCTGGAGGAGACTCTTGAGAGTTCCCTGCACTGCAAAGAGAACAAACCTATCAATTCTAAAGGAAATCAACCCCGAGTGCTCATTGGAAGGACAGATCCTGAAGCTGAGGCTCCAGTACTTTGGCCATCTCATGAGAAGAGAAGACTCCTTGGAAAAGACTTTGATGTTGGGAAAGTGTGAAGGCAAGAGGAGAAGGGGACGACCGAGGATGAGATGGTTGGACAGTGTCATCGAAGCAACCAACATGAATTTGACACAACTCCGGGAGGCGGTGGAAGATAGGAGGGCCTGGCGTGCTCTGGTCCATGGGGTCACGAAGAGTTGGACACGACTAAACGACTGAACTTTCTTAGAACTTGAATTTAATCCTTATTCACACCTTCTTTGACCCCACTACAGTATTCAGCATAATGTATAATGCCAATGTTCAAAATGGAAGCACTGCACATAGAAGGGTTCTTTTTTCAGTTTGTGGCTGCTAGTAGTTTGCCACACTGTTACTGCACAACTAGGGAACAACAATGCATGTTACTAACAGAGAGCAAACTATCTCCTGTTGCTTACATGATTTCTGTTAACACTGTTGCATAATATACTAGGATTCTGGCCAATGCTGTATCATGTATAATATCATATCAGAGGACAATAGCATGGGACACCTGTCAAGAAGCTACTTGGAGTAGTGTTTGTTTGATCTTTACTTGTTTCTGTCTTAACAAAAAGTTCTTTTGAGGCTGGGGAGAATGTATTTGCGAAGGCTTTCACGGCCAGGATCTAATGGTTGTTCTGGGTTTTTCGGGCTCTTTGACCATGTTCTTAAGATTTTTTTTTCCTTCCTAACATTTCACCAGTCTCTGTGGCCAGCATCTTCAGAGGACAGCAACCTGTCTCTGTCCTCTGAAGATGCCGGCCACAGAGACAGGCAAAACGTTAGGAAGGAAAACCTTCAGAACATGGCCAAAGAGCCTGAAAGACCCAGAACAACCACTGAGGAGAATGATTTATTAGATATAGCTGGCGATATATGACATCTTAAGAAATTGTGTGACCTGACTTCCGTGTAGGTCATAAGGTCATTGGACGACTCCTGATTATGCTTGCTGTGGATCCTAAAGATTGTTTTAAATATTGCTCAGTTTAGTTTTGTCCTTTTGAACAATGTTCTAAAATGGTTGGTGGTTACTCAACTACAGATACTTCATGATGTCATTGACTATCTGAGTGATTGCCATTTGGCTCATGACTGGAGTTTGGTATTGCTACCATTTTGATTTCCCAGGTGGGTGACCTTCAACAGCAGAAAGCCTGGAGGAATGTGATGCTGTGAGTGTATCTCTATAGGTGAGGTTTTTTTTGTGACATCCTTCTGGACTCAGTCAGAAATGGATACTAGGGACATTAAGCTCTGGTGATGCCAGAGCTACCTAATAGAGGGTGTGTGGAAGGTGGTGTGTGGAAACTTTTGGTCAGCCTTCTGCTGTTTGTGCTATCGTGTCCTGCAAGGCTATATTTTATCCCTCTGCTATTCAAAGTCTACATGTAACTGGGAGGAAAGGTTGCTCAGAGAACTGGAGGTGAGTTATGAAAGTGGTAAACAGGCTCCTGATGTCAGTAATAGGCTAGGCAGCGATTAAGAAACTAATGCTCAGTCCGAAGCAAGAGCCAGTATGGCATAATGAATAGCATATTAGACTAGCACTGAAGACTAGCACCTTCTTGTCTATGGACACTCAATAGGTAGTAGTGGTGGTAAACCACACTTTGAATATCTCTTATACTGTACTTTGAAGTTCCTATTAGAATTATCATAAGTTGGAAATGATTTGATGGCATATAACACTTAAGAGTATTGTTGGAAAGTGTTTAGACTGACTGGGATTGATGATGGTCAACGTGATCTGCATGAGATTATTTTTATAAGGATCAAGTTTGCAACTGGCTTTTACTTTGGATGCCATCATAGAGGAACTTGTATGTTATCTGACCAACCCTTGGTAATCAGGGGTGTCTTTATTCATAGCAGAGCCTTGGGAGTGATTCTGCCTGTGTTTGAGACAATCCTGATAGTACTGTAGCTGGTAAATTCTTGATGGGAATGCTGCGTGCCCACCAGATTTCCTGTGCAGCCTTGGATCATATGATTTTAAGTTTTAAACCATAAAACCTCCCTTCCAAGGTGAAATGTGTCTTTGGAAATAATGGCCCCTTCTAGAAAGAGAGTCAATCATAATCTTGATGTAACATGAAAGTGAGATCCCAGTGAAATTTACTTATGAAGTGACTTAAGATGACCAAGATTATCATATTTTTTGCTCCATAAAACACACTTCCCCCCCCAAAAAAAGGGGGGGAGTCTGTGCATCTTATGGAGCGAAGCTGGCGATTTTGCCCCCACTGGCCCCGTGGGGGGAGCCTCACAAGGGTCCGAGTGAGCCGTCCAGGACCCTTGCGAAGCTCCCCCCACCCCCATGGGGCCAGCGGGGGTGAAAACGCCAGCTTCTAGGACCTTTTCTGAGGCTTGAAAGGCTCAGAAAAGGTTCTGGAACCTGGCGATTTTGCCCCCGCTGGCCCCATGGGGGGTGGGAGAGCCTCGCAAGGGTCCTGGAACAGACCGTAGGACCCTTTGGAGGCTCACCCCGCCCCCCGTGGGGCCAGAGGGGCTGAAATCGCCACCTTCTGGGACTCTTTTGAGGCTTGGGAAGCTTCAGAAGAGTCCCTGAATGTGGCCATTTTGCCCCCTTTGGCCCCCGGGGGGGGCAGGGTGAGCCTCCAAAGGTTCCTAGGGTGTGTTCCATAAGACAGACCTCTCCATAAGGCTCACCAAATTTTTAGGAGAAGAAAACAGATTATTATTTTCCTGTTTTCTTCTCCTAAAAATTTGGTGTGTCTTATGGAGAAGTGTGTCTTATGGAGCAAAAAATACGGTAATTTGTCAGTATGATGAAAGTGCTAATGGATTTTTAAGAGAAATGCTGTTTGCTTTTACCATTTTTAACTCCTTGGAAAATTAGGAAATTGAAATAAGTACACAAACCTATTAAAACTGGAATAATAACAAGGTGAAGTCTGGTAAATTATGTACCTCTCAATTTAAATTCATAAACACATTTAGAACTGATATACCAAGAGCATGCTTGCAGAAGCCATATTCAGCCCAACAGGGAATTTCCAAAAGTGCAGTAAGAACTGTAAAAGGACTCTCATTACAGTGGAGTGGGTGGGATTTATGTGCTTCAGCGTCTTATTAGGATTATGTCCCATGGTTGTAGAACACAAAAAGTGCTTGAGTAGACAGCATCTTGTTGTATTAGGCCAAATGTAAGCAAATGTGCATTATGGGGCACTCATACTCAAAACACAGTATAAACTGAATACAGTGGAATCTTTGCTGGTATCCACAATATATACTTGAATTAATAATGGTTGTGTAATCAAAGTCAACAAAGTATCAAGAATTCACAGTGAGTAGACATTTTTTCAAGCTGTTACTATTCCACTGTTTTTATGTTACCATTTGAAAATGTATTGTAATTTTTCCGGGGTATAGATAGCTGGACATACTGAGAACTAACTTAATGTGTGTGTTTGCTTTTATTGTGCAAACGTCTTGTCTCATTCCTGGAATTTTATGGAGGCTCCAGACATTGTCAGCTTCCATTTGTAACCCTCCATATTTCCCCACTGTTTCTTCTGTCCTTTTTCATACCAGAAAAAATCCAATGAGGAGAGAAAGATGGAATAGCTGCACAATGCCTTTTGACTGGTAGTACCAGGAGCTGTTTGCATGGAAGTGCCCTGGGGCAAGTTGCCTTTGAATCAGAGCCACTGCAGATGATCTCAGGGGAGAAAACCGGATCAGATTAAGGAAAGGAATCAAAGGAGAACAATTTTGTCCAGGAGAGGAACCAATTTAAAAGCCAAAACAAGGCCACAGCTGAAAGGACAATCCAGACTGTCTGAGAAACACAGGGACAAGAAAATGGGCAGACTTTAGGCCTTTGGAACGCAATATGATACTAGTAATTACTGCTGCCTTTTGAGTTTGAAGAGGGCTCTGATTCTGTGTGCATAGCTCTTAGGTATCTATTCAGTTTAGATTCCAATGAAATCTCCGAGGTCTCCACTCAGAGCCTGGTATCCCAGGTTTAAAGATTCAGAGATTCTATACTGTATTTATGCTTTTAACCACTGTAATATTTAAGTGTGATTATAAGAATAGGAAGACATTGTGTGCTAATATTTCCCCCCAAAATACAGATTTTGGCTAGACTATAGGTCTGATGTATTATTTAAAAAATTGATTAAAAGGTTACACTTGCATATCTTAGCCATTTATTCTGCTCCATAGTACATTTTTCTGGAGTGACAGTTTTTTATCCACTGTACTACCTTGGAGTAGTGCACTCTTAACACAGGAATAAGTGACCTAAGTGGGCCCAAAGGCATTTTTCTGGATTTGTCAGTAGCCTAGGGAATGTAGTCCCAAGAATGAGGGGCTAAAGGAGGGGTGGCTGTGATTAAAGAAGCTAATTTGCACATTCAGTTTTCAATGTATTTTTATTACTTTGTGCAACAAATTTTTGTTAACTGAAAAACAGTTTTAACTTTTAAAAGGTTTTTCCTTTACGTTAAAATATGGACATACATGCAGTTCACTTTTTATGATGCCATCACACTTCCAGAAATCTTCAAGTTTTCTGTAATACTAAATTTATTGTACAGTGTTGCCTCAACGTACGAACTTAATCCGTCCCAGAAGATGTCCATATGTCAAAATGTCCTTAAATTGAAGGACCATTTCCCATTGAAATGCATGGGAACAGGATTAATCTGTTCCAGCATTTTTTTAAAAAATACCAAAAATAAAACACTGCAAGCCCCATAGGAATGATCTGGGCTGCAAAAAACAAAACAAATAAAAAAATAAACATTGGAGCAAGTCCCACGCTGGGACTGCAAAAAAACAACACACGCACGCACGCACGCACGCACGACAGAAACATAACCCCCCAGCACAGACTCCAGGAGGGGTGACCACAGGTAGCCCAACCACCCAATTCACTCAGATGGGCCCTTCTTCCTCTGGCCCAGGACGAGGAGCCCCACTCTAACCCACTAATCCGATAAAAGAAGGTGGTGCCCAGGGGTTTCCAAGTTGGGGCACGAAGAACACCCCCTGCTACACCTGTGGCAAGGAGGGCCATCTGAAGAAGGACTGTCCATTAATGTTCTTGGGCCAACACTTACATTGCAGCCAGGCAGGTAGGCAGTCACCCAAATTCGGAGTGGGAGGTGGATGTTGAGGGCTTTGGTGGGCACAGGTTGCAGTGCTACTTTACTCCAACCTCAATCGGACTGACCAAGAGATGGGATGGTTGAGATCCATTGCATTCATCGGGATGTCAAATCCTATGCCACCAGTCATATTTGGGTCACCATAGGAGAAGAAAGGAGGAGGCTCAGGGTAGGCCTAGTACCCAACTTGTCATGGCCTGTGGTTCTAGGAAGAAATTGGAAAGGGGTAGAGAAGTTATTGCAAGACCTCATGGTAGTTACTGCCGCTGCAGGGAATATGGAGGATCTATCTGAGCTGGGAAATGTCTCACAAGCACAGCTACGAGCCTGGCAGCAGGAGGACCCTGCCTTAGCCAGGGCTCTCGCAGAGGCCCATCCAGAGAAGGAAACCCCTGCCGAGCAATTAGGTCTTGAAATTAGGGACGGGTTGTTATACCGCATAACTCCAGATCCTCCTTTCCCAGGCACCCAGTTAGTGGTTCCCCAGTGTCTGCACCACTTTGTTTTGAAGTTGGCACATGACCTCACACGCAAAAGAGCCCCTAGGCTGGTCAAATGGGGAACCCAGGAGCAGTAGGCTTTTGAAGAATTAAAACAGAGACTTTGTGCAGCTCCTATCTGGCGGGCCCCTGATTTCTCTCGACCTTTCATTTTACTTACAGATGCCTTGGAAAGAGGGCTTGGGGCTATTTTAGCTCAGCATTATGAGGATGGGGAGCACCCTGTTCTATTTATCAGCCAGAAATTATCACCCCGGGAGCAGAAGTACACTGCAATTGAGTGAGAGACTCTGGCCATCAAGTAGGCTGCAGAATCTCTACGGTATTACTTATTAGGAGCACCCTTCTTGTTAGTCACTGACCACGCACCCCTACAGTGGCTCCAGCAAATGAAGGATGCTAACCTCTGGCTCATGCAGTAGTACTTGGCCCTTCAATCATTCACCTTCCGCATACAATATTGAAGAGGGCAACACCATGCTAACATGGACTGTTTCTCTCAGCAGGGACCATGGCTGAATGACCCAGCTGAGGGGACTGCCCAGTTGGATGGGGGGGGGAACATGTGAGCCAGCTATAGCTGGCTGGGGTGGAAGGAGTTAAGTGCCAGCTTGGGCAGGCCCCCTCAGCAACGGCAGAAGGGTTGTTGGGCTTTGAAGGAAACACCTGAGACAGATGAGGGTGGAGGCCCTAAACCCACCCCCAGAGAAACAGCTGTAGCTGTAGCTGAGGTAGATATAGAGGCAAGTGAGTAAGGAGAAGGAGAGAAGGAACCACACATTTGGGAGGATGCCTGGGAGTTTTCGTTGCCTTTGGAGAAGAGAGAAAATAGTTTGCCAGGGGAGACTCTGAAAGGAGGTTCTAAGAGACCTGCATCTCCAGAGGATGGCTGGCTTATCTGAAGGCAAGTTGAAAGCTGAAAGATAGACGCTCCCAGGGACAGCCGGTGCTGCACAGCCTCCTCTGCTTGCTGGACTCCATGCTGGGGGACCTGGCTGGCAAAGACTGTTTAACAGCCTGGATCTTTCAGTCAAGATGAGCTGCCATGGGAGTGAAATTACTCCCTCAAAGCTGGGGGCTGGGACAGAATATTCTCTCAGCCCTGGAAGGAGTGGAAGGATAGAAAGCTACCAATTCCATCCCTGCTGTTTAGGGCTAGAGGTCCCTTGCTGCAAAGGACTACAGAGACACTGTTTTACCTTACCTTTCTTTTTCTTTGCATGCTGAGTCCAATAAAGCAGCGGTCCCCAACCTTTTTCAGTCCACGGACCATTTGGGGTGTGTGTGCTCCATGCACGGACCGGTTGGGGGGTGGGGCACCCCCCTGCTTACTGGTGGGCGTGTCATGCTTGCTGGTGGGTGTGTCACACTTGCAGGTGCATGGCCTTCATGCTAACGCTTCCCCCAGTGCCCCTTCCCTATGGGGAAGCTGCCATGGGGCAGCCAGGCCAGGAAGTGTCCCAATGCATGGCTTTGATTCTTTGCTCGGTCGCTCCCCACCCTTCCTCCCCAGGGAGCAGCCGGCTAACAAGCAGCCACTCTCCCTCCCCCTGCCCTTACCTGCCTGTGTCCTCCTTCATCTGCAAGAAGCCAGGACGTGGAGCTACTTGCGGGGGGAGCGGGAGAGATGGCAATAGCCAAAGCCAGAAGGGGGGACAGAGATGGAGCTACTTTGCAACTCTTGCCTCCCGGAGGCAGCGCTTCCTCCCCGTGCCCAGCCAGCCTGTGTGCAAAGTTGCTCCATCTCTCTCCCCCTTTTGGCTTTGGCTATTGCAGTCTCTCCCGCTGCCCCCCCTGTAAATAGCTCCACGTCCCGGCTTCTTGCAGATGAAGGAGGACACAGGCAGGTAAGGGGGGGAGGGAGAGCGGCTGCTTGTTAGGCAGCTGCTCTCTGGGGAGGGAGGGTGGGGAGCGAGTGAGCCAGCAAGCAAAGAAGCAAAGCCTTGCATCGGGGCGCTTCCCAGGCTGGCTGCCCCAAGATGGGGGGGCACAGATCTGTGTCCACGGCCCAGTTCCAGCTAACCCACGGACCGGCACCGGGCCACGGACCGGGGGTTGATGACCCCTGCAATAAAGCTTAACTGATCACCAGTACCTGCTGCCTCATCATGGATGCTGGGGCCGTTCACACATCAGCAAAAGAAAATCCACAGCATGAACTGTAGGTTATCCCATATGTGCTGTGAGGATCTGGCAGTGGTTTGAGTGGAAATACAGTGATTAGGGAGACTCTAATCTGATGCCCCTCCCTTTCTGCCATCTTCAGCTAGTGCCTTATTTTGCATAATGGTACGGATGGCCTTGTGAAGAGCCATATAACTTTATGATTATTTTTTTCCCAACCATCTGGGCTAATGTTATTTATTTATTTACACATTAGTTATATTTTGCCTGCCTTCCTATGAATTTTTGCCTTCCCTATTTTGTCCTCACAACAATCTTGTGAAGGGGATCACAAGACTGAAAATGTGTTAGTGGCCCACAGTAATCCATGGTTTTCACGGTTGAGAGATAGGTAAAGTCAAGATTTCCCAAGTCCAAATGCTACACTTTGCTGGCAAAACTGACTGTGAATCATTCCAAGATCAGTTATTAAAATAACATTTATGATGCTGCTGGCATGCTGTTTTACAAAGTAAAGCAGAAACATAACTTCAGTCCTAGCTATAAGTTTGTGTAAAAGCACATTTATGTAAATGTTCCATATGCCATTCAAATATGTTATGTGACAGTTCTGATCATGAATTCTTTAAAAATAAGCAGTCAAATGGAATTTGAAATGACATAGTCTTTAAAGGAGGGAGGTGAGATGGAAATCAGCATCCGTTGAAATTCCTTAGCATTTTTCTTTGCCAAGAGGTTTTTTTGTTGTTTTTTTAAACCCGATAATGACTACCAGGGGAAAAAACATGTTTGGGGTTGTGAAGAGAGGTTCCAGGAATCCCATTCCCTTCTGTTTCCCCAAATAATTATTGAGAAAGGTGTTGTGGGGCAGTGGGGAAGTCTCTGGCCTGATTAAATATTTTCTTTGCACTGAATCACCAGTCTTGAACCTACATGTTATATGGTATTTCCCCGAAAATAAGACGGGGTTTGTATTAATTTTTGCTCCAAAAATGCTTATTTTCAGAGGATGTTATTTTTTTATATACAATAATCTACATTTATTCAAATACAGTCATGTCATCTGGTTGCTGCACAGTGGTGGAGGACACGGCTTATTTTGGGGGGTAGGGCTTATATTACGAGCATCCTGAAAAATCATACTAGGGCTTATTTTCAGGTTAGATCTTATTTTTGAGGAAACAGTGTAGTGCTATGTCATAAGTGCTATGTCATTGGAGACCAGCTGTATTGCAAGTTGCACAGTTAGTTCCAAGCCTATGTATACAGTTCAGGGAGGAGGTTATCCTCCAAAGGGCTGGATGCCAGCAAGATGGACAGTCAGCCCTCTAGCTACATATCTTCATGCTATAGATGACTGAAAAAAAAACCCAGTACCAATCTGAACCATATGATGGGTTAAGAGAGTTTTAATCTCCTCCTTCTCATGTTGATTGGGACCCTTTGCTTGTTGAGCTCAACAGGTCTCTGCCAGTGGAGTGGTCATGGCCTAATGGCCATAATCCAAATGCTGCACTGTTATGTCCAGAGTACCTTTTGACCACTCACTTCCTGTGGAGAGTTTCCATGTTTTAGAAGTTACGACTGCCCTTGTTGTTGTTGTCTGGAGAATCTGCCTTTGTGAATACATAGGATTCCCTTTTCTCAGTGTGTGGATACCAAGGGCAGAGAATGAAAAATGGTGGAAGGACACTGGTACAGTTGTATTGCTCTGTGATCACATAAGCCCTGTTTGTCCTTCAAATACCCTGTTTCCTGAACTTGTTTAGAGGAATTGCCTAATCCTGCCCCTTACATTTTTGTTTTCTGCACAAGAGAACAGAGGAGAGATTCCTCCTCACCTGTAGGCTCTTCCCTTGTTTTCTATGGTCCTGGAAAAAAATTCTGGTGTCTCTCTCATGTGTAGAGCCTACATACAAACCAGAATCTCTCTCTTTTGGATTGGTGTAGTGGTACATTTGGATGTAGAAGTGCTCACCATAATAGTCTGCATAGCCAATCAGTCCCCCAGTAAGGAAAGTCCAGAAATTCTCTCTCTCTCTCTCTCTCTGTCTCTCTGTCTCTCTGTCTCTCTCTCTCTCTCTCTCTCTCACACACACACACACACACACACACACACACACACACAGAGTTAATGACCCTTAAATTTCCGATTTGTCCAAACCATCTTCAAATATTTGAACTACAACAGAGATAGCTTGCACCAGTATCCTGATCCTGAGGAAAAAACAGTTTTTCTCCCAGTTGCCATGGGGTTGCGGATAAACTGAGAGTGTACATGGAAATCTGAGATGGTGCTAGGAATGAAGTTATAATCCCTGTAATTTAGAAAACCTCAGGGATTTTACCATGTGAACTCTAGCTTCTTTATGTCACTGCTCTTCAGGCACCTTTGTCATCATGTGAAGGAAGTGATGGTGGAGGATTGTGGAGGCACATACTCCTCTGTAAGTGTATTCTGGAAACTGGGTATTTTGAATAGATCTGTTACAAACACTTCATGCAATTAATACATTAAGTGCTTCATAGATCTGTTTGTTGTATTGGTGCGATAATTTCCCACCGTTCATCAGTATGGCACAGAAAACTTTTACACTCAGGAGATGAAAAGTCTGCACATTTTAAATTTGACATAGATAAAATTTGAAAGATTATTTTCCAAAACTGAGTTGGAACAGTTCATCCGTCCATCTTTTTTTAAATAATTTGGACTAATATGAAACATTTATGAACATTTTAGTATTAAAACTCAAGAGTATTCTTGTTGGCAACTTGTTTTAAAGAAATTAAATCCACGTTCAAGCGACCACCATCTGACATTATTCTGAAAAAGTTTTATAATACGAAAGCAACTATACAGTCCTTTGAGTAATTAAAAAGTATTGAAATTCTGCTTGTGGTCGGTGAATATAATATAAAAGCCATCTAGAACAGATTTCAGGAAGCAATGGCTTGAGATCTAAAGAGCTGTGAAACTGGCAATGTGAATCCAAGGGGTCTTTGGGCTTGTTCATCTCAGGCAGTGGCATCTCATACCATTTGGCAAACTAATTTTAAAACAGAGGTAGTAATGAGTTAATTCTCTTCAGTTTAATTCATAACTGGGTCAGCAATTATAAGCATCTTTAGAAAATCCATTCCTCTATGCACCCGATCAGTTCTATATTGACTTATTACAATGTGGAAGTGAGGGTGCTTCACTGCTTTCCATGATGTAATTACGTACAATGGTAGGTCTTTTCCGGACAGTTGTAGTGATTAGAATTATTTTTGTACTGGATACCTCATCTCAGATATCAGTGTCTGAGGTCCTGTTGAACTATTACGGCAGCCTGGGAGCTATTTGCAGGACAACATGGATGAACTTTGTGTCCCTTTTGGATTGCCAAGTGCTTGATCTTGCAGGGGATGGAAATTGAAATCCTCTGCATCAGTTGATAAATGGTCAGAAGAACTAACTGTTCTTGCAACTTTGAACATGTATTGTACTGGATTACACTAAAATATCTGATCTGTACAAGGATATTTGAGATGCTTGTACCGATATCTATAAGGCATTGCTGATTTGAGGGATTGTTGGTTCACTGTGACTGACTATGCCTTTATCTGCCATACTTATAAGGCTTCTTTCTCTCTGCCGCTTTTCTTATTTTTTTTCCTTTACACCTCTCCCCTCAATTTTCCCTCCTTTTTTTCTTCTTCTTAATGTTCTTTGCACATCTACAAATGTTTCCATCTGTATTCTCCTGTTTTATGTTTCTTGAAAACTAATAAAGACTTTTAAAGTCTTTTTATGATGGCAGAAGCTTTTCTCTGTTAAGCATCAGTGGTGTTAAGTATGAAAATGCTGTAACATGCAGAGAGGGTACAAAAACATGCTTGCAGAGCTTCTATACATCAAACAGTTATCAGTGATTTGAGGCCATTTGCTCAGCACAAGAAACCTAATGAAGGCTGGGGAGCTGGAAAGCACCGTAGCAAAGCTGTATCTAGCAATTTTGGAACATGGGGTGAACAGCACTGCCTCTCACCCACTCAACCATGAGGAATGAGAGTAAGCCCTCTATGAAAAAGGAGGAAGATAATTTGATATCTCTCCCCACCCCCAAGAAATAAAAGGAGGAAGTTTTCACTTTTAAAAAAATAGGGAATATGACCAGGAGATTTTGGTATTTATTTTCCTAACAGTCCCTAGTAAATTTATCTCTAGATTTCAGTGGCCTCTAAATTGTGATGCCCTGGGGCAAAGCCCAGTTGCTGCACTCTAGTTATTGCCCCTGCACTGTGGTAAGTGAGATTTGGAATGTTATCCGTAGGTTCAGTGCTTAAGTTTTCCCACGTAGCATTAGTGACAAACTTTCAGTTTTGTGGGAGAATGTAAAGACCACATATGCGGGGAGATTAATACAGTGGAAGATCACCCTGGTGATGTATTTTTCTTTCTTCTCAGATCTGTTCTTCATACAAGCTCATTGACACTGCCTTGTACAATTCATTGGAAACCTATGAGAACACTTCAACTGGAGCTCATTCCTTAGTCAAGCTAGAGAATAATAAACTGTTAGGAGGTTATAAGAGGAGTCTTGAAAAGGGGGACAGAGGGAGGGAATAGTGGGAACTGCCTACTGAATTACATGGATATCTTTTTCTTTTGAATTCATGGCTGGCTTTGTTCTGAATTAAAACTGAGGTTGTTTGACAGTAACTAGTCTCTTCTGAATTGTGAAGTGAAGCATACATTTTATCTTTTGATAAAGTAAGATATACAAAGGCATATATGGTCAGAAGGGTTCACAAATAGTGGTTCCTGTGAGGTTTCTAAAGTAGTGCTGAAGTCAGAGTAGGCACACACATACACACATACCGCATGTTATTGCTGTAGAGGATTTGGCTCTGGAAGCGATGTAATTTTTATTGAAAAGCAGTCTTCAAGGAGCAAAATTTCAACACATAACATGCATCCAAATTAGCTTACTGGTCAGGAGAAAAATGTTCAAATGATTGTAAGCTATCCAATAAAAATAATAGTTCTATGTGCCAGAGTTCTTAAAAATTATGACACATAACAAGAGGGCAAGAGGAGAAGGGGACGACAGAGGATGAGATGGTTGGACAGTGTTACCGAAGCAACCAACATGAATCTGACCCAACTCCAGGAGGCAGTGGAAAACAGGAGGGCCTGGCGTGCTCTGGTCCATGGGGTCACGAAGAGTCGGACACGACTAAACAAACGAACGAACATGTTAAAGCCTTGCAGTTAAAAATAAAGATATATATAGATAAACATAAACATTATGCATAAGATTAACTTGTGGACACATACTGTTTGTATCTGTGATATTTGTACAGTATAACAGTAATTGGATCAATTGCTGACTGAAGTATCAACACTTTTTAAAATTCTACTGATTCAGTGGATCTGCTGTATGTGATACTGGCAATTGGATTTATGCTATCATTAGTACTCTTCTCAGAGGAGGTTTTTCATGGATTTTTTTCCCTCAAGGATGTGAATCTTGTGTTCTTCACATAAGGCAGTATTGGTCCTCCTTTTATTTACATGGAAGGCAATGAAAACTTCAGACTGATAGTCATATTATCTGATTCACACACACACACACACACACAAATGTGGAAACCTGTGACTCTCTAAAAACGTAAATATTTTGTGCCATAAACATCTGACAAAATGGGTTCTAGTTTGGAGTAACTTCTGCCATAATAAATTGTTCTAGCAGTATCACTCTCAGGAGTTGGAGGCAAAAAAAAATAGTCATGAAGAACAAGGGTTAGATCCGTGCCACCTGGTAATGGAGTCATGCTTTCAACAGGCAGGCCTTAACAAGAGGTTATCAATAACTCACTTTAGCTTGCTATTCCTATCCTATTGTGACAGTTCTCAATTTATTTTGACAGTTAAATTAAGACTCTCTTCAGGGTTGTCATATTACCTTGTTTACATTATATGGGTTCTTCCCATTTTAGGGGCCTTGTAAGGTGATCTTGCTGTCACTTATTACTAGAATTATCCTGAAGGATCAAGAGCATGATGCAACTTGATTATCTGTTCCATACATTGTTTTGAATTAATGAGATGAACTGCAGATAATTTTAACATGAAGTAATATAGTGTGATTTTTCCTAAGTTTCAGCTTGGAATCATGACATCCATATATGTCTTTTGTTTGCTCTCACATATACATTTTTATGGTGGATTTACAAGATGATTGGGCAGTACAAGTATTTGTGCATGTGTGATTGATGTATATTGTTCACTATATATTGCATATTTCTCTGTTATAAATTGGTTTTGGTGTTTTAGTATTAAAAACAGATGATAGGACATAGTTGTAGCATTAGTATATGCATGCGCTGAAGAGGGATATAGACAGAATATCGTTCAGGAATGAGCACAGACCAAGTTTATCCTTGTACCCATTTTTTTCCAAGCCATTTCTCCAGTATCTTCTATTTCCAATCTCCCCTTCCTACTCACACACCAACTACAATGGCATCTTCAATTCACCAGATTTAAGAAGTGTTTTATAGATCATCACAGGGAGTTACTAAAGAGGAACAGCTGTTAAAATCTGGTTATTTATTGCTTGCACGCACATATCACATCCCTGGGTTGTAGATGTATAGCATTTATGCTTTGTGAATATTAACTCTCATACTGGGTTTCTTTAATTTAACCCTCGGAATTTAACACCTTGAACTGTTCTTTCAAGGCAACAGCAATGAGTATAATGAAAAAGGATAAGCATACTCAGCCAAAAATGCACATGCATAATATATCAGTATCATTTTGCATATGTACAACCATTCACATTGTTATACTCAGTATTGCTTATTAATTCTGTCAGTTCTTCCTTAAAGGTTTAGTGTTGTGTTATTGTCAATGATGCTTGAATCAAAGTAGAAAATGGGTTACCAGAAGCTTCCAAAAATATTTTGAGAGTTAATCCAACAGTGAGATCTTCCGTTCCCATCCATTCTTCCTTTCCTCTCTTCCTCAGGTTGACACAGCTATACACACAAGGGATATTAGGCTATGGCTCCAGTGGAGCTGTCTTCTTCTCTGGCTTGCCCTTGGCTATGTGTATGGCTACATGTGGCCATTACTTCCAACAGGAGGTCTTTGTGTTCTTCTCCTACAGACAGGTCCTGCCTGTAAGCTTTTGTGCTTACCTGATTGAGGACAAGCTGAGGAGAGGGAGTGAGGAAAACAAAATCAGGAATTTTTGAGTGAGCCTTATTTATTTATTTATTTATTTATTTATTTATTTATTTATTTATTTATTTATTTATTTATTTATTTATTTATTTATTTATTTATTTATTTAATGCGCCACCCATTTAGACTGAAGTCTACTTTGGGAGGCTAACAACAATATTAAAATAAAACAAAACAACAATATTAATACACTAGAGGATGGCGAAATAACTTAGGTATCGACAGGAGGGAAGGCCTGTCTGAAGAGCCAGGTCTTAGGTTGGCTCTTAAAAATGCCCAGCGAGGGAACCAGACAAATTTCTGGGGGGAGATTGTTCCATAGCCGAGGGGCCACTGCCGAGAAGGCCTGCTTTCTTGTTCTTTCTCTTCAGGCCTCCCTCGGCGTTATGCCCCTCAGCCGCTCCTCCTGGCTAGAGTGAGTGATATGGGTAGATCTAGGTGGGAGAAGGTGTTCCATCAGATATTGAGGCTGTAAACCATTTAGGGCTTTATATATCATCATTAATACTTTGAAATCAATGCAGGAATGAACAGGTAGTCAATGCAAAGCTGCGAGAGTGGGGGAGATATGTTGATGTTTTCTCACCCCAGTAAGAAGTCTTGCTGCAGCATTCTGCACCATTTGAAGCTTTCACATCAATCTCAAAGGTAGGCCCATGTAGAACGCATTACAGTAGTCTAATTTCGAGACTACAAGTGCATGGACCAGAGTGGTGAGGGCCCCGACATCAAGATAGGGATGCAGCTGGGCGATCTGACAAAGATGGAAATAGGCAGTGCGGACCACTGACGCTACCATGATAAGCGCCGGATCAAGATGTACCCCCAAGCTGCGAACCTCAGTCTTTGTGGTGAGAGTCACCCCCCCCCAAAAAAGTGAGGGAGTTTCCCGAACCACCAATGTCTGGGCCACCCACCCTCAAGACCTCCATCCATCCCAGTACGGCATCCAGACAGCACTGAAGGCAGAGAATGACATCCACTGTTGTAGGAAAAAAGGAGATGTAGAGCTGGGTGTCATCAGTGTACTGATGACACGAAGCCCCACACACCCCTGATGACCTGACCCAGCGGCCTCATGTAGATATTAAATAGCATTGGGGAGATAATCGAGCCCTTTGGAACACCACACTTGAGATTTCACGGAGCTGATACACTGTCCCCAAGCTGTTCTCTCTGGGGACAGTCCTCCAAGAAGGATCAGAGCCAGGCTAATGCCAGACCACCAATTCCCAGCTTAGAGAGCCTCCCCAGGAGGATACAGTGGTTGACCGTATCGGAGGCGGCTGAGATATCGAGAAGGACCAACAGACATTTTGCTCCTGTCGGCCTCCCTCAGGAGGTCATCAAACAGGGCAACAATTCCATTTCTGTGCCATGGCATGGCCTGAAGCCAGACTGAAATGACCCCCTTCTGCAAATGCAGCTGTTCCCACCAATGGGTTATATCCATGGTTTGGGGCTTTAATTTGAAGAGATTTACTTAAAAATTTAGAAATACAGTGGGGTCTTGACTTGAGAACTTAATCCGTATTGGAAGGCGGTTCTCAAGTCAAAAAGTTCTCAGGTCAAATCTGCATTTCCCATAGGAATGCATTGAAAACCATTTGATCCGTATCTGCTCTTTTCTGTCCATAGAAACTAATGGGAAGCTGCTATTCCGCCTTTGACCACTAGAGGGGGATATTTTGTTTCTTTTTTTCTTAGGTCAAGAAAGGTTCAGGGAAGGCAGGGAAAATACAGTCCAGGCAGTACCAGGCAGTCTGAAGACTGTCTCCCAATCCACTCTCTAAACGCTGGGAGGAGTGAGGAAGCAGACAGGCACCCTTTTCACTGGCCAACAGTTAACTGAAAGTTCACATTTTGCACTTTCCCTGCCTCCCACGTGGTTTTTTTCAGTTCTTAACTCAAATCTAAGTATGTAAGTCAAGTCAATATTTTCCTATGAGAGTGGTTCTTAAGTCAAAATGTTCTTAACTCAAGCCGTTCTTAAGTCAAGTCCCCACTGTAGAGAATGGAGTGCAGGTTTCATGTTTCATGTTCTTTTTCATTATGCTATAACAATAGTGGACCTACTTTTTTGGGCCCCTGAAGCTTGAACTGTTATTTTTTGGGGGGGGGGGTTTCACAACCAGCAACAAAGTCTAGGTAGCCCATGTTATCTTCTTCAGTGGAGTTGTTCCTGACAGACCTCCACAAACTTTTTTAAAATGTGGACTAAAGTCAGTTCTGGGGGCCCTCCAGGATTAGGGGCCCTGAAGTTTAAACCAAATTAGTTTCAAGTAGATTCACCTCTATGTTATAGAAATTGTTTAATCTTCTGATTGGTCTAGCAAAGTCTCCGAACACTACAGCAAAATTAATTTTTTAAAACCAAACATTTATTGGAAAATTACTTCTTTGGACTGCAACCCCCAGAATCTCCCAATGAACATGGCTAAAAAGATCCTCTCTTTATAATTTTGGAAGCACGTTACTATGGCTGTTGCACCAGCAATAACTTCATAACCATCATAATCCACACTTGGCAAGTTTAGCGTGATTGACTACACCCATAGATGTGTGAAAGCAGACACACTGTAGTATATTCTTCTCTGTATAAGGAATTTTACTTGAAAACTGCTGCAATGTGCAGAGATAATATTCACTCCAGTCCTCAGTGGAGGCTGCATATGCTTCCACATTTTATATTTGGCAATAGGGCTGATTAGCCATTCAGGAAGAAACGTTACCCTTCCATCCATGCCCACTCAACTAATTTTTCTCCTGGTCAGACAGTGATTATTATAAACACAGCTACTGTATTATCTTAGCATTGTATGGGTATAACTCATCAACCATTACACAAATCCACCCTAATAATAACACTGTCTAGCCCACATTTTATCAGCCTGGCTGCCAGAATATCTTGGGAGATTTTGTGGAAAGTCTTGCTGAAATTAAGATCCATTACATGCACAACATTCCCCTCATCTACCAATCTTGTGATTCTATTAAAAAAGAGGAATGGTAAATTTAATATGGCATGACTTGTTTTTGAGAAACCTGTACTAGGTAAAGGTAAAGGTTCCCCTTGACAATTTTGTCCAGTCGTGTTCGACTCTAGGGGGCAGTGCTCATCCCCATTTCCAAGCCATAGAGCCAGCGTTTGTACATAGACAATCTTTCGTGGTCACATGGCCAGTGCGACTTAGACACAGAATGCTGTTACCTTCCCACCGAGGTGGTCCCTATTTATCTACTTGCATTTGCATGCTTTTGAACCGCTAGGTTGGCGGGAGCTGGGACAAGCGACGGGAGCTCACTCCGTCGCGTGGATTCGATCTTACGACTGCTGGTCTTCTGACTCTGCAGCACAGGCTTCTGCGGTTTAGCCCACAGCGCCACCATGTCCCTCCACAGCGCCACCATGTCCCTACTAGATCTTACTTATTACCATGTTATTTTTTACACTGTCATAGTCAAATCGTTTAATGATATAGAACCTTTCCTACTATTGATATTAAGCTAATAGGTTAGTAGTTGACCAGATGCTCTTTTTCTCTTACATTTGTCAACCAGTAGACTCCAGGCACCTCACTTGTTTTCCAGAAAGAGGCTCTATTACTTCTGCAAATTATTTTTGTATGGATGCAGTTTATGAGGCCCTGGAGGGTTTAAAGTAAGATATTCACAGACTGTCTCTTTACCTGTCTCAAGCAGATACTTCTTTATTTCCATTTTTATATTGCTTCTGTTAGTTTCAGTACTGATTTTCCTCCTGGGAGGCAGTTGTCAGTATGTTTTCTCACCCATGCTTTTTGGGAGGACCTTAGACTAGACACCTTGGCCTTTGGATTCCTCTTCTGTAGTTGTGGTGAGATTGGGAATAGCAAGGGGATGGCTTCTTGGTCTTGCTGATTCTCTTCCCTGAAGAGCTGCTCCTTTGCCATCCTCATAGTGTGATAGTCGGCTCTCCTCTCTAATTCTGATTAATTAAAAGCCCTGCCCATAGCCTGTGATGCTTTGCAAGAATGCATGTCCAGGGTACTTTGTTGGCTCATTGCACCAACAGTGTTGTCTTTATATCACAGCCCATTCATATGATAAACGGTGTGCAACCAGGGTAGCGAGCACAGTCCTGCACACAAGTACCCACACTTAAGTTGTTGCCATCTGCACTTCGGTCATTTACATTTCTGTTCAAAACAATTAGCATGACTTGCTTGGTGTAAAATGACAACTTTGGTATTTGGCAGCATGAAGACATAGAACTCTTATGTTTGGGAGCTTTTGCTTGAGCTCCCCATGGACTCCTGATGCAACACAATTTTAACAGTTTGTGTTAGTGGGACTTATTCTCTGGTAAGTGTATTTAGGATTGCAACGTTAAGTGTCATAATTTTAGATATGTTTAATGTATAGCTTTTCCAGACTTACACATTCCTTGGGAACAATTTGTCATATGCTTTTTTCCTTCTGATTTCTGTATGGATTTGTTATTTTAACTGAGGTTTAGAGTTATAATTAAAGTATCTGCGATTAAAACAAATGCATTCATAAATATCTTTAGTCAGGTCTGTTTAAGAAAATATTTTTCTAGACAGAAAAAGTACTATGAATTAGTTGTTGCCAGGTTAAACATTAAGTGTCATACATTAATTTCTCAAAAATATATGTGACCTCATTCCCACTACAATATGCATGTTGTGTTTCATAACTGATCAATCTTGATTTTATTTTTATCTAGTTTATTTCCATATTCATCTTACTGGCTCTTTTATCTTGTAATTTATTCAGATTTTGAGTTCAGATGGTTTCTGGGTTCTCCTGTTTAAAAAAATAACTTTGGCTAGATTTTATCCTGTAATTTATTCATTTTTTTTAGTTCAAATGGTTTCTAGGTTCTCATATAGGTTTAATATCTTTTGCCTACAGCAATTAAAAGAGAAAGTTGTCTCATCTTTTACATTTGAGTATTAGTGCTGCAGTTCACTTTATGTGAGGTAAAACATTATTTTCTAAAATTGTGCAAAGCCTTAAAGTTTTTTTAAAAAAGACTAACTGTGGTCAAGAGGCTAAAAACTGCTGAAGGATATATAAAATATATAATAAAGAGCTTGCAAAGAGGGATCCAGTCCAAAGTCAAGTTATGGATACACCAAATAAATGTGTTGCTAATGCTGTGTTTGTATTTTCCTGCATGAGGCAGTGTCTGGCATGTATCCTTGGGCTCATGCACTACTTCAAGAAACAGCCAGATTTATGTCTTTAAAAAAATGAAATAGACAAAAAAATAATCTAGGAAGCTGACTATAATAAAAGCCTTTCAACTCCTCAACCAGGAGCTCCTGAAAAATCACATTCATTGTAAGGAAGCAACCTTGAGCCCAAAATGTTTCAGAACATGAACTATACCTGCACACCTGAAATGTGACATCTAGGTTCAATTAATCATCATCATCATCTTAGAATGGCAGAGCTGGAAGGGACCGTATGGATCATCAAATCCAACCCTTGTCAAAGTGACACAATGGGGAATCAAATTTCTAATCTCTGCCACTGAGCTATCCGACAGTTTTAACCTTAAGAGTGCAGTTGACTAGGAGTTCAAAGACCATAGAATATATTCTCCTAGTCCAGCGATGGCGAACCTATGGCACGTGTGCCACAGCTGGCACACAGAGCCCTCTCTGTGGGCATGGGAGCCATAAGTCGCCATCAACAAATACTTACCCGTCCTCCAATCCCAGATTTTGGCACTCCTGTCTGCTGGTGCAGTGGTCCAGCGGAGGGGTGCAATGGCAACCATTACTGGTCTAGCCCAATGGGGGATTGGAGGTCCGGTGAGTATTTCTTTGTTAATGCCACCCATAGGAAAAAACAACAACAAGCATTTAACCCTTGCAGTGCAGGAGCAGTTGATTTTTCTAAACCAAATCCCCAGCATTCAGGTTTTAATTGCATTATTGGCACTTTGAAATAAGAAAGTTGATTTTGTGTTGCAGTTTGGGTGCTCGAGCTCATGACTGCCCTAGCCCATACAGTGTACAGAACTAAAGTGGATGACTGTACCTCACTTCCCGGCAAATAGAAGGGGAAGATATGGAGGCAGTGACAGATTTTACTGATCACTGCAGATGGTGACAGCAGACACGAAATTAAAAGATGCCTGCTTCTTGGGAGGAAAGTGATGACAAACCTAGACAGCATCTTAAAAAGCAGAGACATCACCTTGCCAACAAAGGTCCAAATAGCCAAAGCTATGGTTTTTCCAGTAGCAATGTATGGAAGTGAGAGCTGGACCATAAAGAAGGCTGACCACCGAAGAATTGATTTTTTTGAATTGTGGTGCTGGAGGAGACTCTTGAGAGTCCCCTGCACTGCAAAGAGAACAAATCTATCCATTTTGAAGGAAATCAACCCTGAGTGTTCACTGGAAGGACAGATCCTGAAGCTGAGGCTCCATTACTTTGGCCATCTCATGAGAAAAGAGGACATGAATTTGACCCAACTCCGGGAGGCAGTGGAAGACAGGAGGGCCTGGCATGCTCTAGTCCATGGGGTCATGACAAGTCAGACACGACGTAACAACTAAGCCACAACAATACTGTAGCGAACAGCCCTGCCCTCACCCGTCTGTCACAGCAGAACAGTGAAGAAGGAGCCTATGAGTGGACAGAAGGCGGAGCCAAGGGGGAGGAGGGGACGTCAGAGGACGAGATGGATGGACAATGTCATCAAAGCTACCAACATGAATTTGACCAAACTCCGGGAGGCAGTGGAAGACAGGAGGGCCTGGTGTGCTCTGGTCCATGGGGTCACAAAGAGTCAGACATGACTTAACGACTAAGCCACAACAATACCTATAAGGGGACATGGTGGCACTGCGGGTTAAACCGCAGAAGCCTCTGCGCTGCAAGGTCAGAAGATCAACAGTCATAAGATCAAATCCACGTGACAGAGTGAGCTCCCATTGCTTGCCCCAGCTCCTGTCAACCTAGCAGTTCAAAACCATGCAAATGCAAGTAGATAAGTAGGTACCACATCGGTGGGAAGGTAAAGGTGTTCTGTGTCTAGTCGCACTGGCCACGTGACCACAGAAACTGTCTATGTACAAACACTGGCTCTATGGCTTGGAAACGGGGATTAGCACCACCCCCTAGAGTCAGACACGACTGGACTAAATGTCAAGGGGAACCTTAACCTTAAACATACAATATTGTCTTATTTAATGAAACAATGTTATGATGTCGAGTTACTTGAGGATCATTTAGATAAGTGATTCAGCATGTGTTTATACAGTTCTAAGAATGATAGGAACCTTTCCCTAGATAAAACTTGAGGAAAATCTGGTGTGGCACTCAGTAAGATAAAACTGACATCTAAATGTCAGTTTAGCAAAAAAAAAAAAAAAATCTTGTTAGAGTTGTCTAAACAAGGAAATGGAGTCTGCCATGCAGTAAAACACAATCTAGATCAACAATTGATGAACAGATCAATTCATCTCTATAATTAGAAGGCAAAGATGGCCAATACTGTCCTGTGACTTTCAGTTAACATTTACAGTAAGAGGAAAAGCACAAAGCCACTCATTTGTTTTCTGCCATCACAAATGTGACGAATAGCTGGTATCTTTTTATTGCATCCTCGATTAATATTCCTGAGTGTTCAGCTGTGGCTAAGGTAATTTGAAGCAACTGCAGTGAATGCCAGAATGACTAGTTCATTCCTTGGCTAAAGCGCAAAGACACTCAGCACCTTGTCTCTTTTAAAGTCAGGACTAGCTTTGAACTAAAATGCACACAGATCTCATGACTTGTGCCATCTGGGTTCTCTGACGTTTGAACTTCACTGTTTGAATTGGCTGCAGAATCCTGTCAGGTCTGTTAAGTAAATCTCAACTACATTAGCAGCCACTCTTTTGTTAAAGCTTGCTAACTGCAATTTAGAGAAAGTCTGAAGTTCAGACTCTGAGGACAGAAACTTATGTATGATATTTATTAATGGATTGCTCATTCACTGCACCAAGATTTCCTTTACAAAACTGAGCAATCTGTTTTCCAGACAACTAGGCCTATCAGTTGCTGCTCATAAAACAAAAGAATATTGTACATGTATATAAGTTCAACTTTGTGGATGTAATCATTTGTATCAGCTGTGACTAGTTCAGACAAATGAGAAACTTAAGAGTATGAGGAAGTGTTTCCTGTGCATTGTTATGCCCCTTCCTGCACTTCCTGCAGTAGTGACAGGTTCTCAGAAGTCTTGGGTGAAATAAACCCTCATTCAATGCCCTTTCAAAATAATTACCTTATATACACATATATGGGCAGTAGATCCAATGACCCCTGCTTCAGATCCTAGTTGAGTTTGTAAGCACTTCTCCCCAACCTTCTGGCTATTTATTTATTTGAATAATTGTAGTTTTTTTTCTTAACTATGACAAATAATACACCTATAATTAAAAACAATAAAACACAAAGAATAAAAGGCAGCTTTAAAAACCTATAAAACACACTGACCCCTAATGTCTATCAATGGGCTCAGTCTTAATCTTGGTCTGTGACCTCAGTGAACAGCTGACCATTCCCAAATGGCAATCACCTCTACTTCAAGGCATTAGAGGCAATCAAAACTGCCTTTGCCTTCTCCAGCATCAGAAATATATCAGAATGGGGTCTTTGGCTCAGGGTCTCCAGGAGTTTGATTATGCTGCTGCTGTGCTATGGTATCCCTTGTCCAATGTGAGGGTTCACTGTTGGCATCCCTTCCCCCCCCCTTCAGTAGTCCAGACTTTGTTTCAAACCAACAATGTTTACTTCCAACTTATTAGTTGACATATATATAGGTAACAAAGGTTTGATCTTCTCTTCCTCCCCCAGTGTGTGTCTGTCTGTCTGTCTGTCTGTCTGTCTGTCTGTCTGTCTGTGTGAAAGGCTTCCATGAGCAATACATGTGATTGTTCAACTCTATAGGATTCATAGTCCTTCCTGCTGCTCCCCTCAAGTCATTCCCAACTCCAGCATGTGCTGCTAGGGCAATGATTCCTCTGCCTACCAGTCCCCTGTTTCAATGGGCCCTATGGGTCAGTGTAGTTCTCCATCTCCTTGTGGTTGAGTTACTTCAGATGGAGGCCATCTCCTCTCTTCCTTTCGCTCCCTTATTTCCCTCACAATACAGGCTCTCCCTGTATTTTCCAGCACCATCCTTCCCCCCCTACACCCCCATAAGAAGGTTGGGGGTTGATACTGCTTTGCCTTTTGGATTTTAACCCACGAGCAAAATAATGTATTATAATTATGTTTAAAAATGTGTTGTTGTTTTTTGTTTTGAAAGAGAGAGAGAATGCACTTATGCTCTTTTGCCTTTAGCAGCAGAATCTTTAAATAGGTGGTGCTTTTCCTTTCACATATATCTGGGGTATTCATATGCCTTTCTCTACTTATGTATGCTGCCTCCCAAATGGCAACCACCCCCAAACCCCTGCACGAAACTCAGGGTTGTCATTTAAACCTGTGAACAGGGACTCTTCTTAGATTACCCCTATTTATAACCAAGGCAAACATCCAGGGTTCCGTTGACACTGCTGGTTCAACACTGCCACAGTTAAGGGCAGAATTCGCACTTCTCTTGGAAAAAATAATGATAATGCTGATGAAACATATAGACTTGTTTACTCTGGTAACACTGCATAAACCATGTGTCGTAGTATTGTCAAGTGATACACATGGGTATAATATTCTGTCTTTTTAAAAACCTACAAAGGAATAAAAAGGTTAAGCAAAAAGGTAAAAAAAAAGGAACAGAAGAACAGTATTTTAAGCTATCATATATAGCCACAGGCCTTTACTTTTTGTCCTTATCAAATAAATACTCTCAGCTCCTCTATATATAGGTAAATTGATACAGTATGTACTTTGACACAACTACAGTACTTTAAAAAGGCACATTCGTAGATAACTCTGAGTTTGAGCACCGGGCCATGGAGCCAGTGGCCAGAAGTTGACCTGTACCTTGTAGGAAAAGAATCAGTCTGTATGGTCTTGGGCAAACTACAAAATTCCAGAACACCCTTAGAAGAAGAGACTGCTAAACCACTTCTGAGTACTCGATATCTAGTAAACTGGAATGCACTTGATGTCATGTTATAACTGTTGTTCACAGTTTCTTCCTAAAACAGACCAGGTGAGGTCAGGAATTCTGATGCCTGAACATCTTAGAATCATAGAAAAGTAAAGTCAGAAGGGGCCTACAAGGCCATCAAGTCCAACCCCCTGATCAGTGCAGGAATACAATCAAAGCACATCTGCCAGGTGATTATCTAAGTTTTTCTTGAATGCCTCCAGTGTTGGAGCACTTATCAACTCCTGAGGTAACTGGTTCCACTGTTGTACTGCTCCAGTAGATAGGAAGTTTTTCCTGATATTCAACTGAAATCTGGCTTCCTTTAACCTGAGCTCATTGTTGTGTGTCCCACACTCTGGGATGATCGAGAACAGATCGTGGCCCTCCTATGTATGTCAGCCTTTCAAATATTTGAAAAGTGCTATCATATCACCCCTCAGTCTTCTTTTCTCGTTCGTTTAGTCGTTTAGTCGTGTCTGACTCTTCATGACCCCATGAACTTCTTTTCTCAAGGCTAGCTAAACATGCCCAATTCTTTCAGCCTTTCCTTATAAGGCTTGGTTTCCAGCCCCCTAATCATCCTTGTCGCCCTCCTCTGAAATTGTTCCAATTTGTTAGCATCCTTCTTGAAGTGTGGTGTCCAGACCTAACCAGTACTGAATAGAGGGGGACTAGCACCTCATGGGATTTGGAAACTATAGTTCTATTAATGCAGCCTAAAATAGCATTTGCCTTTTTTGTAGCCATATCACACTGTTGGCTTATATTTAGTTTGTCGCCTGTGACAATTCCAAGATCCTTCTCACTCGTAGTTTTGCTGAACCAGGTATCCCTCTGTCCACAGGAGGCAGAGGGCACTGGGGACAGGAGACAAGAGGGCAGCGGGGGCGGCTTTGAATTTCCCGCCCTTTCCCCCTGCCTTTCGTAGGTCAAAGCTCCGGCTGCAAGTTGAACTAAAATTTTGCAGCCGGGGCTTTTCTCACCTCAAAATTTCCATAAGTAGGGACCTTCGTAAGCCGAGGGTTCACTGTACAGTGCAAAATCACCACAGTATTAGACTCAAGAAAAGCATTACTTGCGGAGCTTTATCATATCAAGTAGCGATTAAATAAACAAGAGCAGTACCTGTAAAATGTGTGTTCACATTATATTAAAAAGCAGATGTGAATCACTGTATAAAGTTTTAAACAACACTGAAGTCTCAACAAAAGATTTACAAGAGGGAAGGGGAATGAGAAGAAGGGAAGTAGAATTGAGCAAAGTTGAAATGGGAGTAATATAAATTATTAATATAAATTTATTCAATATAAATTATAGACACAATGATCTCATTTTAGTTGAAAGTCTCAGTAAAATAAATAGTACTTAAAGAAGATAAACTTTGAAGAAATCACACCCAAAAAGCATGAATATCTTGAGAATTTTGGTTAAACATGTATTCTCAGAACATTAACAGAGTAAGGAGATATTAGTTTGTGTAGACACTATGACATTAAGAGAGTAAAATACCAACTTAGTCTATTTACATATATACAGAGAGAATAGATAGTCATCTGGCAGCATAACATGATATGATACAACACATAGCATAGAAAAAGTGATCTGACTTACAGCAGATAAAATGTCCCCTTTATACATGACTTATGTGCAGTTCTGGGACCAATCAGAAAATAAAGTACATTACTTCATTATCTGGTTACACAAAGTTTCATCATGTACCATAGCTGTACATCCTTAAGTCTTAAACCTTGGTAACTAGACTCAGGTAAAGTTAGCCATTTTACTTTCAACTATACAACATTTATATTTAATACATATTCATATCAAAATCTCATCAGAATAATGAGTGGTTCTAATATTGAAACAGTGGTCATGCTAGCTGAGCTAACTGTAGCTCAAAAAGGTAACATTTTCAACTTCAAATTCAGGGAAATATACAGAAGATACGATGGCTATTAGCTATGACATACATATCCAGAAGTACTATATCTCATATTTGATGCAAATGACAGGAAAGGTCAATCCTGTTCTAACTTCCTGGAATTATCAGGTTGTCTACTGGTAGAGACAGAAAAATCGTGTCATTGGATCCTTGGATTAACAACAGCCAGCAAGCAAAGAAATGTCCCTGAAGATATTGTGGGAAGGCCTCTTTCCTGCTGTTTCTGCAAAAGAATTGTGAAATGAGTTAAACAGTAATAGGTTGGAATAAACCAGTTTAATCCTAGGCCACTTTATTGGAAGAAAATCCAGTTGAGTTTTCATCTAAATATTGTGATTGTCTTGTTTCTGCATTGATCTGAAAAACAAAGAACTTCAAAATACCTGTTTGCCATTCAGGTCATCACTCACAGCGTGGATTCTGAATTCATACTGTATATGCCATTAATGAGGTTTAATGTTTATGGGCAGCTTCACTTTATTTTGACATCAGTGTAATTTTAGAGATAACTATTGTTTCCAGTTACATATTCATATTTTATGGATAATGTGATATATTGTTCTCACTTGCAGGTGGCTTGAATCATCTAAATCTACTTGTTTGCTTGAATCATCTACATCTACTTGCTATGTTGACATTTTCTGAAATGCACCTAGTCACTGATTAAAGCTGCTTGGGTTTTAGATTATTTATCTTGGTTGACTGCTGAAGAATTTATGGGCAGGAGTTTGGACTGAGATAGTCTTCTATTCTCTCTCTCTCTCTCTCTCTCTCTCTCTCTCTCTCTCTGTGTGTGTGTGTGTGTGTGTGTGTGTGTGTGTGTGTGTTTGTGTTGGAGAATGTTGTTTAACAATTTTGATAACAAATTCATTTAGATTATTTTTCTTTTCAAAAAATCCCTGAAAACACAAGAACAATGGAAACTGTTTTGTTAATTTTACTATACATTCTTCCTTTAACGGTAAAATATTTTTGAACAAGTATATGCCAAGAATGGATATATACTATTTAGTATGACTCTTCCTGGCCTTGAACTTATCCCATTTTTATGATTCTTCTTTCTGTGCAGAGATCTCTATCCACGATAATGTTTCTTATTTCCACAATTTTATGAGGAGTGTTGTAGCATTTTATACATACGTATATCCTGTTTGCATACTGTGTATTTGTTTATTATGTGGTATATTCAGGGAGATTATCAGTATGAAGGCAGTGGGGTTTATTCTGCTTTAGAAAACTCAGTTGACATCTAATGGAGGTAACAGGTGGGACTATGCCAACAAATCAGGAGTCCAAAATGTAGATAAAACTGCTTTGAAGCCTCTCATCATACCCATCCTTTAGAAGCAGGTCTCTCTGGATTGGAAGGTAAATATAAAGTACATCTTCAACAGCCTGGTAAAAAGATACAGCTTTGTTTAATTTAGAGCTGTTGGCATAAGAAATTGAAAATGACATGAACAAAGCCTGGGATGTCAGAAAACCTGAAACACAGCTGATGCCATTAGCAAACCAAGCTTCTCCTGTTCTTTCCAGCAGAACTTCAATTACACTTGCATGTAGTCACTTACCAGGCCTGATACTGAACTTATAAACAGGGAAAATTATGGTCATAAAAGATCAAACTATGCAGCTACTTATATATATATATATATATATATATATATACACACCCAAACCAAACTCATCTGTGGTGTTTTCTCTTACACAGATGCTAAACATGGTTAAGCTGAAACAATGCTGGGTACTGAGTCTTTAAATTAAAGGCTAATGTAGACATGAAGTTTTCTTGTTTCTTTGCTTTTAAAGTGCAAGATTCTAAAGAATGCAGATAGTATTCAAATATAATGCAATATAATATTTAAATACATTTAAATACAAAGAAGAATTTGGTGTCACATCTAGGAGACTCGCCAAATCAATGGTTTTGCTTATTTGCTCATGGAAGATAATGGGACAGTTCCCTGAGAAATATGATTGCTTTCCACCAGAGAGTCCAATCCTATGGCAAAATTCTCCTTATGAGATGTTTTTCAGAAGTAAACCAGCAGATTTTTCAGCAACCATCCTCGCCCTCAAATCTTTTTCCAATGGGCTGAGAAGTCCTCTGAAGCAAATTTTGGATGGCAGGAAACAGGTAGAAAATCTCTATTGTGCTGGCAAATTTCTGCTACCACAATGTTGGATCTAAGTTCCGTTAGTAAATGGGATTAAAAATGATTCCTTATTCTCCTTCCCAGAGGTCCACTGTAATTAGAAAATGATATTGCAATTGCATCCCGGTGGACTTTACACCCCTATTTTCATTGTTATGTTTTCTTGCTGCTGAAGTGTATCTATTGAATAAGTTCTGAATTAGGTATCAGCTAATTAGCTTCTCTGTTCATTCATGTTCCTTCCTGGTTGGCCATTGATGAGGCAGATGTGACCAAATTTTAAAAGGTAGTAAAATAGCTGAAAGTACAGAAGAGAAAATAAAAATGTTCATGTCTATATTTGTTTTAATAATTTAAATCGTACAATCTTTATATAGTATGAAGGATTTAACAGCTGGACAGTTTTGGTCTGTTTTTTTAACTATAGAGGGAAAACCTGGCAAAAACTCCAAAGTCCAATGCAATATTACATCATTTACCCATTATATGAAGGAAGAAATAAGAAATGAAATATAGTTTACATCTGTTTCTCTGGTGTGTCTTGGAACAGAAGCGGATGGTGTAGGTGAAGCAAGGTCTGTGACTTGGTCACGCATAGATGTTGAGCTCATGCACTACTGTTCTACACCTAGAGTAGTCATTCATTCCTCCATGTAATAATCACAGAGGGAATGTCCTACTCAATAGCAAAGTCAGACTTATTGTCTAGATCTGCTGTGTAACCTTGGGATGCAAGGGAATTGGCTTGGTAATGTTGGATCTTTTTGATGATGAATATGGTGCATACATGCAAAATAGCAGGGAAATGGCCTTACAGGCATTCTGAGGAATAATGCTCAGAGGTTCTGATATGGTTCTCAATAAATAAACATATATGCAAAAGCATGCATGTGCATATACATATGCATTATGTGCTGTCAAATTGGAACTGACTTACAGCGACCCTAACAAAGCTTTCAGAGTAAGTGAGATATTTAAGGAATGGCTCTATCAGTTCCACACCCCCAGTGAGTTTCCATGACTGGAATTTAAACTCAGGCTTCCTGAGTCCTACTCTGTCACCCTAAGTGGTTCATCAAACTGGGTATCATATGTATAAGTACTGTATATAAATATGTGTGGTGATGCAATACAGTATTGTTAAATAACTTGCACTGGTTCTTCTTAGTTGAACTTATCTAACCTACAGTTGATGACTGAAAAACTAATTGCAGTTGGACATAGCATATCTCACAGGCCTGCCTTCTCCGTGGAAGATAAATAGTCTGCTACTCCTGAAAAATCATCAGCAGCAGCACTTTCAACACCATAATCTTTTTTGGGGGGGGGGTTGTAAAAAAAAAACACTTTAAAGAAGAATCCTATGGCAGAAGAGGATGGCAGAGATGGAGGCAGTAAGAACTTATGAAAAAGGGAATTTGGGACCCTGAACAGAGATATAGCAATATACAGAACACAGATGCCCTGTCTGGAAGCTACATTCACACTGTTTCCTCAGTAGACATGACCCACATGCTCTAAAGCATTTTAGTGAGAAGATTCAAAATGTTGACACACTGTTTGAACCAAATAATGAGGTTGCTTGAAACTGCTTCCAAAAATCAGCTTACCACACAGAACATACCACTGCCATGTATATTTTCTTCCAATTCTGCTATTAACTGCTTAGAGGTATGTTTAGAACAGAAAAGTGCATATCGGAACAGGCCTGATTTTCTTTATTTAACAACTGAATGATCATAAGGGAGGTATGCTGATTTCTCCTTCCTTTGACATACCAGTCAATAGTAATAAAATGTGGGTGGTCAATTTTAAAATCTCTTAGCAGAGTGTAACATTGATTTTTCATATAATTGGATGGTCAGTAGGAGATTTTTAAATAACAGAAGTCTGGAAATTCTATTTATAGCATTTGGGAACACTTGCTTGGGATGATCATCACACTGAGCAATGGAGACAGGTTACCTGGAATTAATTGCTCAATGCTTCACAGAAGATAGGCAATATTATAATATATTTAGAGCAGAGGCATAATAGTCAATGGCTGAAATCCAGCAGTAAGTTGCAACTAGAGTAGGCCCATTGAAACATAGGCCTTATGATTCAATGGATGAGTTCTCACCAAATCCCCACTGATTCCATGGGTTTACCCTAGCTGTGATTCAATGCTGGATTTCAGCCAGTAAGAATGTAAGAAGAGTCCTGAAGGATCAGGCCAAGGGCCCACCTAGTCCAGCTTCCTGTATCTCACAGTGACCCCACCAGATGCCTCTGGGAGCCCACAAGACAACTAGATACCTGTCTTCTGATACCCCTCCCCTCCATCTGCCATTTTGAAGTACCATCCTTTTAAACCTGGAGATTATACAACCCCATCATGGCTTGTAACCTGTGATGGACCTTTCCTCCAGAAATCTATCCAATCCACTTTTAAAGGTATCTAGGCCAGATGCTATCACCACATCCTGTGGCAAGGAGTTCCGCAGATTAACAACACTCTTGGTAAAGAAATGCTTTATTTTGTATGTTCTCATTCTCTCAACACTCAATTTGAGTGGATGTCTCCTGGTTCTGGTTTTGCGTGAGAGGGGAAATAGCTTTGTAACTTGTTTCATACTGGTGATGGGGGTTTTCATATTTATATATGAATCTCACAGCTGGACTTAATGAGGGTCTGACTCCTGGGGCCAGACTATCCACTCACACATCCTGCTGCAGTGGCAGCCCTGCTCATCCTTCCAATCGCACCTGGAGTGCCGCTCTGTTCCTGCTCAGCTGACTACTCCAGGCAGGGGAAGGGAGGACCAGTCTCCCTGCATGGCTGCCCAGTGGCCAGCCGAAATATGAAAAACCCCTTCTCTATTTCTTACTATAAAAAGTAGGTTGAAAGGACAAGTTGTGTAGCATCTGTCATATGTATGTCGCTTGCTCATAGGAAGGATATTGAGAGAGTATTCTTGTAGAGCAATATAATGAAGATGGTAGTATCTGTACGAGAAAGAACATCTGTTTATCAGCTTCCTTTTTCAGAGATATGTAATCACTCCGTTAAGGAATTATTTTCCTTAGAGACAAAGCAAGGGTGGCCAGATCAAAAGGATATCTATAATTCGGCAAAACATACTGCAATGATAAGCCTTTTCTAATTATGACTTATTTAAACAACAAGTATGGAAAGATGGTATCTTTAATGTATATACATTTGCTTTAAAAAAAGAAAAAAACTGGGATTATAGAAACAAAGAACCCATGCTTTTCTTCCTTTCTTAATTAAATAGTGATAAATACTGATCATTGAATCTTTTCAAAAGAAGTGGAATGGAATTGAAGCAGCTATGAAACCCTACAGTTACCTTTGACTGACATTAATTATTCACAGCTGGTTGACACCATTTATTTATTTATTTATTCATTTGTTCATTTGTTTGTTCATTCATTCATTTATGGCATGCATGAGTAGTCCTAATTGCCCTTAGGCATGTGTTCAGTTTCATATTGCAGCCTCCTAGTTTGCAATATCAAATTGAGAATTATGCTTTTATCCCATGTTCCCAAATGTTTCTTTGTTCTGTGGGTAGCTCTATGTTAGCTGAAGTCACTCCTTTTGTGAGTGCATTTACTTTTCCCTGACAAGGCATCTGCAATGGTTCTTCTTGGCATGGATGGATGGATTATTTATTTATTACAGTTTTTAGACTTTCCATTAGCTGTGGTTAACAAAATAATATGAAGTAAAATATCCGAAGAGAACAAAACATTACAAAATAAAACCAGAAACAAAGGATGAAAACAATGTAGTCAATTAATGAAGGGGGGCGGGCAGAGAAGAAGCGAAATAGGGCAAAGAGAAATTACTGGAAAAATAAAAAATAGACTGTAACATTAGTGAGGCTTTCTAGGGAAGGGATTGTGTAAACAGGGTATCACTGTCACTGAAAATGCCTCTCACTGTGCATTAGGCACAGAGTTCCTAGGTTTTATGCTCTGTCCTGGAGATTCAGGCTTTGAGGTTCATTCTCCTGGCCTTAGACTTTGGCCCTGAAATCTCTGGAAGTCAGATGTCCATAATCTAGCAACTCTATAAATTATCCATAAATAAACCAACAGATGAACATTTTATCTTATTCCACCATTAATTTGGGAAGGAATGGTCAAGATCCTGTTGCATAACCTTACACAATGTAAACCAGATTGGGGGAAGGGAAATAATTGAAAATATGGTTGTTGTGGGTTTTTCTGGCTCCTTGGCCGTGTTCTGAAGGTTGTTATTCCTGACGTTTCATCAGTCTCTGTGGCCGGCATCTTCAGAGGACTGGAGTAGGAACTCTGTCCATGCTGTTTGTTGGATAGTTGAGTATTTATGGCTGTGGGAACACCTTTTGTCCTTTTCAGGAGATAAGGTGATCAGCGTGTTTTTGTTGTGGATGTATTGTTGTGATGATACATCCACAACAAAAACACACTGATCACCCTATCTCCTGAAAAGGACAAAAGCTGTTCCCACAGCTATAAATACTCAACTATCCAACAAACAGCATGGCCTGAGTTCCTACTCCAGTCCTCTGAAGATGCCCGCCACAGAGACTGGTGAAACGTCAGGAATAACAACCTTCAGAACACGGCCAAGGAGCCCCAAAAAACCACAACAACCATCAGATCCCGGCCATGAAAGCCTTCGAGAATAATTGAAATTAATTTAAAATTCTATCTACCCATTTCAGCTTCTGAGGTTCCCTAGGGCTGCCTTTTGCCCTGGGGAGATATTTGAGAGCTTTGGAATGGCAAGCATGGGGAACACTTTAAAAGTAAAAAAAAAAAATCACCACCAGATCACCTCCAACGGTACTGATTCTAGAGGGGATAATCTATCTGACAGCATATAATAGCATAACAATTGCAAGCATTTCTCATCTACCCTGTGTGCCCTACTGAGATAATGTCTGCCCTGTATGCCTTATTGCATATTGTAAAATAAAAACATTTGCTTTGTCAGAAAGTTGGGGGGAAATGCTTGCAGTTACAGTCCATTTCTGGATTTATTTACAAGGATATGTTTGACCTGAAAATACACAGTGGCTTATAACAGAAAGAAGTCACTGGTCAAATCTATGAGAAGAGCAGAATAAAGCTGCAAGCTCTCAGTAATTCTCAGGCTGGGGTTCCATCAGACATAAGTGTATCCAATGATTCACCTCAGAAAGGAATGCATAGATTTAATTTACACTGGTGAGCTAAACCTCCAGGAGCAGAGCTTTATAAGGTTAGTTTTTGGGACTACAGCTCCCAGAATCCCTCAAATCATGCTGACTGGGGGATTAGGGGAGCTGTTGTCCAAAAAGGTAATTAAGCTCTTTCTAGTATTCATACAGGTGGGAAAGATTACTACTTCACAGTGATTGCCTATCAATGGCCTTATGGAACAGCATGATTACATGAAGTTCATCAGATGTAGTGTCTTCTTTCACTGTGGTAAAAGGTTGGTCAACGGATGGGTGCAGTAGCATTTGCTGCTACCCTTTCGCTGCTTGTGTATTCATCAATGATAGCACAGAGCTACAATACTAACGACTGTACATTACTTTCTAGTAGTTTTTAAAGTCCATTCATGTTATAGCAATGATGTATTGTAACAAGGTGGAAATACTTCAGCATATGTTGTATAGTTCTCATTTAGCCTGCTATATCACACAACTTGTGGAGAACCAGTTTGTCTTCTGATTTGACACTTATCTGTGTAACAATGAGGCCAAGAAGCCATGGCATGTAAGTTGGCTAAAGATATTTTCTAAGAGTAGAACTGATATGAAAATCATTCTGTCTGAAACAATAACATTTGAGCTAAGTTATACAAGAAAAGTACAAGTTGAAATATTTGAGCAATACTGTATAGTATTCCTACATAGTTCCTGGAGCATTTAGCATTACACTGGCATAGTGGCAAGAGTTCTGCATCATTTGATATGCTGTGTAGCATCATTGATTCAAGTCAAATGCCAGTGATCTCATGTTGTCTTTGGCCTCTGACTCCAGATTGTACTCCTACTGCACCAAACTGCTGGAAGACCAATTCTTGTCAGAGATTGCTGTTGGAGAGCTTTCTGCTGCCAGGGTTAGCACTGTGATTGACTGTCAGTTTGGAAATAGGGTGGTAGTGTAGGCAGGTGATATAATTGCTATCATTTATAAGGTCCAGCAGTTTTCGAATAACCGCCCCTTGGATCTGCATCAATTAATTCCTCTGTGTGAACTTGGGTCTCCTGGGCTCCAGTTAGACACACTATCGTTATTCAGTTGCGAGAGCTCTTCTTTGAAGTGATTGGTTTAGTTAGATCAGGATTTGTTATTACAATCCAAAAGTGCAAGGAGTGAGTTTTTAGAAAAGTGTGGTCTTGTGCACTTAAATCTTGATGACCAATTATTTCTTCAAGAGGGGAACTTAGCTGGTGGTCAACGAAAGTCATATTGCTTCCCTAAGGGAAGGAGTGGGCCCTTACTACACAGGAGGAAGTGCCATTAACATCACTTCTGGAAAACTCCTTGTTCCCCTCAAACATCAACAAACGACAAGCCAGACTATAACATCTTTTGCACATCGTGTGTTAGAATAGGAAGTGCCGATCCAATCATGGTGGAAAATGCAGATTATCCAAGAGTATAGGTAGCTGCCTTATCCTGAGTTAGACCATTGATCCATCTTACCTAGTATTGTCAACTCAGACAGGCAGCAACTCTCCAGGGTGTCAGGTAAGATCTTTTGCTATCTACAGCTGGAGATCCATAGTATCCCTTGTCTCCTGTCCAAGTACTAAGCCGGCCTAGCCTTGTGCAACTTTCGGATTCTTTTTTTTTTAATGGGGTGTATTCAAGGCAGCACCGTGGTCACCTAGATCTCTATCAGTCACATTCTGTGCAGATCTAGAGGGTAAGTTATAATCATCAGTGCAATGTATAGCTGTTGTGATGGCATGTAAAAAATAACTTATTCAAGCTGCTTGCTTCTAAAGTACCTGACCAAAACATGTAGCTGTGAACTTTTGAACTTAAGGAAACTTCTGGATAAACATGATAAGCAGTAAGGTAGTCCTGGTTCCAGAATTCACTCTTCCACTGACATCAATCATGTTATTTTACTTAGTTGTCTTGACTGCTGGCCTGTTGTTTTTCTTAGACCTAAATACTGTTTCAGATTCATATATGGACTTTGAAAATATATCTAAAACTTTCCTTTAAATTTTATATAAGTTGACTGAGCAGATAATTTATCCTGTACCATATGTTTTTCTTGGCATACATTATCGGGGTGGGGGAAGGGGGGTGAATAAAATAAGCTGGTGCTACAGAGATGCTCAGTCAAGAAGAGAAAAACCAGACAATGCACATGACGTCTAATAGAAACAATGTTATTTTACATCATTAAGATGGGGAAGGGATTGTACAGAGGGAATTCTAGAAGATGGAATAATCAGTGCTCCAGAGACTGTATTACAAACCCTTATCTAGCTTATTAGTGTCAAAACAGTGTCATACTATGTCATACTGTCACTTAGTATGAATATGTGAAGCTGTAGCAAAATATCATTGACAGCGAATCATCCCAGTAAATGGGTGTGCAACATATCATTTTTCTTTCTCAGGCTTGCTCTTTAAAACGTTTCCTTAAAGTGGATATAACAAGTCCGAATACGGAAATGGGATTTATTGGACTATTTCTGGAGAGGAAGACTTTTACGTGTCGGCAGTGCAGTTTGGTTTGGACTTTGAACTATTGCTCTGGAAAATGAGCTACTTCATCTCAAATCAAATATATCTCAAAGCAGGGTGCATTCAGAAATCCAAAGCTTTGTACCTTCCATCAGCTGTCCCCAGAATCTGAAAAAAATAAATGGCTTAATGAGTTTCCCATCCTTCTTTTCAGAACTGTGAGGGCAGTGGGGGAAGCAAGGAGATTGCAAGCATAGTGCCTCCTGAGCTGGGGATTTTAAACAGGTTTTAGACAAAAATGGCTCTAGTGTTACACGCCTCTCCAGATTTTTTAAAAGGAATTGTCAATATCTTTACATTTTCTCAGAAGAAATGATGGGATGTTTGCCTGTCCTGAGAGCACAGAAGCTGCCAACTTTCAGATGATTAAACATAGGATTTTGTCTTTAACAACAGCTTTTTAATTTAAAAGTATCTTTATAAGGGTCATACAGTTGTGAAGAATGGCTATTTCATTATCTGTTCCATGCCTTACTCTAAAACACATTGAGTTGAGATTCTGTTGTAAAAATTGCTCTAAGATTACAAGGTGAGCCTCACAGTTAATTGGCCTTATTCCTTTTTCCTTACCTTGGAACTTTCGCATAAATGAACCCAAAAAAGACAGTATTTTGTGTTCCAGCATCAGTACCTGCCTGTACCTTTCCAAAATGTGGAGAAAGCTTTAAGCCTCTGTTAGCTAATTCATTTCAGGAAGCACCATAATGGGGTTAAAGCAGCACTTCCCAACCTTGGGCCCCTAAATGTTCTTGGACTACAACTCCCAGTAATTCTGGCCAGCAAAGCTAGTGGTGAAGGCTTCTGAGAGTTTTAGTCCAAGAACATCTGGGAATCCAAGGTTGAGAACCACTCGTTTAAAGCAACCTGATTCAGTTGAAGCTCTTGGCTTCATCCAGATTCTGCTTATCTGCTGTTAAGTGTACGTGATTTGCAGCATATTCAAAAACTCCTTCATTGTATCATATCTATCCTGCTGTGAGGCCACATGGTGTTTTGGGTACAGATAGCCACACTACAGGATAGAGATATGAGTTGTCCTTTGACTTTTCTTCTGTACTATGGAAGTGAAAGGCACTTCTGTTTACATGATTCCTGGTCATGTATATGCTCAAAACCTATTCGTGTTGAATGATAGTGAGAAAGAGATCTATGCCTTCGAAAATACCTCAGGTTTCTGAAGAAAATGTCATTTTTTGAAATCAGGCTCAGTTTTGGTATCATTCATATGCAAATTAATGAGAATCTTAGCTTAAGGAGTATCAGGTTATTTATAGATGACTAAAATATGTTTATCCTGAGTGAATAGATTTATATTACCTTATATTTATAAAATGTTTTGGTGGCAGAATTAGACGATTTAATATTCTTTTTGACATTATTTCTAATTATGTTCTTTCTTTGAACAAAAAAGGCAACTATATTTTATTTTTTAAAAGTAAATTACCCTTTGGGGTACACTTGTCCAAGAGAGAGTTTTGTTTTGCTTTCTTTTGCTTTGTTTTTTTTTTTTTTTGCATGAGCTGTAGATCAGTGAAAAGTGAGTGCTGTCTGCTGTAAAATATATATATATATATAATCTTTTAAAGATACATGTTCATTGCAAATCTTTGTTCAAGGTTTCAAGAGAAGCTTTCGATATGGCATGTGTTGGATAAGACTGGCATATGCGTGCATACGCACACGTATCAGTAGAAAGCCTTATCAAAAAGCCTGCCAAAGCCGATAAACTGTTGAAGGATTTCCCTCTAAGAAATTCACTAGATTCAAAGAATAAGCATTATATTTCTGCTTGTGAAATACCCTGAACATCTTTTTTTTTTCTCCCACTGCGGTGTGCTGGCATTTTCATTGAATATGTAGCCTTAACAATAGCAGTTGCACTGTTGTTCTGGTTGGCATGTTGAGAGATCCTGTTGTAATCCTTTGCATTTTTGGTATCTGTGGCAGTAACTTAACAAAAGACCTTACATTCACAAAGGAGAATGTATGTTGTATATTTTGCTCTAACAAAAGGCTTTTTCCTTCTCTTTGAAGCTTGGTTATCTTACCTCTGTTGTTCTTTTCCTCTATTCTGCAGAGGGAATCTTTTGCCTCTGTATGAGAGAACAGTGTCTTATTAAAAAGCAGCTGTTACAATGTTTCTAGTTCTAGGAAGACTTCATTCCAATTTTGAATATAAGTGTGTCCCATTGAGTTTAATATATTACAGTGCTCTTGCTGTCATTCATTTTAGTAGGGAGCTGTGTATAGCTCATGTCAGTGACAATTTACAACTGTCACTGTCAACTGAACTCCTGCAGAACGTGGTGAACATAAAACAAGTCTTCGGCAGTGGCAGATGTGTATGATAAACTTAGTTGGTTTATGCATAACTAAAATCAATTTAATCCCAAAATATTACACAGGCTGAAATCCTATTCATACAAGTGCCATAGTGTGATGCTGATGGCATCATCAGCCAGGGAAATGTTCTGGAAATTAAACATTTCCACCTCTAGGATGACTTTACCAGCAGTGGTAATTTTCTCCCTTATCCTGCAGTCCCTGTGGGTTCCTAATATTGAAAAGGATTACTGAGGAACCATCAGGACCTCAGGACAAGAAATGGAAATGTTTACCATATTTTTTCCATATATAAAACGACACCTTTTCCTTAAATAATTAGAAAAAAAAATTGAGGGTCATTTTATACACAGAAGGCAGACACTTTTCCCTGCCTTTTGCACAGCCACGGGGCTTAGCAAAAAGGAAGGGAAGGCTCCCTTCAGATAAAGCAGCTGTGAAAAGGCTGCATGATTGCAGCCCTTTGATCCTGAAGCCCTTTCATGACTGCTTTATCCACTTGCTAAGCCCTATGGGACTTAAGAAGTGGGTGATGCAGCTGTGAAAGGGCTGCAGAATCACAGCCCTTTCACAGTTGCTTTAGCCAAAGGGAGCCCATGAAAGGGCTTCAGGATCAAGTGACTGTGGTTGTGCAGCCCTCTCATGGCTGCGTTACCTATGGGGCTTAAGAAGTGGATAAAGCAGCCATGAAAGGGCTTCAGGATCAAAGAGCTGTGATCGTGCAGCCTTTAACCAAAAGGAGCCTTCCCTTCCTTTTTGCTAAGCCTCATGGCTTCGTAAAAGGCAAGGAAAAATGGTGGTCAAAGGGTGCCCTTTGATCCCTACTTTTCCCTTCATTTTGCTAAGTTCCATGGCTTAGCAAAAGGAAGGGAAAAGCAGTGATCAGATTTTCTAATTTGGGGTTAGAAAAGGTGGGTCATCTTATACATTGGGTCATCTTATAAATGGAAAATATGGTAATTTCCAAAAACTTGTCTCATGTGATGACATCATCTGCCTTACTACATGAACAGGATTTTAGCCACAAAATTATTTGGTGTCTAGCATTTGCCATCTTTGAAAAACCCATTTGTTAATTATATTTCACTCATTTTATTTTACTCTGAGTACATCGAATTAAGTACATATGAATGCAAAATTTAATTTGCACGGATTCTTAATACTAGAAGTGTGCAAGGAACCTTCTGATTCAGTTTGAAACCCAGTCTGATGATCTCGCTTTGAATATGACTCAGTTCAGGCTAATTCAGATATAATTGGACCTATTTAAGACCTTAATACGATTTGACATTCAGAAAGCAATATCGATTAACTTGTCCTGGGAAACAAAAATTTCAACTTTGCAATACAAAATTTAGGAATGCAATAAACGTCTCATAGGGATCAAATCAGCCAAATTTCAGACCAGCATATCAGTGGATTTGTCTTTGTCACTATTAACATTTGCATTAAAATAGCCATAAATGTTGGGCTTTGTTGTTTTTTTCCGCATCACTGCATAAAATCTGGAAACAGTAGCTATGCCTGGGAGGACTGCCTCTGTTAAATTTTCGGATAGAAAAGTCCAGGCACTTTCATGACACCCATCTTGAAATTTCCTTTAATGTAAAATTTGCTAATATGTTTGCTAATCTGCCTTTTCAGTAGATTGGCAAAAATCAAACCTGGCTTTAAATGCTAGGGGAGAAATATGAATAAGGGAAATGAAGTGTTTTATAACCCCTGCTAAAACAATCTGGAGGCCAACAATCTCTCAAGGTGTGACTACTTAGCAGGAAAAATGTGAAGTGATCTGCTGCGAATTTGCATCCAGGAAGTTGGGTGTTCCTGGGTGAATTCCCTTTCCCAAATCACATAGGATTCAGCAAAGAGAGAAATGAGGAAATTCCCAGTAGTTACTACTTTGTTAAAGGTGCACTACTGCAATTATCCAGGTATGCAGAAGGCATGTGGGGAGGAGGGATTCCAAGCTGATTTGCATTGATTTGTACATACTGTATTGTCTTAGGCATCCTTCAGTCTCGAGAGGCTATGGTAATGTGCTCTGTATGGAGAACTTGGAACAGTGTCTAGTGTGGCTGAGAAGGCCAATTTGAGAGTGACAGTCCCTTCCACACTGAAGACAAATACAATCTGTCCCCTGTCCAGCTCCCTGATTTTGCTGATTCCGGGACTGCCTCTTTGCCTCGGCCTGCTGCATAAGGGTGTCTTCAAACTGGGAGAGGCCGTGATGCACCACCTGCCTCCAGGCTGAACAGTCAGATGTCAAGGTTTCCCATCTGTTGAGGTCTATTCCTAAGGCCTTCAGATTCCGCTTGCAGATGTCCTTGTATCACAGCTATGATCTCCGTCTGGAGCGATTTCCCTGCACTAATGCTCCATACAAGAGATCTTTTGGGATCCGGCCATCAACCATTCTCGCGACATGCCCAAGCCAACGTAGGTGTCACTGTTTCAGTAATGTATACATGCTAAAAATTCCAGCTCGATCTAGGACTACTCTATTTGGAACTTTGTCCTGCCAAGAATGCGTCGGAGACAATGCATATGGAACGTGTTCAGCTTCCTCTCCTGCCATGCACAAAGGGTCCAGGACTCACTGCAGTACAGGAGTGTGCTCAGGACACAGGCTCTATAGACCTGGATCTTGGCATATGCCGTCAACTTCTTATTGAGCCATACTCTCTTTGTGAGTCTAGAAAACATGGTAGCTGCTTTCCCAATGCGTTTATCCAGCTCGTCATCTAGGGAGAGAGTGTCAGAGATTGTTGAGCCAAGGTACACAAAGTCATGAACAACCTCCAATTCTTGTGTGGAGATGGTAATAGAGGGAAGTCTATATATCAACAGTAGTAAAAAAAACCCTGCTGCCATGATATATGATATATGGCCTGTTTCATAGAAAAGTCAACGATTATCTTGTTTCCACATATAATTTCGATAAACAGATGTTCCATGTTCTTATGCATTTTAAAAACTGACATTCAGACTATTAATAAAATTTGAAAATGTTATTGAAGCCCAGAGTTGGAGATGCAATCATTATCTGTTACTTGCCAGTTCACTCAATTCATAAAAATTAATTTGTATGTTCAATGCATATTTAATAAGTGCATTTCATTTGTCTCTATAGAATAATCAGTCAACACAAAATGAAAATTACAGCTTCTCTTACTACTTTTCTGTATTCACCTGATCATTGTGTTTTAGAATAAAGGGAGTGAAAAACAACTGGTACTTTTAAAAATTAAATTGTCATTATTTATAACTTCACGAAGCTTTTAAAAAGATATTTCATTTTTCAGTGACACCTCACAGGCAAGATATGTTATTCACTACAGAGCTCCACATGAGATATTTTTAGCAGGCATCCAAGTTGTTGCTGTATTTCTGTACCCTTTCATTAAAGGATAGCTTTGTGATTGTTCATAATGATCCCATGACATCAGCTGATGAAAGGTTACCTGAGTACATTTGCTTATACAACATTGGCTTTAGCTTTTCTCTCTGTGAAAAAAGCTAGTTGTCTTTCTTTTGCATTACACATTTTATGAAAATTCAACAGAGGAAGGTAATGTTTGCCCATTCTTTTCCTAATATATATATACTTTGCTAGTTCTCTTAGAGTACAAATTTTCTAAAAATTGGAATAGATCTGGAGATGGTTGTTGGCTAAAGAACATGGAATTCAGCCCTGAAACCGCAGAGATAGGTGTATGTGTTGTTCTGATCTCCAGCAGTGTGATTGGAAATACATCGTTGATTTACTGCACAAGGAGATGCATCAGTGAGCAGTTGCGAACTTCATTCATGCTTATTTTCAGTCTTGCATATGTCCATCTTATAAACAGCTTGGTGGTGGATGTTTTGAAGATTGTTTATGCCTCTGGTGTTGGGCTGAATTCAGCTAGCTGCAAAGCTTTTACATTCACAGCAATGTCTACTACTTCTCTTGCCATATGGTTCACATTATACATTGCCATGCTCTATTGCTTTAAATTGCATCAAGTTGTGCATCCTCCAGTTGAAGCTGCAACTACAAACCATCGGAAGTATCACTTGGTCCTTCTCTCTGCTCTCTGGGTCACTGGCTTTGGAGTCTGCTCCCCACTTTTACTATATACAGAAAAGACTGGAAAGCTATTTAAAGAAAACGAAACTTGCCAGCAATTTAGCAACTCCATCTATGCTGAATGCAAAGCCGAATACAAAAATTATCACATAGAGGTTTTGTATGGAAAAATATTTCTGGTGACTATTGATTTTCTCCCACTGCTCTTTATGATACTGATTGGTTTCCGAATATTATACCTCTTTTGGGAATATAAGAAAGCAACATCTGGAGGCATATGGATGGGAGATGATGCTACGGAAGCTGAAGTCCTCAGAGCATGTAAACGTGTCCTGCTCTTAATATTGCTGATTGCTTCACTCTGGATTTCTTACTTTGTTCTGTTTTACTGCCTGAAAAATTTTAAGTCTTACTACTTTGCACCACCAATCCTGACAGCTTTGTCCTCCGGATACTCAGCTGTCAGCCCTTATCTTCTTATGTTGATTAACTACATAGTACAAGTGAAGATGAGATGCTTCTGTTATAAGGGTGAGAAGAAACCAACTTCCCTATCAGCTGTAGATGTTTCTCCATATGCTTAGCAACCAGAATATTTTTCCCCAAAAAATTACACACACTAAGAGTAGGAAGCAACTGTGTGTGAAATAGGAGACAAATGTGTATGTGACAAGTGTGTTTGGGTGTGTACACGTATAATGAAAAATGTAGATTGTAAGGTTTTTCCTCTGAAAATGCTTATAGAAGGCAGGGTGTGAAGATTGAACCTGTGAACAAGGAGCTGGGCACAATGTTGATTGCAGCTGTTGTTTATATTTGTATTTATTTAAATATCATTTGAGCCTGAATTTCAGTGAGGTTAACAGATTCACCCTCCTTGTATCATGGTTGCCCAAGCACGTTGGGACTAAAGGAAGCCATAGCCAGAATAATTCTGGCCAAGTAGCATATTCAGATTGGTTGCAAATTCAACTTGCAATAGCCTGCAAAGTAAATGGTGGGAAAGGAATAGCTTCTGTTGGTGGGCTGCTGGCACTAAGCACTGAGTGAGAAAGGTGCAGATGAGTCATGTACTTTCCTGCAACTGAGTGGCAAATGGGATAGTAGATGACTGGGTAGATTTAGGAGGTGCAAGACAGCATCCAGTAACTAACATGTCCCCTGGCATCACCAGGTTCCTGTGCTTATTCATATATGCCATGAACACTAGAGTGTGGCATCTCTCTAGGGTAGATTATCCCATCTTTCTTAGCCTCTTTGCTTATTCTTTGCTAATAGCAGCTTGATGGTGGACTCTCTTACTCCCTCCTGATATGAACCATTCTTTTGGGGTCTTGTACCATCGCCTGCCTGTCTGCCTTGCCTGGTCCATACAGAAGTCAACAGGATTGTGACTATGATTCATAAACAAAACTAAGCTTTAGAATATGTTCTACAACATGGAAGGAACAGCTTTTATCATGACTTTTATCATGACTTCTACATAAGGACACTTGATAGCTACACTTGTTTTATTTTATTTTAGAATGCATACAATGTGACATTGCTCAAAATCTGAAATTAATGCCTATATATTTTATGCAGTTACATGTTACAGAAGTACTGAAATATTTTATAGTGCCTTGATTGCATATGTTTTTAAATTGAAATTACATTTCTATAAAAATGTGGATAAAATAATACAAGTACCTAAATAATTAATGAGATAATAAAGAGCTGCAGTTTTCCCCCAAGATATTTTCTGCATCTTGGAAGCTGTCAATTATAGTAATATCTTCATAATCGTGGTAGTATCTTCTTACAAATATTTGTTATCACCTTTTGATAGTCAATACCTACTCCTGTAGCATACCCTGTGTGGGATGATTCCTAAGATTTGGCCACTGGTTAAACTCCTCTGGCTTTAGATGAAGACAGACATACTATTTAGGAAAGGTTGTAGTGGTAAGACTATCCTTTTGGACCACATGTTGCTCATGCAAGGCACCCTAAATTCAGAACTTGACTAGAAACATCATGTTCTTGGACATCAACTCAAGAGTCACGCAGCCAGCAGGGCAGAGACTTTGTGGCACAGAACACACACATATCGAGCCAGAACATTGGTCAGGATGTCCATCTAGCTCAGTATGTCTGAATTAGATCCATCTAGCACAGTGTGTGCATGGTACGGCAAAAGGTCTCATAAGTTTTAATTGTGATCTCTTCCAGATCTAACTGGAAATGCCACAGGTTGAACTTCGGTTATCTGCATACAAAACATGATTTTCAGCTGCACTACTTTTTTTGAGTAGTTTGACCCTTACTCTTATTCCACTCACAGTACTTTTGCATACTGTATCCTTCTGTGGTTGTGCTGTTGAAGGTTGCAACATTTAAATTGCCTAAACCTGTACTTATTTTCCTTGCAACAAGGATCAACAAATAAATTGAATTAAAAGCAAAAAGAGCTGACTCCTAACTATTTCTTTCCCATTGTTATGTGTGATTGTTTATTTCCTTGAACTTGCTTCCTATTGCCTTGTAAACGTTATACTATTGCAGGATTTTTTTTTAAAAAAACCCTTAAATTTGATTATGTGTGTTGCGTGAAACTCCCTGGACATTGTAAGTTGAAATGTATGCCTTTTCCAGATAAATAAATAAATAAAAAAATCATTCTTTGGGCCAATTCACACACTGCATGTGAGACAGTTATGCCCATTCTTGTCACCTTTCATTTTCACAAGAAGGAAGGACCAATCAGTCATACGTATGTACACTTGTATGTTAGTCTGGCTCAAACAAAACACTAAACTAGTGTCACACAATTCTTAAGTCTGAATCCTCTTCCTTTCTTTGGTCTAGTCACAAGGAAATCCTAAACCTTTTTTTCTGTTTTCAATTAACTGTGATTATTCATTGAACTGTGAGCTTGGACAAACCAGGGTTCTGTTTAACTGTGGTTCAGAGAAACAAGCCAAGATAATACTTACGGTTAGAATGTGGCTCTTCTTGTTTAAAGCTAAGAAGAGTTTATCCAGTTTTTGGCATAATGACCGCATGGGTTCAGACACGATGATAAACCATGTTTTGTGTTAACCGTGGCCTGCTGCTTTAAGTCACAAGCTGTGAGACCAAACAGCATTTCTAGTTGTTTCCCTTCTGTCTTGATGATCACCTATGGAGGTGAGGGTGGAGAAAAGCCAGACAAATGCCACACTTATGAGCTAGGACATCACAAAAATGTGGTTTAAAGAAGTCAGAGTTCATAAGACAAGGACATACCAATTGTGATTTGTCACTAGTTAGCCACAGCTGAAAGAGGCCACTTGTTGATAGGGGGAGGTTCATAAATCCTTATTACTGGTTAGATTTCAACAAGTCATCCCATGGCTTTTCATGTGTGATCAACGATAGCTGAATGGAAAAAGAAGGAAAAAAACCTGAAATCTTTCTATAGCCAACACAGAAGAAGGAAAGAATAGGAGTTTGCTCATCAGCCTGCAGCTTACACACATAATGCTAAACCATAATTTAATTTTAGGTTTGAACACGGTCATCATGTACTGGGCCTTATAACTTTTTATAGAACTGCATTAGACTTATGCCAATTTATCTTCTGTATTAGAAGGCATGGAAAAGTTAGTTTTATAGCAGGCTTAACTGCACTAATTAGTGCAGTTGATGTTTAGCAGGAAATCTTTCAGAATGCGATTATTACATTTGAATAGGATTGCCAGTGCAGAAAAAGGAAACAAAAATGGAAGTGGAACTAATCATGTTTCATAGCTTGGAAAGTTGCTTTAAAAGGCATTGCCTACATTTATAGTTCTCAGATCCCAAAAGTAGCTAGCTGCTGTTAAAACTGCAGGTTGTTCACTCATCTAGCGAGTTGGGGAATCTTAGCCCCGTTGAGCTTCATTTTGTCACAGCATTCTCACAGGACTAGGCCTATGAGATAGGCATTCTGTGTTATTGCTATGTTACCAATCTAAGTGGTTTACACTTTGTGAAACCAAACTTGAATCGATTGGCATATCTCTAAGCTCCATCTCTAACAGCAACTTCGAACAGGCGCTCTCTATTATTAAGGAGAAACTATGGGAGTCTGAGTATATTTATCTAGTTTCCAGTATTAATCAAACATGCTCCCCAATTTACTTCGGTATCTTCCCCACCTTTGGCTCCGGACATCTTTATATACAGTCCCTGCTGAACCCTCTAACCAGGAGGGCTTTTATGTTAGCGCGGATGAATATCTTCCCTTCTGAAGTTCTCAAGGGACGATATGCCAGAATACCCTTCGAAGAAAGAACTTGTAACCTCTGTGGATTAGAACCCGATTCAGTTACGCATATTCTATGTCATTGTCCAGAGCTAAGAGATCTCGAGACCGTACTCTAGGGCCAATCATTTCAGGCTTTCCGGGTCCCCCCCAGTTTCTGACAGGTTTTCTTCTTCATGACTTCTCTCAAGAAACAACGACTTTAGTAGCTGAGTTCCTTGCACAGGTTCTCACTTCCCAGTCCTCAAAAAACTAACTTGACTCCCCTAAGCACCTCTGCGGTCTCATCCCCCCCTCCTTACTATTTAATTATTTACTTAACTGTATGTTTTAACTGTTCTTTTCTTTATGCCAATAAAGGTTGTTGTTGTTGTTGTTGTTGAAAGGTGTTTCGGAGTTCAGCCGTTTGCCAGGTCTCAACATCCTCCCCCTTTTTTTTAGTGACATACTTTTTGCCCCAGCTACTATAATGTACAGCAGACCTAGGCAAAGTGCGACCCGAGGGCCACATACGGCCTGCGAGCCACTCCTCTCTGGCCGCGGACAGTTTTGAACATCAAAACCATTCATAGCTTTTTGTCTAAAGTTGATCAGTTGTTTATCCTTAACATACCGCAAAAAACCTCTTTAGTATTTGTGAAGATTAACAAGCCCTTTATATCTTTGGGCTCTACAAAGGTAAATACGCCCTTTTCGCTGCCACCAGGTATTCTCTTAATACCAATTCAGGTCCCACACACATAGGAGCTGATCATATAATTTAGGAATCAAAGGGTTTGATCAAATATTCTTTTATTAATGAACAAAATCATAAGGAGAATCAAATATATAACTGGGTCAGGTATGCATATATTAAATCATGTAATTCAATCACTGGTATTCCTTATGTTATGCTTATGTGTTCATTCCTGCTTGTTCAATATATTTTACTCTTTCAATTTCCTTTCTTAACCCCTTCTTATCTATTCCTAAACCCTAGCACTCTCTCCATACCTTCTTGTCCCTACTTCTCTCTATCCCTATCTCATTCCAACTCTCTTCTAACTGTCTTTCCCAGCTGTCTAACTGCCACTCTGACTCCGCCCCTCCTGCTCTATCCCTTGATTGACATGCAGGAATGATGTCATCTTTTGGGTTCCGCTACATCCCCCCCCCATAGAAATTAATTGCCTACCCCTGATGTACAGGGATAAAAAAAATGTCCCATGCCAGGAAAGACAGGAGGCAGGAAAGCTCTGATTGTCACAGTTTGGTGCCATTTGGGGTAGGGGTAGGAGACAAGAAATACAAGACATACAAATTCAACTTTTATGTTGATTCTATTTCTAGGTCAGTACATTAAAGTTCCCATAGGGTCAGAATATAACCCAGAGCTCATTCAATGCAAGTTTCTTCTGTTCATCAAGAACAAGATTAAGAGCAGCTCTTTATTTCCCATTATGAACAAAATGCATTAAATGAAACGAATGCTTGTTATGCCAAATTGAACTTGTTATTGAAGATTCTGCTAAACCAGTGGTTCCCAACCTTGGTAACCCAGAGGCCCTTGGACTGCAACTCCCAGAAGCTTTCACCACTAGCTGTGCTTGCTGGGGTTTCTGGGAGTTGCACTTGGATTACCCAAGGTTGGGACCAACTGTATTTGTATTTGTTTTGGCTTTGACAGAGTAATGTAGTCCCCTTCCCACAAATCTTTATTTTTGGGTTTCTCAGAAGTAAATAAAATAGATAGCTCTAGCATTTTATTCTTTTTTTTTCTGTGCCACTTCCAACCACCAAAATATATACAAGAGGATTTTGAATAGAAGCGGGGAAATCACCTCCTTATACTCCTAAACAAAACCTCCCAGGAAAAACAGAATTCTCTCTCTGAAGCTCAGATGGGGACTGTTGTGCATTCTAGATTCCATGCACTGGCAGCTTTGAGCGCAATCCTTTTAATAGCCGTATTAGTTGCATAGCAATGAATCTGCAGTTTCATCCATTATTTTCCTTGCTAAACATTAGTTACATGCACAGAAGATATGCATTCTTGGTCTTCTGCATTTTATGTGGGCCTAAGCTCCCATAGCCCTAGTGAGATCATTGGGAGGAATTTCTCATTAAAATGGATAGCAGAATCCTGTTAGTAGTTTACATGTACATAAGTTAAATTGGAAAAGTCACTGTCATAAATAGGTACTAACTAGCAAGGTTCCAGTTGCTTCACTAACTGTGCACTTCTGCAATGAGGCACATGCCTTGTAGTATGTCCGGTGTCTCATTCATTAGCAGCAATTCACCAAGATCATCCACCTGGAGTAGGAAATGGCAAGCCACTCCAGTATCTTTGCCAAGAACACCCCATGATCAGAAACAAAAGGCTAAAAGATATGACGCTGGAAGATGGGCCCCTCAGGTCGGAAGGCGTCCAACATGCTACTGAGGAAGAGTGGAGGACAAGTACAAGTAGCTCCAGAGCTAATGAAGTGGTTGGGCCAAAGCCGAAAGGACGCTCAGCTGTGGGCGTGCCTGGAAGTGAAAGGAAAGTCCAATGCTGTAAAGAAAAATACTGCATAGGAACCTGGAATGTAAGATCTATGAACGTTGGGAAGCTGGAGGTGGTCAAACAGGAGATGGCAAGAATAAACATCGACATCCTGGGCATCAGCGAACTAAAATGGACAGGAATGGGCGAATTCAGCTCAGATGATTATCATATCTACTACTGTGGGCAAGAATCCCATAGAAGGAATGGAGTAGCCCTCATAGTCAACAAAAGAGTGGGAAAAGCTGTAATGGGATACAATCTCAAAAATGATAGAATGATGTCAATACGAATCCAAGACAGACCATTCAACATCACAATAATCCAAGTTTATGCACCAACCAGCATTGCTGAGGAGACTGAAATTGAACAATTCTATGAAGATTTACAACACCTTCTAGAACTGACACCAAAGAAAGATGTTCTTCTCATTCTAGGGGACTGGAATGCTAAAGTAGGGAGCCAAGAGATAAAAGGAACAACAGGGAAGTTTGGCCTTGGAGTTCAGAACGAAGCAGGACAAAGGCTAATAGAGTTTTGTCAAGAGAATAAGCTGGTCATCACAAACACTCTTTTCCAACAACACAAGAGGCGACTCTATACATGGAAATCACCAGATGGGCAATATCGAAATCAGATTGATTATATTCTCTGCAGCCAAAGATGGAGAAGCTCTATACAGTCAGCAAAAACAAGACCTGGAGCTGACTGCGGTTCTGATCATCAGCTTCTCATAGCAAAATTCAAGCTTAGACTGAAGAGAGTAGGAAAAACCACTGGGCCACTCAGGTATAATCTAAACCAAATCCCTTATGAATACACAGTGGAAGTAAAGAACAGATTTAAGGAACTAGATTTGGTGGACAGAGTGCCTGAAGAACTTTGGATAGAGGCTCGTAACATTGTCCAGGAGGCAGCAACGAAAACCATCCCAAAGAAAAGGAAATGCAAGAAAGCAAAGTGGCTGTCCAACGAGGCCTTAGAAATAGCAGAGAGGAGAAGGGAAACAAAATGCAAGGGAGATAGGGAAAGTTACAGAAAATTGAATGCAGACTTCCAAAGAATAGCAAGGAGAGACAAGAGGGCCTTCTTAAATGAACAATGCAAAGAAATAGAGGAAGATAACAGAAAAGGAAAGACCAGAGAGCTGTTCAGGAAAATTGGAGATATTAGAGGAACATTTTGCGCAAAGATGAACATGATAAAAGACAAAAATGGGAGGGACCTAACAGAAGCAGAAGACGTCAAGAAGAGGTGGCAAGAATACACAGAGGAATTATATCAGAAAGATTTGGATATCCCGGACAACCCAGACAATGTAGTTGCTGACCTTGAGCCAGACATCCTGGAGAGTGAAGTCAAGTGGGCCTTAGAAAGCCTGGCTAACAACAAGGCCAGTGGAGGTGATGGCATCCCAGTTGAACTATTTAAAATCTTGAAAGATGATGCTGTTAAGGTGCTACATTCAATATGCCAGCAAGTTTGGAAAACCCAACAGTGGCCAGAGGATTGGAAAAGATCAGTCTACATTCCAATCCCAAAGAAAGGCAGTGCCAAAGAATGCTCCAACTACCGAACAATTGCACTCATTTCGCACGCTAGCAAGGTTATGCTCAAAATCCTGCAAGGTAGGCTTCAGCAGTATGTGGACCGAGAACTCCCAGAAGTACAAGCTGGATTCCGAAGAGGCAGAGGAACTCGAGACCAAATTGCTAACTTGCGCTGGATTATGGAGAAAGCCAGAGAGTTCCAGAAAAATATCTACTTCTGCTTCATTGACTATGCGAAAGCCTTTGACTGTGTGGACCACAACAAACTATGGCAAGTTCTTAAAGAAATGGGAGTGCCTGACCACTTTATCTGTCTCCTGAGAAACCTATATGTGGGACAGGAAGCAACAGTTAGAACTGGTCATGGAACAACTGAGTGGTTCAAAATTGGGAAAGGAGTACGGCAAGGCTGTATATTGTCCCCCAGCTTATTTAACTTATATGCAGAATACATCATGCGGAAGGCTGGACTGGAAGAAACCCAAGCCGGAATTAAGATTGCCGGAAGAAATATCAACAACCTCCGATATGCAGATGATACCACTCTGATGGCAGAAAGTGAGGAGGAATTAAAGAACCTTGTAATGAGAGTGAAAGAGGAGAGTGCAAAAAATGGTCTGAAACTCAACATCAAAAAAAACTAAGATCATGGCCACTGGTCCCATCACCTCCTGGGAAATAGAAGGGGAAGATATGGAGGCAGTGTCAAATTTTATCTTCCTGGGCTCCATGATCACTGCAGATGGAGACAGCAGCCCTGAAATTAAAAGACGCCTTCTTCTTGGGAGGAAAGCGATGACAAATCTTGACAGCATCTTGAAAAGCAGAGACATCACCTTGCCAACAAAAGTCCGAATAGTCAAAGCTATGGTTTTCCCTGTCGTGATGTATGGAAGTGAGAGCTGGACCATAAAGAAAGCAGACCGCCGAAGAATTGATGCCTTTGAATTGTGGTGCTGGAGGAGGCTCTTGAGAATCCCCTGGACTGCAAAGAGAACAAACTTATCAATTCTAAAGGAAATCAACCCTGACGGCTCACTGGAAGGACAGATCCTGAAGCTGAGGCTCCAGTACTTTGGCCATCTCATGAGAAGAAAAGAGTCCTTGGAAAAAACCTTGATGTTAGGAAGGTGTGATGGCAAGAGGAGAAGGGGACGACCGAGGATGAGATGGCTGGACAGTGTCTGCGAAGCAACCAACATGAACCTGACACAACTCCGGGAGGCAGTAGAAGACAGGAGGGCCTGGCGTGCTCTGGTCCATGGGGTCACGAAGAGTCGGACACGACTAAACGACTAAACACACACACACCAAGATCATTTACAAAATCTGTTCCCTAAATAGCATGGAACCATGAGAGTTAAAATAGAAGCTAGTTGCAATAATCGTTTAGTGTGGCTGCAACGATCAAGTTGAATGCTTGTCAAAGCAGAAAATGCTTTAAGATCCATTATATCAGAACTTGGAAAAGATCTTTATTTGGACTATACTCCCATAACCCTTCAGTCAACATTTCCAATTGCTTTCTATGAGTTATTTTCAGGCAGCTCTTCAAATAGAATTCATCTGTCTGCAAAACAGCCAGGTTTCCCTCCATGAATTTAGAGAACATGAGTCTTTAATTCATATATTTATAAGCTGCCATCAGACAGTGGATGATTTCACTCATTGGCTAACCATTCTGAAAAGCTTGGTTCTCACAAAACAACTGGCCAAAACAATGACTGATGTTTTGCCTCACATGTGTGTGTGTGTGTGTGTGTGTGTGTGTGTGTGTGTAGACTACATGTGTTATTTGCTCTTTGAGACTTGTTCATATTGTTGTGCTTAGATGATTTTACTAGCGATGTTTCCAAAATTCATAATCATCTGGTTCAGCGTATACATTTTTCCAGTTTGTAATTCTCTCGTCTGTTTGTGAATCAGTTGCCATTTCCTCAAGACACTTTCCTAGCTGTCTTAATTAAGCGTTACTTTTAACAGAAATATGGAATATATGCTTAACAGATCAACTAACAGTATTCGATGATGTACATGAATGTTCAGAAATAAGGCTATTTTGCAGAGACATGGACAAAATAGTTCTTTACTGTGAACACAATTTAGTAAAAAAATACCATTAGCTGCTGTAAATGGTATAACCTATATAGCCTAATTCAATTGAACTCCTTGTTTATTCTATTTTCTGTCCAATGTTTATATGCTAAGCAAGTTTTTGAGACAACTTCACAGCAGTCCTCAAAAGATAACATCCCAGATAATTGTGCAGTCCCTCACCTAGCCTGCAAAGGACACCTCAGGGAACCTCTGAGCCTTGCCTGAGCTTTGTCAGAAAGGTTCATGGACTGCATAGCTGCCTTCCTCCCTGCCTGCAGGATTCCTTGAGCTGAACCTTATGCTTTAATATTTAGCCTTGAGAAGAGGAAACTGCTAACCGAGTCTTTGAGTTGTGACAGAAGGATTCTGTCCAGAAGGATTCCTATAACAAAGAGTTGCGCTTTAAGAGAACTTGCTCAAAGCCAATTTTCAGTCTTCACCATTTCTAAATACACCATGTTAATTTCTGCCTTATTCTTTTTTTTTCTTTCAAACAGAACTGTATTATCCTACTAAAGCAACAAGAATGTGCATTTCAGAATAATGGAAGCCCCTGAATATCTTGATTTGGATGAAATAGATTTTAGTGATGATATATCTGTAAGTATGAGGCTCATCTTTTTAATTCTCAATATATTGAGATGTTTTATTTTTCTTGTTTTTAGACCTAAGTGTTCCAAATATCACTCCTAATGAGCATGTGTGGAAGGCATAGCATCACTTAACTGTTCTATCTCAGAAAGGGAACTTATATATTTATTATAAGCTTGCTGATGAAACAAAATAGGCTTCTCTGGTCACAGATCTCCTTTCTTGGCATAACATATGGAAGCACACACCACAGTTCTCATAGCTAGCACATGAGTCATTTCAGTGTTGCCCCACATTTTTAGCAGACGAGACTTACAGCAAGATGGTCCCAGTCTATGTGGTAACTATTTTTCCTTTATTTATGTAAGGTTTTGGACATTTTGCACAATTCCAAGACTTTGGAGGCCACCTACACAAGCCACATCATGGACAAAACCACATCTCCAAAACTACCTACTCCCAGTTTCTTAAGACCTATTTTTTTAAAAAACAAGTAAGGCATGGTGTCATGTTTTAAGAAAGTAATATATTTCCTGGGGATTCCAGGAGTACAGTTTTCCTTTTTCAATTAAAAAATAGAGAGCTTTAGGCCCACAGAATCAGATGTGGATACATTCTTCTGTGGGCCAGAAGCTGCCAGCTTGGGAACATTCCTGATTGTAACCCCAATCCTAAACATGTGCTGTCACACTGAACTATTCAAAATTAGTCAGCACGAGGAAAGAAATTAGAATAGTTTTGTGAGTCAACCACCTTCTTGTATGCCATTGTTGAACAAACTTCATTCATGAAGGAAATTATCAAGGCTTTTTCGTATTAAACCTTATGATTGCAACAAAGGAAATATCTTGTAAGATAGATTGGTTATTGGCAGCTATTACTTCATAGATGATAAGCAATTGTTGAGTTGTATCCAGAAGTCTGTGCGAAGCCAGTGAACATGCTAAGGTGCTAGAGCAGTTAGTGACTAGGTATTACAAATGTTACGTTTTCTTCTAATGGTTTCAGAAATATCCAGAGTTGTAAGTTTTAGTGACCTATCATACACAGCTGATATTCCTGAAACCATGCCATGTGTCCCATCAAAGTTCCTTTAGCCTGTTATCTAAATTACAGGTTAGGTTTGGAGATAGGAGATCCCATTCTACTACCAATAGCAAAATAGCACCAGGCCTTTAATACACAAATTAGAGGCCTGCCTCAGATACAGTGGTGCCGCGCTTGACGACATTAATTCGTTCCAGCGAAATTGCTGTAGAGCGAAAACGTCAAACGAAATTAAAAAACCCTAATGAAACGCCTTGAAAGCCGCTCAGTGCGTTCCAATGGGCTGGAAACTCACCATCCAGCAAAGATCCTCCATGGGGCGGACATTTTCCATGCCTATGCAGTGAGGAATCCGTCCCTAAACACAGCAGGGGGGCATTTTCTTCAGCCGGTGGCCATTTTGAACCCTGACGATCAGCTGTTTGCTGATCGTCGTAAAGTGAAAATCAGTTCCCGAAGCAGGGAACCAATCATTGCAAAGCGGAAAAACCCCAGTCAAACCATCGTTTTGCGATCGCAAAAGCAATCACAAAAACCTCATCATCAAGTGGATTCGTCATTAAATGGGATAATCGTAAAGCGGGGCACGACTATATGATTGAAGTTCATACTGAACTTGTTGGGTGCCTTTCTTATGTAATAGGATAAAATCCAGGGATGTTGTGATGTCCAATAGTACATAGGCCAGTCCTGAGAAGTAACCAGTAAGATATTCAGAAGAATCTAAACACTTTTTAAAAAGTGCTACAATCTGTTGTAGGACATTGACATCAATTACAGGGAACACTTACAATATTACTGTATTATAATACCATATTATTGAAAACAAGCCTGAGTTGTCTGGCTAGCCTGTACCGGAGTGGGGATGAGTTTGGATCAAAACAGACGTGAAGGAGAATTCATGTTTCCTATGGTTAACCTGTTTTTCCTGGTGCAGTGGGTACTCCTCAAAGGTGTAGCACATGCTTTGTCAATCAGAATTTCAGTTTGAGCCCATGTTCACCTTCCAAAGATGAATCATAAAACAAATCACACTAAATGTGAGACACACACTCATATGGAAACTCATATGCTGTGAAAAATAGATGCCTTTCATCACCTGAAGGAGCATCACTTCTACAATCCTTTAATTTGTACTGTTTAGTTTGACCTCCAGATAAATCTGTTACAATTACCTAGCAATGCTTGTGGCCAATATCCTACTGACGTATTGCTGAGTGATATTGCCGAGTATTCCTAGCACAATAACATAGGTTCACATTGTTTGTGCAAAAAGTGATCTTAATAAAGAAAAACTACCCTCTGCTTACACAAGAGCAACACTAGTGCAAATGCATGGCCCTGTGTTACCATACCGGTAGGGCTTTTCACTGAGTAAAGACTCAACAGAATACAGCTCTATGTTTTCATTACAGTACTCTGATTTTCTGATATGGAGAAATCAAGTAATAAAATGGACCTGCAGGGTGAACAAACCACAGCTTTGGAATTGTATTGTTCTCCAGTCCTCCTATTTCAAAACACCTTCAAGAATCCTCAAAAATTAGTTTTGAGAACTTATCATAGCACTCAGAAGAGTGTTAAATATCCGTTTAAGCAAGCAGTATGCCTGAAGAATCTAACTACAGTAAATTAGGATTCCATTATGAAAGTGCTATCATTCTATGGTACATACTTTGCAATTATTACACAAGCTAATGATGCAGCTTATTTCAATGTTCCTAATGAGATCGTGACTATAGGTTATTATATTTTATGAATACCAATAAAAGGTCCAAACCAAATTATGTGTTAAATGCCCAATTAGTGAGGGAATTAGACATATGATTGCTGAATTTATGTTTTATCCCTGCCTTTATAAAGACATTGTTCATTATTTTAAAAAAAATCAAATGCATTTTCTTTTAAGACAGATCTTAATCTTTAACTGCTTTTATGTAGACTTTCAGTAAAGGGAGGGCAATATAGGGCATATTCATTAGTCTGTGACTGAATCCTAGTTTACAAATGTATTCAGGTTATCCATTTTTATCACTGGAATATAGGGACATGTCGCAGAATTTATTTCTAGATTAAATTTATGGCCACGTAAAACAAAGAAAGCATAGTTTCATCTTGCTTCTCCCATGATGCCACGATTACAGGTTTTATTGTCTGTACCAGAAATGAGTAACACAATTCTTCATGTCAATAATAAGTCCTGTAAAATGCCATTGACCATTCTAGATAAAGCAAATTGATCAGCTCATAGCAAAAAGTATTAGCCTTTGTTTTCAACTATCACTGTTACAAGCAAGATTGATTTCTAATCGGTTCAGTCATACATTTCACAGAAGGAAATCCTGCCCTTTTTTTGAATAAAAATCTTGCTAGGAAGTGTGAGGCAAGTTTTAAACTAAATTAACCATGAAGATACTTTTTTATTTATGAAAACATTATATTTTGTAGTGATACACTGGCTAGAACAATGGTGGAAGTTCCCACAATTAACTGACAAGCTGCATTACAATTATACATCTGACTGCACACCTGACATATATCTGCCACATACTGGAGCCCTTGTCCTCTGTCGTCTAAATGCAGCTAAATGACAAGATGGATAGACAGTGTCATCAAACCTCCAACATGAATTTGACCAAACTCCAGGAGGCAGTGGAAGACAGGAAGGCCTGGTGTGCTCTGGTCCATGGGGTCATGAAGAGTCAGACACGACTTAACGACTAAACAACAACAACAAAGTTGAAGCAAACTCCAGAATTTCTTGTATATACATAAATATCAAGAAGGATTCTGGTTGCTGTTACCATGATCCAAGTCCATTACAAAAATGTGTATTGTCAATCTCAGGATAGCTCAGTGGTTTAGATATCTCTGGTCGTAGAGTCAGAGGTTGGGAATTTGATCCCGCACTGTGCCTCCTTGACCAGGGCAGTACTCAATGATCCATAGGGTCCCTTCCAGCTCTGCAATTCTAAGCTTTTAAAGCACACAAGTTGTGTCCCTCAGAAAGGATGGGGGAGGAATTCAGTCTGAACCTATGCAAACCTATGCTAATATAAATATAATTATACAGTATTTTGATACTTGCACATCTCTGAGTTTTATGCTATAGTTCTCTAATTTAAAAAAAAATCAAAACTTCATATACTATCTAGAGCAGAGTGTGCTAAAATATACATTGAAATATATCATGAAAATATCCAACAATAAGACACTTAATGTGGAGGAAATTGCGTGTGAAGATAGCTGCATTTGGAAAACATACAAGACAGGAGAAATGCGTATGAAAATGCATATCCATTCTCATTCTGAAACTTCGGAAATTAAAATTACCAGAGCCCTCCATCCCTCATTCTGATATAAGCCTAAAATCCATTATTATCTGAAGAGGTTACATGTCAGCAGGAATCTCTCTAAGATGGAGCTAGGTGGTCCCCTATAATCATGTTCAAAGTTACAGATTTAGTAATGCCTGAACAAGCTGTACTTTGTAGATAAATCAAAGGTCTAAGTTCATATATTTACAGAGAAATCATATGCAACTCTCATCACAAAACAAATTTGTCACCAAACAATCCGCTTTCTTAAAACTGTTCCTAGTAGGGCGGCCATGTGTCCTACTTTACAGTAGACAGTCCTTCTGAAGGCATCCTCTGTTTGAAAGGCTGTCTAGTCTAAGGTTGCAGCTGCGTACTGAGAAAACATGGCTTGGTCTGCTACGATCTATGGTCCAAATTTGCAGGCAGCAGGGGCTGAGGCAGAAATGTTCACCCTGACCTCCTGGAGCAGATGCAGCCTTAACAAAGTACTGACAAGTGCTGACTGGCAATGTCAACCTCTCTCTCTCTCACCTCACCCTCCAGCACTGAGGTCAGTTCTTTGAGAGAGAAAAAAAGGTAACAATTTGGAAACCGGGGGGCACTCTATTAAGAGGAACTGGCACTTCTACGAGCACCCCTTTGCTCCAAATTGTATGATCACACTGAGCAGAACACAGATAAAGTGATGTCAACCTGATCGGAACATGTTTAAACCACCCCTGCCAGCTAAACAAAAAACAAATGATTCCCTAATAAAAGGAGACAATTCCACAATAGGCTTCATTGCATTGAACTTTATGCCACTAGGGTTTTAATTCAAATTCATCTGTGCCGAATCCATCACAAATCGCAGGGTAAATAGACAATGTAGTTGGGGCCCTGAAGTCCTCTGAGAAGACATGATTCTAGCACACTATTTAAATTAAATAAAGGGGACAAGGAAAACCAGTACCCTAAAATCACCATTTCTGTGGGGCTGAGACTCACCTTTATATTTAATGTACTCTTTATTCTTTCTGTGGTAACATTCCAAATTTCACCAAGCTATCTAGTTAGATGAGGGCTTAGTGTATATTAATAATATGAAGCAGACCAAGGAAAGTATTATTGAAAACTGCACTACACAGCTGACCAGTAGCTTATTTCCGTGAAACAGGATGAAAGCCAGGGAATAAAAGAAAGTGAAGAGTTGTTAGTAGCCTGGGAAAATAACCTGAGTAATGTTCTTTCCTGGTGGCTTAATAGGGTTTTTTTCCAGCTGAAATCCTGTTCATTGTATTGACAGAAATGACAGAAATTTTAAGTGTTCATATTTTGTTTTTGAGACAGAGGTTGAGTGGGAGGAAATCTGTTAATGCAATCAAACACACACTATTAAAAGGACAATCAAATTTATAGCATGTTTAATAGATTTTGTGGGGGGGGGGGCTGAATGTATTTTAATGCTGTTAAAATGGAATGTTTCATCATTCCAAGAAAGAGGAAATCATACATAGAGAAACTTTGGCCCAACAAAATGCATTGCAGTGGAATATTTAAAACAAGAACGAAAGTATTCCTGCTTGAATTGCCAGCTGTACGACAGTTTAACCTGTACCACCTGGCTTCAAGAAGTGAGCGTTTTCCTTGGAGACTTGGTTCTGTTCTTTCGGTCATAACCTTCTCACTGCTGAAATGTCAACATGCATTAATTGCTTTGTTTATTCCTTCAGTAGTATGTACAGATGCTTCATATTTTTCTCAGTTATCAGCTAGTACCCTATTGTGGAACATAACCACAGAAGCGCAATCACCTAATCATTCCCTCTGTTCTGGAAAGCTCCCCCACCCCTCGTGTGCTCAGTCTTGTATTGGTTGTGAGTCTGGTCGCACAACAGGTTGCATGATCATTTGCATGATGAAGGGTTGTCAGAGCAGGACCACTTTTGCTTTATTTCTCTCGTACTCTAAATAGGATATTGGTGGATACTGAACAATATTTCTGTACATTTCAAAAGGATCCTAACATTTTGGAAGGCAAAAGACTTATTTATATTTCTTTCCTGATTGATACACAGCATACGATTGTACCACAGTGTTACCTTGCTTTATGAGAATCCCACCACTGAATCTCCCCATTCCCATAATCATCCTAAATTAATTCAATCATGGAAGACCATAATTAAAAACAGCAGCGGAAGACAAAGTACAACCTATACAACTCTCAGAGGGTCAACCCCTTCAATGTTGATTTTTCATTGGTGACCCCACTGGTCAACCAAGGGAGAATTTCTCTTAAACCCCTGAAACTTGATTTGCATTTTGCTTGACATTTTGTCAATTCGCTGCAATTAGCCACAGCAAATTACATGAATTTTATAAAACATCAGTAGGATTCTGGCTATTAAATGAAAAGAGATGTTTGCTCTTGAAAAAATCCCTGTAAAATAGCAAAGACAAATGTAATATCACGAGACTCTACGGCAGTTCACACAGCCCCCCCGTTTTTGGTGAATATTTAGCTATAACCTGAAGCTGCCTCCTTTCTTAGCTGAAGTACATGATCCTTAAAAAAAAAAAAAAAAAACAAGAAAACATGTTGAAATGTTTTTGTATTAACTAAGCTAGTGTACTGAATAGAAAAAAAAATCAGTAGAACAATCAAACTGTTGTGTTGTTTTTATAAGACCTCATCAAAGATTGTCTTTGAATTATTCCGAGGTTGAAAAATTTATTGAGAAAGAAATCTTGGAAAAGTGATTATGTTGTCTTGGGAATTCTGGGAGATGTAATCCAAAAAGGTAACTTTTCCAGCTTCTGAGCATATTATCATATGAACATTCATTTGAGTTAGACGTGCAATTGGTAAATTATCAGTTCAATAAAACCTCTTATAGGATAGTTCTGCTGTTATGTGGGAAGCTATTGTGGTTTTCTATGTAATTCCAGCTTGTGTGCCACAGCTAAAAATATCCCTTGTTTTTAAGAACACAGTGTCCTTATATAATATTTAAAGTACTAAAATAATATTCTGTCATTTTCTTTGATGTCTTTTGGCTTTTTGATAGTTCTCACTAATGGGCAAAATTAGTAAATGGTGTAATGACTACTTTTGGTGCTCTGATAAGCATTGACATAAACAGATATTTATGTGATATTTATGTGATATATGTATGATTTAATTATGGAGTGGACTATGAACAAAACTATTCCTAAAATCCACATGCCAAGGAGCTCCCAGAAAATCAGTGGAACGCAAGATATTGCACTGCAGTCATGACATATATTTTAGTGTAGGTTAATAGCACTGGTAGTGCTATTCTCTTGACAAGCAAATGCTGGTGGAATAGCTGGAATGCAGTGGATTTATGGACAACATGTGGGTGGCATAGGGAACATACCTGGTGAGATTGCTGTTTTATACCAGTCAAAGGCCTGTAACAAGAAATTTCCATCCGTTGACCCAGTGGGAAGGGCTTAACACCCTGTTCTGCACATGGATTGTTCTGCCCATGTCTCTATGACAGAGCATAAGATATCAGGTCACTTGGCAGCTAGTTACACCAGACTTCCACCAATATGTATACCTTATGCAGGGAGGTTATAATACAGATGGCAGGGGACATGTCAGGGATCTATTTGGCTTCATTTGTTAATACAAAACAGGAACCATGAACCTGTAACCCAATCATTTTTGGACACCACTGTCAAAGCTGGCATGACTGGATGGCAACTCCATACCAATGTATTTCTCTGTCAGGACATCCTCCATCCAAGTGCTTTATCTCTCTGATGCTTTTAATAAACATTGTGACATTGCCACATGTTTTGTTTCTTTGTTGATAGGATGCAACAAATGTAGTGTTATGTAGTATTACGTGTTGTTTCAGGACAGGGATTTAGCATGGGGGGAATAGCACTTTGATGGATCAGGAGCAGTGGCCCTCTTTTTCTACTCACAGAGTTACTATGAACAGTGGGAGAGCAGACCTTTCAGGAGACACAAATGGGTTGGATGCTGCAGCCAACCTATATGTTTTGCTGAGTTTTGAATTTCTAGTTGAATTTCTCTAGCTGTGCAGCAGAAGTGCAGGAGTTCACACAGCAGAATAACTTCATGTTCCCCAGTTTAGTCCACCCCTTCTTCTCATCAACTGACACTTATAGCCTCAATAACTTTGTGACATTAATAGCTGAAAGAATAAAATGTTTCATTTACTTACAGTTGAACAGATCTGCAGCGAACTGAGCAAACATGACTAATTTTCAGCAACAGGCCTCAACACTTACTGACTCCTTCTAAAAGACTAAAAGAGAGGGGGAAAGAGACAGAACAGAGAGGTGTGGCTTTCTTTGATTTTAGAGGCAGGAGGGAACTATTGGTTAACAGTCACCCCAGCCCGGAAAGGTCCCTTCCAACCAAACCTACTAAAGGCAGTATGTGATGCTGCGATAACTCCCACAATATGAGGCAGTCCGTTTGGGAGTTGAGGAAAAGTGGGGTGAATTGGGGGCTGTAGCAACCCCAGACCTACTGGAGTATCCCACCCTGTAGTTATGCTGCCACCAACCATTCGCTCTACCAAGTCACCCAGACCAGGAATGGATTTTAATAAACAAGAGAACAAGGTTTATTGAAAAAACAAACAGGGTAAATAAAAGGATCAGGTAAATAGGATACTGGAACTTGGTATAGTCCCAATCATACACATACAACAGATTGGTTCCCACGGAACACTTTAAGGTAATGCACAGACCCTGAACCTATCCGTTCTGGCTACCTAGATAGAAACCTGAACCTATCAGGTATGTACTATCTGACGAACAGTTGTACCCAGTCTGACCCACAGACTCCAACTCCACTTCTCCACGTCAGCTCCCTTACGAAGGACTTCCCCCAAAATATATACAGTACAGCTCCTCCCCCCTGATGTCCCGCCTTCCACTCCCCATAGGATGGAACTTTCCCTCCAAACCCATGACAGACAGGTACCATCAGTGCTGTATGTGACACCTCCCCCCTTTATAAGTTGTTTTGCGGGGGAAAAGCTAAAGTGCTTTTCTCCAAAACACATAAACAGTTATACATTCTAATACAGTGGTGCCTCGTATAACGAGTGCCCCGTTTAACGACAAATCCGCATACCGATGCGGATTTTGCGATCGGAAAAGCGATCGCATAGCGATGTTGCCTATGGGGAAAAATCGCTTTGCGATGTTTTCCCCATAGGCACCATTTTCCCCCAGCTGAGCGGCGGGAGCCTCCCAAGGAGCGCTCCCGCAGCTCAGCTGGGGGAAAATGCCTGCGGTGGCCTCGGAAGGACCCTTCTGAAGGGTCCTTCAGAGGCCACCACCGGGATTCCCCTTCCCCGCGGTCGGCTTCCCCGGCCATGGTCGGACTGTCAGGAGTCCGACCATGCCTGGGGTAGTCGGCTGCGGCTGGGATCCAAGCCGCGGGGAGGGGGTGGAAGGCATGGCCGGGCTCTTCAGCAACTGCCGAGGCTTGGATCCAAGCCTCGGCGGCTGTCGAAGAGCCCATCTATGCCTCCGATCCTCTCCCCACAGCTTGGATCCAAGCCGCGGGGAGGGGGTGGAAGGCATGGCCGGGCTCTTCAGCAACTGCCGAGGCTTGGATCCAAGCCTCGGCGGCTGTCGAAGAGCCCATCTATGCCTCCGATCCTCTCCCCACAGCTTGGATCCAAGCCGCGGGGAGGGGGTGGAAGGCATGGTCGGGCTCTTCAGCAACTGCCGAGGCTTGGATCCAAGCCTCGGCGGCTGTCGAAGAGCCCATCTATGCCTCCGATCCTCTCCCCACAGCTTGGATCCAAGCCGCGGGGAGGGGGTGGAAGGCATGGTCGGGCTCTTCAGCAACTGCCGAGGCTTGGATCCAAGCCTCGGCGGCTGCCGAAGAGCCCATCCATGCCTCCGATCCTCTCCCCACAGCTTGGATCCCAGCCCCGGGGAGGGGGTGGAAGGCATGGCCGGGCTCTTCAGCAACTGCCGAGGCTTGGATCCAAGCCTCGGCGGCTGCCGAAGAGCCCATCCATGCCTCCGATCCTCTCCCCACAGCTTGGATCCCAGCCCCGGGGAGGGGGTGGAAGGCATGGCCGGGCTCTTCAGCAACTGCCGAGGCTTGGATCCAAGCCTCGGCGGCTGCCGAAGAGCCCATCCATGCCTCCGATCCTCTCCCCACAGCTTGGATCCAAGCCGCGGGGAGGGGGTGGAAGGCATGGCCGGGCTCTTCAGCAACTGCCGAGGCTTGGATCCAAGCCTCGGCGGCTGCCGAAGAGCCCATCCATGCCTCCGATCCTCTCCCCACAGCTTGGATCCCAGCCCCGGGGAGGGGGTGGAAGGCATGGCCGGGCTCTTCAGCAACTGCCGAGGCTTGGATCCAAGCCTCGGCGGCTGCCGAAGAGCCCATCCATGCCTCCGATCCTCTCCCCACAGCTTGGATCCCAGCCCCGGGGAGGGGGTGGAAGGCATGGCCGGGCTCTTCAGCAACTGCCGAGGCTTGGATCCAAGCCTCGGCGGCTGCCGAAGAGCCCATCCATGCCTCCGATCCTCTCCCCACAGCTTGGATCCCAGCCCTGGGGAGGGGGTGGAAGGCATGGCCGGGCTCTTCAGCAACTGCCGAGGCTTGGATCCAAGCCTCGGCGGCTGCCGAAGAGCCCATCCATGCCTCCGATCCTCTCCCCACAGCTTGGATCCAAGCCGCGGGGAGGGGGTGGAAGGCATGGCCGGGCTCTTCAGCAACTGCCGAGGCTTGGATCCAAGCCTCGGCGGCTGCCGAAGAGCCCATCTATGCCTCCGATCCTCTCCCCATAGCTCGGATCCCAGCCATGGGGGGAGGGTCGGAAGCATAGCCGGACTTCAGCCGGCTAAGAGGCCAGCGATCGGGCAGGAGGAGGTGGGAAGTTTCCCCCAACCCCTCCTGAGCGAACGCCGGGTTTTCAGCCGGCTAAGAGGCTGGCGATCGGGCAGGAGGTGGTGGGGGAATCTTCCCACCTCCTCCTGCCTGATAGCCGGCCTCTTAGCCGGCTGAAGTCCAGCTATGCCTCCGATCCTCTCCCCACGGCTTGGATCCAAGCTGCGGGGAGGGGGTGGAAGGCATGGCCGGGCTCTTCGGCAACTGCCGAGGCTCGGATCCAAGCCTCGGTGGCTGCCGAAGAGCCCATCCATGCCTCTGATCCTCTCCCCACGGCTTAAAGCCTCCCCGCTCCGCCTACCCCGGCTGTTCTCGGACACCTGGAAGTCCGAGAACGGCTGGGGAAAGTGGCGCGGGGAGGTTTCAAGCATCGGGGACAGGGTGGGGGGGATCGGGAAGGCTTGAAGCCTACCCGCGCCGCTTACCCAGGCCGTTTTCGGACTTCTGGAAGTCCGAGAACGGCCTGGGTAAGCGGCGCGGGTAGGCTTCAAGCCTTCCCGATCCCCCCCACCCTGTCCCCGATGCCGGTAGCCTACCCCAGCCGTTCATCCCACCCGCCGCCGGTTACCCTTGGGTAACCGGCAGCAGGTGGGATCCAAGCCCAGGATGCCTGAAAGGCATTCCAATCCCACCACCCTCCCCCCGCGGCTTGGATCCGAGCCGCGGTGGTTACCCCAGCCATGGCCGGACTCTAGGGAGTCAAGCCATGGCTGAGTTAGCCGCCCTGGGTCAGATCCAAGCCGCGGAGGGAGGGAGAAAACCGGATAATCCATTCCTATTGGAACGGATTAACCGGTTTCCAATGCATTCCTATGGGAAATGGTGCTTCACATAACGATGTTTTCACATAACGATTTTTTTTTTGGAACCAATTAACATCGTTATGTGAGGCACCACTGTACAATCCCATAACCCATACTTACTCACTCTAGGTCAAACATATCACTTATGCATTTATACATTAATATTTGCAATACATTAAGTTACCTTTATTAATACAAACCAAGCCTGTTCAATAAACAGGTACATTTAACTTTTGGTCACCAATATACACAGTCCATGGTTTCTTCGCCGTCTTCACTCGTCGGGTCTTCTTGACAAGGCGTCAGCAACACAGTTCATTGTCCCTCTGACCACCTTCACTTCAAAGTCAAAATCTTGCAGGTTTAAAGCCCACCTCATAAGTTTACTATTATGTGTTTTCATTGTCTTTAACCACTGCAGTGGTGAGTGGTCAGTGCACAGAACAAAATGTCTTCCCTAGATGTAAGGTTTGGCCTTCTGAATCGCGTATACTATGGCCAGGCACTCCTTTTCCATGGTTGCCAAATGTCTCTCACCTTTCCGGAGTTTCCTACTCAGGTAGGACACTGGATGCTGGTCACCATTTTCATCCTCCTGGCAAAGAACTGCTCCTACTCCGCTGTTAGACGCATCGGTGTAGATGATGAACTCCCGGTCAGAGCACGCAGCACTGGATAATGGATGAGCGCCTCCTTCAACCTCTGGAACGCCTCCTCACAGTCGCTGGTCCACGGGATGCGGTCATCAGTCTTCTTCCGCGTCAGATCGGTCAGCGGAGTCGCCATCTCGCTAAACCTCGGGATGAACTTTCTGTAGTAGCCCACCAACCCAAGAAATGATTTGACTTTTTTCTTGGTGTTGGGTCTGGGCCAATCACGAACGGCTTCTATCTTGGCCTCTAGGGGTTTGATCACTCCTCCCCCTACTATGTGACCCAAGTATTTTATTTCTGGGCTACCCAGCTGACACTTGCTTGCCTTTACTGTTAGCCCTGCTGCACTTAACCTCTGCAGCACTATCTCCAGGTGTTTCAGGTGATCTTCCCAGGTATTGCTGAAGATCCCTATATCGTCAATGTAGGCCACAGTAAAGTCACTGAGCCCTGCTAAGGTCTGGTCCATCAGCCTTTGGAATGTGGCTGGTGCATTTCTGAGACCAAAACTAAGGACTCTAAACTCATATAGACCGAAAGGGCTGCAAAATGCGGTCTTTTCCTGATCCCTGGGATCAATCCTTAATTGCCAGTAACCCTTTACTAGGTCCAACGATGAAATGAACCGACAACCCCCTATGGTTTCAATCAGGTTGTCTAGCCTGGGCATTGGGTAGGCATCAGGAGTGGTTACGCGGTTTAATTTCCGGTAATCTACACAAAATCTAATGCTCCCATCAGGCTTGTCCACCAGGACTATCGGAGAGGACCAAGGACTAGAAGAGGGGACGATTATGTTCTCCCTAAGCATCTCGTCCAGCTCCTTCCGCACCTTGTCCCTATAGGGTCCCGTCACTCGGTACGGGGATACTGCTTGCGGGGGTGCATCCCCTGTGTGGATCCGATGCATCACTCCCTTCACTATCCCCGGCTTATTTGAAAAAACCTTATGATATTTAGTGAGCAGCACTTTTAGTTCTTGCTGCTGGTCTTGGGTGAGTGCAGGACTGATCTTCACCTCATCTGGGTTGTATTTCACTTTCCCTCTACCCTCCCAGAAGGGCAATTCAGCTTCCTCACTCTCAGCTGCTTTTATGGCAAATAAAACCCTCTGTTCCCCTCTGTAGTAGGGTTTCAGGGCATTCACATGTACCACCCTCCATGCTTGGTGTTCCTCCTGTTCTATAAGGTAGTTCAGGTCCGACATCTTGGAAATGACCCTGTATGGTCCTGCCCATTTGAGATGCAGTTTGTTCTCTTTGCAGGGCCTAAGCCAAAGCACTTCCTCCCCTGGGTTAAAGTGCCTCTCCCTGGCTTTCTGGTCATACCAGGTTTTCTGTCTGAACTTCTGAGCTTGCAGGTTTTCTGCTGCTAGCTCTAGGTTTCTCTTCAGGTCATTCATTAAAGTGTCTATATACGTCACAACATCTTGTGGGTCACCCTGGGTGATCTGCTCCCAATTCTGTTTGATTAAATCAAGTGGACCTTTTACTTTTCTCCCAAACAAAAGTTCAAACGGACTGAACCCGGTACTGGCTTGGGGCACTGATCGGTAAGCAAACAAAAGGGATTGCAGCTTCTGGTCCCAATTGTTTGGATTCTCTGCCAAGTAAGCCCTAATCATGCGCATCAGAGTCCCATTGAACTTCTCCGTTAACCCATTACTTTCGGGGTGATAGGCAGTGGTTTCCTTGTGTTTAATTCCACAGATTTGCCATAACCGTTTCATGAGCTTTGATGTAAACGATGTGCCCAAATCTGTGATTATTTCTGAGGCAAATCCCATCCTGGACATATACCCCACCAAGGCATCTGCCACTGTGTTAGTTTCGATGTTAGTCAAGGGAATGGCTTCGGGGTACCTCGTGGCATGGTCCACAATGGTGAGAATGAACCGGTTCCCCCTCTTTGTGGCCTTGGGCAAAGGTCCCACAATATCCACTCCTATACATTTGAACGGGGTGTCAATCACAGGCAAAGGGCACAACTTCGCTTTGGTCCTGTCACGGTTATTCCCCTGCCTCTGACACACATCACATTGTTTACAGAACTCCTTGATCTGCTTCCCTATTTCAGGCCAGTAAAAATTTTGTGTGATTCTCTGCTGTGTTTTGTTCACCCCCAAGTGCGCAGCAAACATGTCAGAGTGCCCCCTTTGTAAGATCATGGGGCGATACTTTTCAGGTACCACTAGCTGACTTCTGATCCCATCTCCCCCTTTTGAGACATTCATCAGGGTCTCTCTATATAAAATTCCCTTTTTCTCGTGAAATCTCGCTGGGGTTTCAGGTGTTAGCTGGGTGTCTGTCACCTTTTCAAAACACTTTCGGAGAGTGGCATCTGCCTTTTGCTCTTGGCCAAATTTGCTGTCTGTGGTTAAGGTTTCTGCCACAGCTTCGGGACTACCCTCATCTGCTTCAGCCTCGGGCTCTTCAGTACCCCCCTGAACTGTCCCCGTGGTAGCTTGTGAGCGTGTAATCACTAGCACCCGTTTCACATGTTCAGCCAGGTCATTTCCCACGAGCACGGCTGCTGGCAGAGTCGATGAAATCGCTAGACGCCAAACTCCCCTCCAGCCTTGAAAGCTCACAGGTACCTCAGCTACTGGCAGTGAGATCACCTGCCCCTCAATCCCTGCCACCTTCAGGCTCTCATTTGGGATTATATGCTTCCTAGGAATAATGTCTGGATGGCACAGGGTCACCTGGGAACAAGTATCCCTTAGCCCCCTATACTGATGGTCAAGTATTCCTACGTCCACCCCAGCGGTCTCAAACAATTGCGAATCTGTCCTAACTAGTAAGCAGCGCTTGACCTCCACAAGAGGACCATTTTCCCCAGCCTGATCAGCAGATGTAACTGGTCCAGAGTGAGTCGCCATGGCAACAGGCTCCCTCAGTGGCAAGGAGCTTTGCTCTGTCTGGACACAGAACACAGCTTTTGGCTTGGTTCCACTCAAATCGTGAGGCAAATTTCCCTTTAGCTGCTTTAATTTCTCACACTCTGAGATTAGATGGCCCTTTCCTTGACAGAAATAACATTTTCTGCTGTACTTGGAGTCTTTCTCATCTGTTTTTGGTTTTCCCTCCAAAATCTGAGGTCTTGGTGGTTTCATGTCAGAGGGTTTCCCTTCAACATGGGCCCCTCCCCCTTGCTGGTTTTTCCCTGGTCCCTGAGAGTACCTGCTGTAGGTTTCTTTGGGCTTACCCACAGTTTTCCCCTCAGCACCTAAGGGCTTCCTTATTTGGGAAATAAAATCTGCGATCTCCGCCGCTTCTGTCACAGTTTTCTGTTTCCTCTCTCTCACATGGAACTTTAGTTCCCCATGCAGGACTGAATAAAATTGCTCCAGCGCTATCAGGTCTTTGAGCTGCTGGAAGGTCTCTGTCCCCTCCTGAGACAGCCATTTCTCTAGCAACCTCACCAGTTGGGCCCCCACTTGGGTAAAAGTCTGCTCTGGTTTTTTTGTGAGTGACCTGAATTTTTGCCTCAGCTGTTCAGCATTTATCCCATGCCGGGCAAACACCAGTTTTTTAAACTCAGCGAAGTCTTTCAGCAGTTCCACTGGCATCTCTGCATAGACTTCTGCCAGGCTGCCACTGATTAAAGATCACATAATGGTCATCTTCTCAGTTTCCCTTACTGAGAAGTCCACAAACGCTCTTTCCACGAGGGAAAAGAACACCTCAGGGCAATCTCCCTTGTTGTACACAGGGAATTTCTTCAAGTCAGTTTTAGACAGGCTGCCTTCCCCATTCCCTGGGTTCCCCTCATTATTATTTTTATTCCTATTTCTACTCATTATTTCCAGCTTCTTCAGCTCAAACGCCATTCTTTCTAACTCCACCTGTCTCTGTTTCTCTTCCCTTTCCATTTCAAATTGTCTTTGTTTCTCCCTTTCCCTTTCCTCCATTTCCCTCACCCTCAGTTCATGCTGTTGGGCTAGGAGCATTTTTCTGAGTTCTGAGGTCAGTTCTTCCGTGCTCTCATCCTGCACTGAGCCAAATTCCTCCTCAGAACCTTGGTCTCCCTGTGGTTCTCTCACTTTCCCCATTTCTGCCATTTGGCTTCGAGTCAAGGGCATACTCCCCCCCAGAACAGGCTGCCTTCAAAAGTCACGCCTCAAAATAAAACGACGACTTTTTTCCTTTTGCCTCAGAAACAGCCTTCTATAGACTGCTGCTGTCCCTCCAGCACCAACTTGCAACTGTTGCCAGGCAGAATCCACCCCCTCTGCTAGGCCTCTCAGCAGACAGGCTAGATCACTGTTACTTCACGCAGCTTTGCCTCAGCCCTTTCCCGCCAAAACGGCTTGCCTCAGAGCTCCCTAATCTAGTCCCCCAATCTGAGTTTGCACGTTCTTCCACTAGCCTACCTCCCCGTGAGGTAAGCCTAGAAGATTACCTACGCGCCCTCAGATTTTCCCTGACTAGACCCCCCTTGCTCTGGGCACACTAGCCAAGGCTTTGCTGGACCACTGGGCAACTGGACCAGTCGTATCCCACCCGCTGGACACCAATAAATGTAGCAACCCCAGACCTACTGGAGTATCCCACCCTGTAGTTATGCTGCCACCAACCATTCGCTCTACCAAGTCACCCAGACCAGGAATGGATTTTAATAAACAAGAGAACAAGGTTTATTGAAAAAACAAACAGGGTAAATAAAAGGATCAGGTAAATAGGATACTGGAACTTGGTATAGTCCCAATCATACACATACAACAGATTGGTTCCCACGGAACACTTTAAGGTAACGCACAGACCCTGAACCTATCCGTTCTGGCTACCTAGATAGAAACCTGAACCTATCAGGTATGTACTATCTGACGAACAGTTGTACCCAGTCTGACCCACAGACTCCAACTCCACTTCTCCACGTCAGCTCCCTTACGAAGGACTTCCCCCAAAATATATACAGTACAGCTCCTCCCCCCTGATGTCCCGCCTTCCACTCCCCATAGGATGGAACTTTCCCTCCAAACCCATGACAGACAGGTACCATCAGTGCTGTATGTGACAGGGGCACACAATGGATCTGGCTTTAATGTTACTTAGCAGAGCCATCTAATCAGGCAAAATAACAGGGTAGATGCAGGAGGGCATTTAATACCTCTCCTCGTTTGCTCAGACCAAATGTAAGTGGTGTCTCTCTACCTTTCCTAATGTGTACACTCAGACCTAGAACCCCTGCATGTAAAATACTGACTCTTCTGCCTGGCTCAGGCTTCTTCTGCAGCCCCCATGCTCCTTGCTTCTGTAGGTATCCAGGCTTGGAGTGCAACAGAAGATAAATGTCTCCTTATATGTTTTATTTAAAGCTTAACTTAAATTCTTACCTCATAGGCCCATTGTCAGATTGTGAGACAAAAGTACCGTTATTAAACAAGCTTTCTGAGACCAGGAAATAGTCTTAAAATGTTTGCCTCTTGGAGAGGGGTTTCCTTAACAAGTCGTAGAATGGTTTGTACGGGTACATTTTTGGGTAGCAATTTGATCAACTGCTGCTTATGACAAAAGGGTTCCCAATCAGCATCTCAGCAGGCAGTCACATGCCTTCTCATTGTGTTGGAGATGACATTTCATGGGAACATTTCAGAGGCATTGTGGACAAATAAATGGCAGTCCCCATAAAAATGATGTATGGCAGTATGTTCTACAGGGACTTAATTTTTTACTCATTCTGCCTCTAAGCAACAGTGAACCAATTTATTATAGAGCAAATGTGTGTACATGCGCGCACACACAAAGCTGGTCTGTGATTTGTTAACCCCTTTCAGGAGGAATCATGCTGGGTGTCCTCAACACAGTTTCAAACAATTTCCGCATATTTTTAAAGCAAAGTGAAATATATTTTAAAATTTGGTCCTGTGAATATGCATCTCTTGCATCAGCCCCCTATCTTACAAGAGCACCACAAGAGGCTGGAGATGCTACACCAGCTCTGTAGTTGCCTTTTTAGCTTTTATGACTTAGTAAAAGTCTTCTTCTCGTGTGAATTTTCAGCCCTTTTAAAACGAGGACTGAGGCCCTGTTGAGATCTTAAAGCATGCATTCTTCACATATTTTTAAAGTTAATATAGTTTTTAATATTTACCTGCATCTAATTATTCAATTGTATTTTAATTTGCATGTAATTTAATTGTTTTTTAATGTTCAACCTATTATGTTTTTAATTCTATTCTGTTAATATTGTGAGCCGCTTGGGCTTCCCTTATCAGGAGAAAGGTGGCCTATAAAACAAACAAGCAAACAAGAAAAGGGAGAATTGCTGGCCCCACTTCTCTGTCATCTCTCTCATCACAAAGCAGAAGTTTGAAGAGGAGGAGGAGGCTGTATCCACCTAGGCCCTCCGCGTGAATCAGAATCCCATTTTGGGGGAGTTTTGGCTCCCATGAAGACCATGCCCATATACAGACAGCAGCCTCTCCTCTTCAGATGGCTGCTTTTACATGTTACAAGTGACAATGGAGGGGGGCAGGCTAATGGGGAGAGCACCTGAATGGGACTTGTGTGGGCTTCTCTACAAGCATCCTGGATCAGGAGCTCTGTCAGTACTCTGTTGAGTATCTTCTCCTTCCTCTTTCATGTTGTGATGATAATTCATTTATTTAAAATATGTTTACCTGCCTTTCTTCATAAAAAGAACTCGAGACAGCTTACATCATTGGAAGACAATATTTAAGTATACACATACTAAAAAGAATCAAACAAATTCCACACTAAAAATGGTAAATACAACCAACACCAAAAAACACATTCAAAGCATTAAGAAACAACAATCCATTTAAAATCTCCACTCAGGCAGCCAGTCACTCAGGAAAAGCTTGTCTGAAGACAAAGGTCTTTGCCTGCTTGTGGAAGGATAGCAAAGATGGGGCCAAACCAGCCTCCTGTGGGAGAGAATTCCAGAGTCAGGGAGCAGCAACAGAGAAGGCCCTCTGCTGTGTCCCCATCAGGTGCACCAATGAAGGTGGTGGAACCAAGGGAAAGGCCTCTCCTGATGACCTTAACACTCAGGCAGGGTCATAAAGGGAGACTGGGATAACTTGGACCCAAGCCATTTAGCACTTTATTGGTTAAAACCAGCACTTTGAATTGTGCCCAGAAATGCTTCAGCTCTAAGTAGAGAATTATGTGATCCCTGTGAATAGCCCCTGTTGCCAATCTGGCTGCTGCGTTCTGAAGCTTCCAAACACTTTTGAGAGACAGCCCCATGTAGAGCATGTTACAATAATCTGTAAAACAATGGTTGTGATGACTATAAAGGGATATTTATATTCTTGCCTGCCTGGGCACTGGCAATAGGAATATAATTGCTGGCTGAGCCATGGGAGCTAAAAAGAATGGGAAACACTGACATCTTATGTTTGTTGTGCTGCAGGTTGGTGTGCTGTGGCTACATATTCAGATATTACATTAGTTCCCTCTGAATGTAGGAATTCTTTTGTGGCACAAACTGTAATCAGGTCATTTTCATGGAGGACCAGCTGAGTGAACACTAAGCTGTCTGACGTTGGGTTGGTACCTAAAGAAGTTGGAAATTAAGCATCTTAAAGTACCTTTTTTTCTTATCTAATTTATGCCAGCATGGGCTGGATCTAATGCAGTGTGGCTCCTCTGTTACCCATCCCTTCTCTGTCCCTTTTTTGGCCAGTCTACTGGATCTTAGCAAGAAGAGGAATTCTGCTGGCAGATGCCTGAGAGAGAAGAAAATGATCCTGCCTGTAGAAGGGGATTTATATGTCTGTTTATTTCTCTCTCTCTCTCTCTCTCTCTCTCTCTCTCACACACACACACACACACACACACACACACACACACACCCAAACCCATCACACACACACACACACAAACCCATCACATCTTTTGAGTTAGGATTGCATTGACAGTCTCTTATTGGTGAGTACTAGCGGAGTTTTTTGATATGCTGGAGGCATATCAGCTGTTTTCCTCCAGTACTGGTATTCATCCAATTGTATATTTTCCTCCTCCTGTTCTAGGCTGAATACCTACTGGGCATAGCAACTGTTCTGTTGTAGCTACAGGATAATGGGAAAATTAGATTCCTCTGTAAATTATGGACAGAATTTTCTTTCTGGGAAAATCCGGTTTACAATGCTAAATCATGGGAGTGCATGGAGGCATTCCACAAGCTTGTGAAGAAATTATTATTGCTGCTTATCCAGCCATGTGACATTGCTTTAAAAGTGAATCCAAGGAATAACTTGCTGATCAATATCAGGTGTGCCCCTTGCAGCAAAGTGGTAAGACATGTTTCTTGTAATAATACTTCTTGAGAATTTGGCTTATTTTCTTATGTGCGTTTATATGGGATAATGTCTATAAGATAATGTGTGTAAGAGAATGTTCCAAAGAATATTTTTATATACAGATGGAAAATTGAGTCTTGCTACCAGTAAAGCACACCACATTTTGTGTGTTTCTCTCTTTCTCTCTGTTGTAAAGTCAGAATCTGTAACACAGGGAAGAGGGGACCTGGGATTTGTAGAATGCATCCCGTTCTTTTCTTTACATTTACAATGTTGCTGCAGCCAAATATGCAGTGCATTGTTGAATGCTTGTAATTTTGTGAAGCACTGAAAGTTGGAAGCTTGTTTGTAAGTTAGAAGCAAAAAAAGCAAAGCGCGCTGCTTATATACCGCCCCGTAGTGCTAGAAGCACTCTCTGGGCTGTTTGCAATGTAATTATGCAGGCTACACATTGCCCCCCCCCCCCCCCCGTGAGCTGGGTACTCATTTTACTGACCTCAGAAGGATAGAAGGCTGAGTTAACCTTGAGCCAGCTACCTAGAACTGAACCCTGGTTTGTGAGCACAGTTTTGGCTGCAGTACAGCAGTTTAACCACTGTACCAAAATACTTCATACATCATAGACAGAACTGTGTCACTTGCCTTGCCTTGTATATTCATAGTGGGTGACTAAGGCACATGAGTCCCTGCTTTGCCTTGTTTGGTTCTGAAACTTGCTGTTACAAGATTATTTACACAGGGATACTAGTACAGATTACTTGTCAGTTGCCTTTGTGTGGTTGTGTTTCATGACAGACCTGTTTTCTTTCTCTTAAATGATTCCACATGTGTAAAAACAAAATGTAGGGTTGTTTCTAATTGTCTGTTCTGCTGTTCTCCACTGATGGAATGAATGTCTTCCCCTGAAATCTCCCCACCATCTCCCATTTTGCTGGTAGCTGGAGGCAATAACATGTAACGTTTGTGTTCCAGAGCTTGGACTACAACCCCCAGAATCCTCAAGTCAACACGGCTACTGTCCATGCTGGCTCAGCTTGGAGCTGTAGTACATGGATGTTACTTTGCAAAGCTCTGCTCTGTTCTGAGCCTCCAGCTAGGCACTGGATAACATGTTCCGCCATAAAAATAATGTTTCTTACACATAATGTGTGTGGATTTCAAGCTAATTGAACAATGTTGTTTTAATTTGCAGTATTCAGTAACTTCCCTCAAGACTATCCCAGAATTACGCAGGAAGTGTGAGTCTCAAAATGAAGACAGAACAGGTATTTTGTGTTTTTTTTTTCTGAATGTTCTGCATTCTTTGCTTCCATAGGTTCTTTTGGTTAAAGTAGACATCACAAACAATTTGGTTTTTTAACGCTGTTTTTCTTCTTTTAAACTTGTTTGTGTGATAGCCACCCGTTTCTCCCCCCCCCCTTTCGCCTCCCTTCCCCCCTGCTTTTTTCTCTTTAAGATGTTAGGTCATTAGCAGCAGCAATAACAAAAAGTTCCATAAAAGGATTTGGCGATATACAGATAAACACAGGGTTTAATCTCAGCAGCTCCACACCACAGTGTATGCAACAATTTACTGAAAAACCCGAGAAACCATTAGTGACAAGACATAATGATGTAGGCGCCAATGAAAAAATGTTGGATACGTTTACTACCCATATGGTCATGACCAGTTTGAGGCATGATGTTTTGCCAAATTCTGAAACCCTATCAAGGATGCTACAAGATAGAATCTCTTCTCAGGCATACTGTAACAGTTAAGATGAAAGCAAAGTTTTTGAGTTTAATAGTGTATACTAAATGAAGAGTCATGGCATACAGATGAGAACCAGCTGGAGACCTTTTTCCCCCAATGACAAAAAGTGCATTCAGTGTTGTTTTCCACTTTATAAATCAGATTAAGGCTCTTTTGTTTCTGTTTTCAGCATGGAGCAAATTGTATTGGTGAGAGTAACATATCTGAATTGCACTTTGAAGACTTCATTATGTTTCACATCAAATGTTGCTTTCACTGATACTTTTAAATCTATACTGTTGAGAGCAGAAATTTGAAATCTTAATTTCCAGGACGATTTTTAAAAGTATGTTGGGTTTCATTTCTTTGTCATCTTTCATATAACAGAAAATTACCTCTGCTGGTAACTGAATTGCGACATTTCCTTGCCACAATCATCAATAACTAAATCATTGCATCCACTTACTCAATCATAGATGTTGAATAAAAGAAAACAATATCTAACTCTCTTCTCATTTTTTGTAACAATGCCTAACTCTCTTCTCATTTCTGTCTTGAGCCTTTGCAGCTGATGCTTTACATTGAGCAATATTAGGAGAAAGCATTGTTTTGACACATCATTATATAAGTGAATAAGCAAAAGATACTGGGAACAAAACCAGTGTCAGTATTGTAGCAATTCTTTCTGTATTTGACAGCCCTGATTTAATGAAAGAGTTCAATTGGTTTAAAAGAAAGCAAGGAAACACTGTAACATGCATTTAAGTTAAACATAGACACTTATAGCAAAAATCCAATGCATAGTTTTATTTTAAACAGAATTTAAGCTTAGTTGAGATACAGTGGATTGGGGCCAAAGGGTGAAGATGAGCTGGGGAAACATCTTTCACTTCGATTGAAATGTCTCAGAAATAAAGCCATGTGATTTCCTAAATTATCAGGAAATTATTTGGCTCACGTCTGAACCAATTCAAATTTAGCCTGTCCTAGCTCATCCCTCCCCCCCTCCCGGTTATTCTCTCTGCTGAATCTCTCCCCTCCACAGAAATTCTAACTAACCTGGTTTGCGCAGGTAAGTAGTACCACTCTAATGGATAATAATAATAATAATAATAATAATAATAATAATAATAATAATAATAATAATAATAATAATAATAATAATAATAATAATAATAATAATAATAATAAAGGCGAGCAAAGCCAGGAGATGGAGACTCTCACTTTGACAGTAGCACAGCTGTATATCTGGAACATGCAAGGCTCTAGTGGTGCTTTGGGAAAGTCACTTTTGCATCCAAACTGACATTGCAAATGATACCTAGACAAACTACATTCCTCAAGGGCTAGTGTGTGGCCTTTGTCCTGTCAAGTTTCAGTGGAGTGCATGAAGGATCTTACTATAGCTGCTTAATTCTGCCGTCCAAATAAGTGGAGCTGGAAGTGAAGGGTGGAAGGTGTTCTTAGGAGGTGGGATTGGAAAGGAGATGTGAAGTCTCCGTGGTTTTTTAATCCAAAGTGGATTACTTTTCAGTGCTATGAGTTTTTTGTGTTTTAACAATGAATTGATGAATATTTTCAATTGTCACTAAAATTGGGTGCTTCATTGGTTTGTCCATTCATCAACTTTGACGAATGACAAATCGCGACAAATCACCATTTTCCTGATTTGTCCCCATCTCTAAATACTAACTTATTACACAATGAGGTTTATTTATGCCTCTGTGTATCAATGAGAACAAGTTAAAGCTTGATGGCATTTGGTCCCTTTTGAAGTAATTATTAAAAACTAACAAATTGACATGTCTTTTCAACTCTGATGCAGGTTTTTATACACAAAAATTGCTCCGTACTAATATAAATCAGAGGTGTGCTGAAAAGGTCTTCCATGAGAATGTTGACTATTCTTGTTCAATTTGATAGAAAAGTAATTTCTTTTAAAATGAGTTTCATAAGAGGAAGAATTTTGGAGAAATGCTTCATGGATGAAGAGCTCATCCTATCATGTATTTCAAATCTATGCATCTGGAAGCCTCCCCAGCTGCTCACACTTCCACTAATGCCCATGGGAAGATTACCTCAGGTGATTCCTCCCACAGAGCTTCTTCGGGTCAAGAAGGGTGGGCAGCCAGGGAAACTGCAGAGTGTTGAAAAGATGTGCAACAGGAAAAGAGAAAGAAAATCATAAAAACAATTCCCGCATGTTGCAGCTTTGCGGTGAGTTCCAGAATATCACTCAAACATACTTTGATGGACCTTGAGAATGAGGAAGAAAAATGGGAGCCTTTTTCTTGTGGGAATAAAGCTTTTGGAAAACAGGCAGCAAGTTATAGCACAGCAGTAGCCTCATCTTTTTCTTGGGGTTAAACACAGTGCTGCTATCCTTCATATTTGCTACAAGGCTTACAGGAAAAGATGTGCAATCCTTGTAGCAAATATGGGAAAAGACCTGTGTTAAACAGTGTACTGCAACAGAGAAAACCACCACTACCACACCTCCAAAATGTAGTGTTTGGGAGGGTCTGGGGAAGGCACTGGACCCTGAAGATCAGCAGCTGGGACTGAGCTAAAATGTCTCTCAGAACACATTTTTTTCTAGGAACATTTTGACACAATTGACTTTCTCATACTCCCCTGGAAATAGGCAGCTTTGCAGAATTTTCTCCAAAACATCCTCACTGTTTTTTGGAGACTGCAACAAGGGTGACCTCGTTCTGGTCTCACACAACTCCTCCCCCCCCCCCTTTAGCATTATCATTATTCTTTTCTTTTTCTGCAGGGAGATGGTTCAATTTTTTTCTCCCTTTTTTAAATTAACTGAAGCTTATCTGTGCTTTCAAAAGGGATCCCAATAAAACTACGTTTAACCTTAATTCTGTAATCTATGAAACAAGTGAATTTCAGGCAGTGACAGATAAAGCATGCTTCTGTCAACAAACAATAGTTAAAACTAACCACAGTTGACAATTCAGTTGACAACTGAAGATGCAGTTAATAAATGGAAAGAGAAGTTCCCCAGTGGCTTAGAGCTATGACACAAGAGAAGAGGTGCCAAGAATTTATGAGGCCAAGAAGAAAATGAGGCTCATTTCTATTGTGGTAATTATTGTCTATTGTGTCCAAATGCAATCAAGGAATGCCTTTGTGAACCCACAAAGAGCATTCTAGGACAATAGCGAGGAGTTGCTCATTGTCACCATCTTGACATTCCTCCAAGAATGAGAACTGTAGGGAATAGCCCTACACATTATTGCAATATGTGGACCTGTGTACTGTCCATCTCCGGTTATCAGGGACTGTCTCTGTTTTTTAATACGTGCAGCAAATAAAGCACTTTCCTTGCTTTTTTCCTGTTTTCCAATTGTTAAAAAATTTGGAGTTTTATTACTTTTGTACACCCATGTACAGCACTCCATGACTCACACAAACACCTATCTAAGTAAAAACCTATTCAGTCAGGCAGAAAGCATGTGGAGCCCACATACCGCAAGAACAGCACGCTACCCCTCACTCATTCCTCCATCACTTTAATCACAGAGACATCACAGTCTAAAGAGAGGCAGGCTGCCGACGCTGGTTTGCCTCTCCACATGAGCCAGAACCAGCACCGCCATTGGTCTTTTAACTCCCATGGAAAAACTGCCTGGATATGGCAGTGTCCTCCTTTTCATCCTCTTGCATTTTCTATAATTACAGCAAGAGTGGGTTGTGGTGGGTTAATATTTCCTCACCATCATCCTTATTCGGATGCTCCCCATGCTGACAGAACAGGGCTCTAATACTTGTTGCTGAATGTTTCAGGGCTTTAGCAATATATACAAGCAGATATGTTATATATTCTTGTAAACATATGAACCTGAGGAAGGGAATTAGTTTACTAGCCATTGCAAGTTAGGCTTTTCAAAATATACGAATACAGTAGGCAAGCTCAAGGACCCTTCGTGATATCTCTTAATGGGCAGAGACTTCCTGGCTTGAGAATAAGGCTTTTAAAAGAACGCAAGTGTTCCTGTTTTCATTCGAGAAGTACTTGAAGGCAAGATGTCACTGGAGCCACATGATCAAGTGTACCAAAAATATCTATCACTTGGGGGGGGGTGTTTCTATAAATCTATGGGTCAAGGCTTTAATTAAAGGCCATTCTCAGTTCCCAAAACTAGAATGGTAACTGTAGATAAAATTTAAGTTCTCTAGGTATTTATTGCAAGGGGGGTGGGGCACAAAGTAATCAAAATGCCTAGAAGAAATGTGTTTCCAATTAACTGTGCACACTCAGGTACATGTCTGTGGAGCTGGAAGGTACTGGATTGTTAATCCTGTTAATCCCTAAAGAATTTATATGAATTTGGAGTGCTTCTGCCCCTTGCAACTCAGTGCGGAGCACTCCCAGCTGACGTTGATCTGAAGCTCAATTTAAAAGTTACCATGTTTTGCTTGGGCTGCCCCCATTTTTACAAATGCCTTTAAAATGTTGATTTGCTCTGCCACACAGTATCAGAGGTATAATTATCATGCACCTTTAATCATAGCAGTAGCTTTTTGCATTTTCTGTAGTTTGTGAATTAGATTGCTTTTTTTAAATGATTGATCTTCAGATATAAACTCAGGATTAGTTTCCAAGTATGATTGTTCAAAGGGACGTGGTGGCCCTGCGGGCTAAACCGCAGAAGCCTGTGCTGCAGGGTCAGAAGACCAAGCAGTCGTAAGATCGAATCCACACAACGGAGTGAGTGCCCGTCACTTGTCCCAGCTCCCGCCAACCTAGCGGTTCGAAAGCATGCAAATGCAAGTAGATAAATAGGGACCACCTCGGTGGGAAGGTAACAGCGTTCCGTGTCTAAGTCGCACTGGTCATGTGACCACAGAAGATTGTCTTCGGACAAAACGCTGGCTCTGTGGCTTGGAAACGAGGATGAGCACCGCCGCTTAGAGTTGAACACTACTGGACAAAAATTGTCAAGGGGAACCTTTGCCTTTACCTATGATTGTTCAGTCACGAAGAACTGCCTAAGTAATATCTTTGGATTATTGGCTATCTATAGGGCCTATTTTTTTGGCTTTTTAATTTTTTTCAGTATATTGGGAGCCTTAGAAAATGAAAAAAAAAATAGAAGAAAGGCTCAGTGGTCCTTACAGAAATATAAATATAAATAAATAAGAGCAGGTGATACCTTTATTAGACCACTAAAAACTCAAACAAATACCAGGTTTTCAGTGGTAATCTCTCAGGCTGTGCAGTTCAGAAAAAAATATATGAATCCTAAAACTTCATGGCAGATGAGCAATGAAGGACTTACATTTTGGGGGCCCTGAAGCTTGAACTGTTATGGGGATCCCTTCACAACCAGCAACATGGTCTGAGTAACCACTATTACCTTCTTCAATGTGGTTGTTTCGTGACAGATCAACACAATTTTTTAAAAAATTAACCATTATATTGAAGTTCCTATGTAAAATTGCTGTACTTGATTTATTTCACATCAAAGTTACTGGTGTTAATAAAAGTTTCCTATGGGGGATGAACATTAGGGAAATGTTAAATACGTGCAGGATGCATCTTAGAATGATGAAACAGAAAAGATCACAATCAATGTAATTTTTTATTTTAGACACCTATGAGAATGCATTCAACATGAAACACATTTTACAAAATACTCTTTTTTCTGTTTTTTCCAGCTAGACTGAAATTGGTTCTTTATAAAGGACAACTCTGAAAAATGCCTTTCTGAATCACAGATCATGATAGGCATTGTCAAGTACAGATTAAGCACAATAGTGATATTGGAGAACACTTCATCTACCGTGTTTCCCTGAAAATAAGACAGGGTCTTATATTAATTTTTGCTCCAAAAAACCTATTAGGGTTTATTTTCATGGGATGTTTTATTTTATAGTCATGTCATCTTCTGGTTGCTGCACAATGCTGCACTGTGGTGGAGGGCAGGGTTTCACTTAACTAGGGCTTATTTTGGGGGTAGGGCTTGTATTATGAGCATCCTGAAAAATCATACTCAGGCTTATTTTCAGGTTAGGTATTATTTTTGGGAAAACAGGGTAGGTGTAGCTCACAAATAAGTTGAACACCATATGTGCATTGTGTTTTAGATGGCAAATTTTCTTCTGTGTTCTGGGATGCAAATATTCTTTGAACTGATAACACTTGTCTACTAATTTGTGGCCAGCATCATCTTTATAATGCAATATTTTAATACTGCCATCATCAATTACAGAATTGTTCACCAATTCTTAGAGGAACTTGGAACCTTTTATCAAGTGGCTCATAGAGGTCAGTCCTCTTGTGTAACTGGATTATCAAGCAATATCAATCAATTTTAGGTCTACTTTCGGAGAAGTTTTTTTAAAAATCCCTTTTGAAAAAGTAAAGCACCTTTAAAAAGATTTATAACAAATAAACTAAATAAAATCAGGCTACGTTCAAGCTAGTTTACACTAGGGTAGATTAAGTTTAGTCAAGACCTAGCCAGCAAAACTCATAGGCTAAGATAATGTAACAAAGTGTTACCATTATTTGAACATAACAAACGCCTGTAATTTAATACAAGTTCACCCTGTAATTTAACACAAATTCACTCTTTTATTAGTTTTTCATAAATACTAGTAATAAAGTATTAAACTATAGACTATGCAGCCATAATCCAGCTTCTATTCACCTTTTCATAAAAACAATAGGCTTAGGCTAATCTAACACCGTTTCACCTTTGTTATTTACAGTATCTTACTTTTATGAATACTGTATAACATTTATTTTTGAATAAGAGTCCTTAAAATCCTTATGAACACTTTACTGAAAATAAATGGTCTAGATTACTGTCATAAATTATTAATACAGTATTAGCATCGTGATTGCCTTTTCAACAGCTCCTCTTTTTTTGTTACAACACATCATTTGTACCTACCCAAAAAAAAATTTCATTTTCTTTTTATCAACTTTTAAGCTTACTGTATTTTAATTGCACATAGGTAAAACTGTTATTATGTATGTTTATTATATTTTAAGGTTTTATAAGATTATTCATGTAAATAAAAGTTACCAAAGTGTCCTTTACGATGGCTTTTGTTTTTTTTTCCAATTACTGTTAGTCTAAGATAAATAATTTTAATAAAAGTTGTAATTTCTGTCATAAATGTTAATAGTGTTTTAAATAGAATATGGTATAGAATTAATTAACATGGAATAGTTTTAGCTGTAAGAAGAAAGAAGGAGGTGAAAAGTTACTTTGGATAAATTACTCTCTTCTTAGAAAATTCGAGCAATTCAACACCTGATTGGAGCATCCCATTTGAAGAATCTGACGCTAGATATAAGTGAGAAGGAAACCACGTAGCTTAGTTCTGAGGAGACTGCTATGCTCATCTGTTGCTTTGCTGCCCGGCTTGTACTCTGTGTATGTTCTGGAACCATGCCGATATTCTGCCAATATTTTAAGTATTAGCTTAGGTCAGCTAGCTTTCGTTGGACTATTCATGCATTGGACTTCTGGGTACGTCCCCAGTCAATTGTGTTACAATAGTTAGAGCATTGCATGAGGATCAGGGAGGCTTGGACTAAACGTTTATTGGGCCAGTCACTGTCTCAGAAGAAAGCCTTTCTTATGGGATTTATACGAGCATAAAAGTATAAAACAAGATCCCTATGCCAAGAATGAAGAAACGTTTTGAGCCTAAGAGCTACATTGGCTGTAGGCATGCAGGCAACATTTGCATACACATATGCACACATAAAAACACACTAATAGATATCGATTCATACATATACAGCAAACACTTGACCTGAAATTTTTCCCATTTAATTTTTTAAAAAATCTGTTGGAGCCATTGGAAGCTTTTAAAACGCCTGGTTAAAAAAAGAAGAGGTGATTTATTTGAGGTGGCCACAATGCTGGTGATGGTGGGGATTAGTTGACCTCTATAGTTTTACCTTTCCCAATTGGGTCTTTTCATGCAAAAGGAAGGAAAGGCAAACCAGAGATCATGAACTGCAGTAAAGATGAGTGGAAGGAAAGCACCAGCTTTCCCATAGGTTTTCTTGTCCAAATGACACTATTTAGCTGAAGTTTCAGTCTAATTATAACCCTTCATTATATTTGTATAGACATTAAACTCATTTCATCAGTCATCATAAATTACTGCTGCTCTGAATTGGTTATTTTGTGCACGATTAAGGTTTAACCTAATTTTCCCAGACTTCCTCATTTCACATCTATCTGACTGCACTGCTTACATAGTTTTCCCCCTCTATACCCATGTGTATAATCTTGCTGGCTGAGAATAACTGTCTGTGCATTTAACAAAAAAGGTCTCTAGTTCATTATAGCTTATGCCATAATAAATGTCTCAATGTGCATGTTAGGAAGGTACAAGACCCCCTTTTTCAGGCAAATCCCTACCTATTAGGATGGCAATTCATAATTCTGCTGTGAAAATGAATCAAGGTAGTGATTTCACTCCAAATCACTAGTACAATTCAAGATATGAAATCTAAATAAGCAACTGAATACATTTGCCACATTCAGATGTCATACAGGCTCAGTGTGGCGATCAAATGGTAAGGTGTTTGGGGTGGCAGCAGGGTCACCACCCACTCACTACTGCCTGAGGGAAGTTCTTTCTTCTGCCCGACACCTCCTCTTCTTTATAGACCAGTTGCTTCTCAGTCAACTATGTGAAGGGCAGGATGAGGGTTCTCTTGGCCAAGGTGTTATGGGAAGGGGTGAGCAAAAAAAAATGCCTGTAACAGGAGATTTTTTGACAGTCATGCCTTCCCATAATGCCTTTGTCTAAGGACTCTTGAGACTAACATCATTTAAAATAGCCAGCCAAAGTGAAGCCACAGTATACAGAAGGCAGGCAGTGGCTAGAAGGCAGTTCTGGTTATGCTTCCACCATTACCACCTTCTTCTTCTTCCTTGTCCTCATCGTCCTCCTCTCTCTCTCTGTCTCTCTCTCACACACACACACACACACATGAGTAAGCTGCCTTGGGTTCTTTTTAAGGAGAAATTTGGAATAAAAATATTTTAATTAATTAATTAGTTAATTAAATAATTAAATAATTAAATAATTAAATAATTAAATAATTAATTGCTTTTTTAAGTGCCTGGGAGTGGGCAGCATGTTTCTTCCCTTTTGGAGTGGCAGGATAGTTTGCACTAGCACTGATGTCACAAGTACAGGTATCTCGGGAAAGGTAGCAGAACTTCCAACTGTGTTTGATAGGTTGGGTGATAGACTGATTGTGACATCTGAAATTTCCACCCAGGATATGGTTTTGTCTGACTCTAGAGACAAGCAAGCCAGAGCATCAGATTCTGACATTATAATAAACAAAGCACAAACTGAAGGTTTGGTGAGCAGGTCCTTTTTACATTAGAATTGATCAGATGCCTTATTCTTGCCTTATTGAAAAATTCCTGAGTATCATGGCATCTGAATTCCCTTTGACTGAAGTCCAGTAGTAAGCTTGAAACTACAGTAGATCCATTGAATCAGTTGGGGTTTGGTGAGTCATCTTTGTAAGTTCCATTGATTCAGTGGACCTACTCTAGCTGCAACTTAAATACTGAATTGCAACAAGTGAATTGGATCCAGACCAAGGTCCTTTCTAAGGGGCACACCTGCACAACCCCCTCCACACAGCCTTCCTCCTCCTCCATGCACTGATGGCGATAGTTTTCAGCCCCTTTGGTTCTGTTCACGACAGAACCCCATACGGAGGGGGGAATCACACAAGCAGGCAAAGTCGCACACATGAGTCATAGAGCCCTGCTCAGCGAGATTGAAAATTAGAGGGAACATTGATACAGACTTAGGGCTTGGCTACATGGTTCAACTAGAGTGGGCTAAATAGGGTTATTTAAGGTCACATAGAGTTGTTGTGTGCCATTTGGTGTGATCCTTGTATCCACATGACTCACGCTTCTCGAGCAGCTCTATTTGGCCTGCCTCCCTTTAAAAGGGGTGGTGGTGGTGGAGAGAACAACAAACAACAACATTTTTGTTCCTTCTTGCCTCTTCCTCCTTCCTGCAGTTAGGTTTCAATTAAAAAAACATCTAAAACGTACAGTGCATTGGTGCTTCCTTGATAGGCTTTGAAACAAACTGTGCTTCATTCCTCTCCCCTCCATCAAGAAGCAGAGACCGTTTTTAATTTCCTAGCATCGTGAAGTAGCTAAGCTGCCTTCTTAAGTGACTTAATGATATTGAGAAATTGAAAGGAGATCGGGAACTGATGGCAAGCTGTCCAGTTTTGGTTCAGTCCTACTGATCACATGTGCTGGAAATGAACCAAAATGGAGTGATCCTGTTGTTTAGTCGTTACATCATGTCCGACTCTTCGTGACCCCATGAACCAGAGCATACCAGGCCCCCCTGTCTTCCACTGCCTCCTGGAGTTTGGTCAAATTCACATTAGTCTCTTCAATAACATTGTCCAACCATCTCATCCTCTGTCGTCCCCTTCTCCTCTTGCCTTCACACTTTCCCAACATCAGGGTTTTTTCCAGGGAGTCTTCTCATCAGAGGGCCAAAGTATTGGAGCCTCAGCTTCAGGATCTGTCCTTCCAATGAGCACCCAGGGTTGATTTCCGTCAAAATGGATAGGTTCGTTCTCTTTGCAGTCCGGGGGACTCTCAAGAGTCTCCTCCAGCACCACAGTTCAAAATTATCAATTCTTCGCCGGTCAGCCGTCTTTATGGTCCAGCTCTCACTTCCATAGCTTTGGCTATGCGGACCTTTGTCGCCAAGGTGATGTCTCTGCTTTTTAAGATGCTGTCTAGATTTGTCATTGCTTTCCTCCAAAGAAGCAGGCATCTTTTAATTTCATGGCTGCTGTCGCCATCTGCAATGATCATAGAACCCAAGAAAGTAAAATCTGTCACTGCCTCCAGATCTTCCCCTTCTATTTGCCAGGAGGTGATGGGACCAGTGGACATGGTCTTAGTTTTTTTGATGTTGAGCTTCAGACCATTTTTGGCACTCTCCTTTTTCACCCTCATTAAGAGGTCCTTTAATTCCTCCTCGCTTTCTGCCATCAGAGTGGTATCATCTGCATATCTGAGGTTGCTGATATTTCTTCTGGCAATCTTAATTCTGGCTTGGGATTTATCCAGTCCTTCCTTTCACATGATGTATTCTGCATATAAGTTAAATAGGCTGGGGGACTATATACAGCCTTGTCGTACTCCTTTCCCAATTTTGAACCAATCAGTTGTTCCATATCCAGTTCTAACTGTTGCTTCCTGTTCCACATAGAGATTTCTCAGGAGACAGATAAGGTGGTAAGGCACTCCCATTTCTTTAAGAACTTGCCATAGTTTGCTGTGGTCCACACAGTCAAAGGCTTTTGCGTAGTCAATGAAGCAGAAGTAGATGTTTTTCTGGAACTCTCTGGCTTTCTCTATAATTCACTGTATGTTAGCAATTTGGTCTCTAGTTCCTCTGCCCTTTGAAATCCAGCTTGTACTTCTGAGAGTTCTCGGTCCACATACTGCTGAAGCCTACTTTGTAGGATTTTGAGCATAACCTTGCTAGCATGTGAAATGAGTGCAATTGTATGGTAGGTGGAGCATTCTTTGGCACTGCCCTTCTTTGGGATTGGGCTGTGGACTGATCTTTTCCAATCATCTTGCCACTGCTGAGTTTTCCAAACTCGCTGGCATATGAGTGTAGCACCTTAACAGCGTCATCTTTTAAGATTTTAAATAGTTTTGGTATTGCCCATCTCATGATGTTCATGTGTAGAGTTGCCTCTTGTGTTGTTGGAAAAGAGTGTTTCTGATGGCCAGCTTGTTCTCTTGACAAAACTCTATTAGCCTTTGCCCTGCTTCATTTGGAACTCCAAGGCCAAACTTATCTGTTGTTCCTTTTATCTCTTGACTCCCTACTTTAGCATTCCAGTCCCCTATAATGAGAAGAACATCTTTCTTTGGTGTCAGTTCTAGAAGGGGTTGTAAGTCTTCCTAGAATTGGTCAATTTCAGCCTCTTCAGCATCGGTGGTTGGTGCATAAACTTGGATGACTGTGATGTTGAAAGGTCTGCCTTGGATTCATATTGAAATCATTCTATCATTTTTCATATTGTATCCCAATACAGCTTTTCCCACTCTTTTGTTGACTATGATGGCTACTCCATTTCTTCTATGGGATTCTTGCCCACATTAGTAATTTGATAATTGTCTGAATTGAATTCACCCATTCCCGTCCATTTTAGTTCACTGACGCCCAGGATGTCAATGTTGATTATTGCCATCTCCTGTTTGACCACATCCAGCTTCCCAAGGTTCATAGATCTTACATTCCATGTTCCTATGCAGTGTTTTTCTTTGCAGCATCGGACTTTCCTTAGCTGTGGAGCTACTTGTACTTGTCCTTCGCTCTTCCTCAGTAGCATATTGGATGTCCGACCTAAGGGGCTCATCTTCCAGCGTCATATCTTTTAGCCTTTTGTTTCTGTTCATGGGGTTTTCTTGGCAAAGATACTGGAGTGGCTTGCCAGTTCCTGCTCCAGGTGAATCGCATTTAATCAGAACTCTCCACTATGACCTTTCCATCTTGGGTGTCCCTGCACAGCATAGTCCATAGCTTCTCAGTTACTCAAGCCCCTTCGCCATGACAAGGCAGCAATCCGTGAAGGGGGTAGCGATCCTACCTACACCTAAAAAACAGGAACCCAAAAAGGTGCAGGTAAGAATGCTCTGGGGACAGGTTGGTTCACACTGGCACTTACGTTGTGTGGTCACCAGGAAAAGAAGTGAGCCAGCCTGTCCCCAGAGCAGACCAAACAGTGGGATAAATGCCTATGTAGTTGCACCCTTATCATTCTTAGAACTGCTAAATCAATGAGATAAGCTAATCATAACTAATCAGTTTCATTGGTTCTAACAGTTCTGCTACAAGCAAGACTAAGGTGGGATCCAGTTTCCCCATATTGTAAACTAAACCTCCCTTAGTGTCTGAGTTGATCAGTACTATATTTTAATTGCTATGGCATAGATAAATCAGTACCAAAACACTGCAATTTATCATCAAATTGCTAACTGGAAAAAGGAAGAAAGGGGGTGTTCTTCTTTGCCTTCAAGAAATATTTAATTTTGCATCTTTAGGTAAGGCAGGCTATCTCATTTATTTAGGTCTGCCACATTTTTTATTTTATTTTTAATTCTAGAAAATGAAAAAAATCTCCTTTTTTTTCTTTTTTCCCCCTTTTTTTCTTTTTAGAAAAAGCAAATAATCCTTTAGGTGCAAGGAAGGCGATGACTAACAAAATGTTGATGCCCATGTCACTGTCTAGACCCCTCTGTCAAAAAAAGTGTTTTCCTGACACTTGGACAGAATTATTTTTTGGTAGAAAGCCTTTAGAGGTTGCAGGCAGAATGAAACAGCTGGGAAACATGTGGTATCCATTTTCCTCTACAGCTTGGAAAAAAATTCACATGTAAATAAAACCAACATAAAAGTGTCGCCCTTTGAACCCAGAATCATATACAATATATAAATAAATCTATGCAGTGACTTTATTTTGTGTTGCACACTTTTTAAGTTGTATCTTGTTGTTGGAATAGTACATACAGTAATTCTAAGAGTAATAGCTTTCCAAATGTTTCCTAAAATATCCAGGTAATAAGTCAAATCTTTTTTCTATGCTTTTCAAAATGTAGTGTTTTTTAAATAATGTGATAACAGTGTTAGTACAGCTGTTTCATGAAGTTTTTTTTTTAAAAAGAAACCTCTATACTTGAGTGCAAGATAGATACAGCTACACTAATATACACGATAAAATAAAGTATGCACTAATCCTGCCTGTTAAATGTAATCTCAGATTTTTTAAAAAAACCTGCCTGTCAATTATTCCCTATTAAATAAAGTGAGCTTTTGACAAGATCTGTAAATTCCTATGATAGCAATAATCCATCAGAATACTATGGGACATGTTAGCTTCAGGGACAAATAAACCAAGATACCAAGTCAATGCCTCCTGACTTTGGGGAGCAAAAAGGTATTAATCATTTCCTCCCATGTCATTATTCTGATTTACATAGTGCAACTTTCTACTGCTGTTTTCTTTTGGATTTAAGTAATGGAGCAAGAGTTTGCAGGGTTAAAATCCTAGGACTTTTTGAGTAGCAGTGATTATCACATGATCTGTCACTCCTCTCAGGCTTTCCTGTTTTCTCTGACCTTATCTGCTGTCCTCACAGTATATGAGAAGGAAATGCATTTTACCTAGAATAGGCTATTGTTGCAAGCAAAATATTTGATAATGGTTTGGTCTTCAGAAGGTAGTTCAGAATCATTAACCTGATTCTCATTTGTTGATATAGATGGGCCCAGCTACCTATATTTTTGGACTTTCCTTATGAGGTGTTCACTGCCTTGTGAAAACTGCCATTATGAGTGTCTGCATTTCCAAAATTACCATTACACCATTACTAGTGCTACACCATCTACTGCTTCCTTAGGACAAGCAAGATGATGGGGTACAGCTATATAGTCTAAGAAAATTTTACAGAAAAGGAATTTAATATCATTCTCTCCACTACTGTAACAAGTAAATTGAGCTGCCTGTTCAACGTATGTATTTTTAAAACAATGCAAAAGTTAGTGATATTTAAGCTCTTGAATGATTAAGCTAGAATATAAGGTTGTAAACGTCTGCTCACTCTCACAGAATGAAAATTAAAACGTATATTTCATTTGCTATTTATGGCTTTCCAGATTTTGCTTCCTTTGTTATGCAATTTATCATGTTTTGGCTTTCTCATAGAACCATGCCATTAATGTTAGAGCTTAATTTAAAACTTGTTTTACAGTTCACATATTTGTGAAGTGCATAGAGTAGAAGGAAACTGCAAAATATATTTTTTCACATTAAAAAAATACAGTACTTTATGGATAATCATGTTTCCACGATACTTTCTTTTCAAAGCATACAGAATAAGAATGCATTCATAACTGTTGATTCTAAGTTGTGTTTCATGTATTTTCAAGTTTCCAGCACTAAATGGAGTTCAGGAGTTTCAACACTCCTTGGAAATGGGCAAAAACCAGCGGGCATTGCAGACGTGTATAGTAAGTTCCGTCCGGTGAAGAGAGTTTCACCCCTTAAGCACCAACCAGAAAGCTCTGAAAATAATGAAAGTGATGACCAAAAGAACCAAAAGATGGAATACAAGAAAGGCACTGACTCTCCACCAGTAGCTCACAATGGTGATCGACCTCCAGGCAATGGAGAGAGCCTTAAAACTAAGTGTGTTGAACCTGGAGTTCTGCTTGGTGAGCTGGAGCACTATGACCTGGACATGGATGAAATTTTGGATGTGCCTTATATCAAATCAAGCCAGCAGCTTGCTGCTTTTACCAAGGCAGCTCCAGAGAAACGGATTTTGAGTGTGTACTCAACTCTGAATGGTCTTAGTGGCAAGTTATGCCCCGCAGGGAATACGGAGAAGCCACCAACAGGAACGACACAGTTTTGTGTTTTGTCCCCTGTGAAAAGCTCTCAGCTGAGGAAAGCACAGCCTATTGTCCCTGATCAGCATAAGTATTTAGCGGAAGAACTGGAGTTTCCTCAGCCGTTAGTTAAATGTGGTTCGGTCCATGAACCTGAAGCTCAGACCAAGGGCTTTCTCAACAGGACGTTTGCTGACAAAATGGAGAAGCCTCTGTCCCACTGTCAGTTAAGGACCTTTCCACTGCAGGCAGCTGTGACAGAAAACAAACAAGAGGAAACAAACTGCAATAAGAACTCAGGGAGTCCAGAAGAAAGAAATGAAGATGTGAAAAAAAATAAGAGCATCTTAAATATTGTGAAAGAAGGACAGATATCACTACTGGTAAGTTTTATTCATATGGCAGGTAGAATAGGAAGAAAATACTGTAATACATATTGTTTGCGTGTCAGTTTAAGTTATGTGTAAACTTTTTACTTTGCAGCATAACTGAAGGATGTGGCAGATAGTGAGAATATAACACACTGTTGTTTATCATGGCAAAGGCAGCTTATTTCAATATAGCAAAGTCTTCTATAGATGTCAGTCAGTTTAAAACTGCTTTTTCTGAATAGCAGGGGACAACAAAAATAAATTGTCTCCTACTGGAAGATTAACTGAGTTCCTCTTCAAAGGCCAGTAATGGTAACAGAAGGGCTTCTGTTGTATGCTGATTATTATTCAGGACTGTTTACCCCAGCTTATTGCTACAGCTTTCATGAACAAGAGTTCACACAGAAGCCCCAGTTGGCCTCTGACCCACACAAAGCTTTTAGTTAGCTCCAGCTTTGTGGTCAGACCTCATGAAAAGGAGTTTCCAGAGCAACTAGATACAAACCAGCCAGATTGGTGTAGATAAAACAGGCATTATATGCATGCAGTCTTCACCTTGTGCTTGCTTCTTTCTACCAAGCTATTTAATCAAGGCCAGAACATTGACAGATCATAAAATTGAGCAATAAATACAAAATCATCTTTTTTTTTAGTAGACTCTAGTATTTCATTGCACTGTGATGATAAAAACAGTAAGGTATAACAAAAACTAACAAGTTTCCCCCTTTATTTTTTTGGGGGGGCAAATGGGGTTTTAAAAATTGCTTACCTTTTTAACAGCAGCAATGACAACATTATTAGGTGTGACATATAGATGCAATGCTTTGCTTAATCCACTGGGATTACACTCTAGGTGTTTAATGCTTTATAATATTTCTCACTCTGCGGGCAAGTTTACATTTGTACATTCTGCTTCATGGAATATGACCTTGAGGTTGTTGTTGCTTTTATCGTGTTTTTTAAAAATACACTGTGTTATTCAGCAATTGAAGGATACATCAGTACTAGAACTGATAGAGAAAACTAGTGAAAGCTACATAGGAAAAAAACCCATAAAACTAGTAGAAAATAATAGTAAACAATAGATGTACAGCCATATAGCTTTCTTTCATATTTCTTTTTTTTAATGTATCTGATAGGTTGGCACTCAGAAGACAAAGGTTATGCTACGTAACCTTTCATTGTTCTACAGAAATTCTCTTGGGAACATGGGGACTGTCATACTGGAGGAGATCAATATTCATTCATGGCAATATTCTGGGTTTGCTTGCTTGTTTTTTAAAAGATAGCATTAATTTTCAGACCTAATGCTTCAGCAGTCTGGATGAAAATTCAGTTTTTCAGCCCACCAGAGCATTTCAATTATTATCTTTCCTTTGTATGAAATGTTATAGATGGTACAGATGGACATAGACTATTAGTGTCTTATGCTCTAATCATTAGTTCTAATTATTCAATTATGCTCACAAGATAGCAGCAACTGACAGATCTCACTAAATATTTGTACTTTCTTTGCCCTAGAATTTTCTTTTTGAATTGGTTTTACTTCATAAATCAACATCTGAACCTTTTCTATGGCACAGTCAAGTTGAATTTCTTTTTTGAGAAAAGCATTAGCTTCACATTAGCTTAATACTGTATGTTGTTTTTTTAATATAGACACTAGGAAGGATTATACTGTTAAAAATATTAGACCATGCAAAGCATCACTTCGCTAATCCCCTCAAAGATACTGGCTGTATTTTGTTTGTTTATTTATTGATTTTACTTCTGTACTGCCCTATTAGTGTTATCATCACAGTTCACAACCTACAATAAAACCATGGAATAAAAACAATGTGTAACAGATACTATAAAAATATACAATAAAGTACCCAAAAAACCCTATTGTTAGGTAAAATAATGAGCCTATGTTTAAACAGAAATACAAAAATGAAAAGCCATTTGAGCATCTCAGGTGAATACTGTATTCACCACTAGTAGAAGGCAGCTTTCTATAATTTTGACTGAGGCTGTGGTCACACAAGACAAATGTCCCCCATTCTTTCTCATGTTTTCTGCTTTCTGTATAGTCGTGTGTTGTGGTCATGGAGCATATATATTGTGATAGTGGTTCATATGTTTTTTTAACCGTTCTGCTTTTTGAGGGTGAATTAGATGTGGTACGGTCATCTACACCCCTCAAGCAGGACAGATCCCCTTCCTTTTCTTGTGCCTTTCTCAGCCCCCCCATAAAAAATGTGTAGCTACATTGATGAGTCAGCAAAATACCCTTGCTGGCAACATACTGATCTGAGCCATTTCTTCCTATTTCTATGCTTTGTTACCCTCTATGGAGGAGAACCCACAGCGCACTGCAGTGGTGGTCAAAAGACAGTAGGGGAACTGATGCTCCATTTTGATAAAAGTATACCAATGCACCAATATTCCTATTTGAAAATTAATTTTAAAAATTTAAGGGAGTTGATACCAGGTGAGGGAGGTGAGACCGCATGCCATATGCAAAGGAAATTAATTGGTTTTTGAGTACACACTCAGTGGGATGTCAGTTGTAATGTGTGGTGAAATGTGGAAAAAATATAGTAGTAGCTTCCCAGTGGGCTGGATTTGATGTGGAGATAGCATGGGTGGGGGGAGAGATTCGATAATAGCCCTGTGTTGTCTGAACCTTTAAAAAAGTGGGGAGCAAAATTCACAAGGAGTAACTCAGAAACATTTTGCTGGTGTGACCACAGATTTAATTAGCTTCCTAAAAACTGAGAGGGATGGCAGCTTGTGAAACTTGATTGTAAGCTCATTCCACAGGGAAGGGGTCAGGTAGAGATAGCTTGATTCCTAATGTTGGCTTTTCTAGGCTCCCAAGGTGTTAAAATTAACATCAAGAACTGCAAGGAATGGGTGGGATTGATAGCTATTTTGTGGGAGAGGCGTTCTACTAAATATCGAAGTCATAAACCAGTAAGGGCTTTATAGTTATGACATCACCTTGAATTGAGCACAGAAACTAATAGGGAGTTGGTGATGGCATATATATTCGTATCTCCAAGTACCTGTAATCAGTCTGGCCACTGCATTTTGGACCTGCTTATGTTTATATACTGTTTCAAGGGCAGCCCTACATAAAGAGCATTACAAGAGTCTATTTTAGAGATTACCAAAACATGAACTCCTTTTGTTAGATATTTCTTATCCAGATAGGGGTGCAGTGGGCAATCAACAGAAGTTGATAAAAGGCACTCTTGGCCACAGCAGTTATATGTGCCTCTATATAAAGAGCTGGGTCCAAGAGTACCTCCAAGCTGCAAGCCTGATCCTTCAGGGGGAGTGAAACTCCAATGAGGGCAGGTAAATATCCCTTTAAATGGTCTAATGATCCTCCCAACAGTAGGATCTCTGTCTTACCTGGATTCAGTTTACTAGCCCTTTTCCTGTCCATTATTAACATCAGACAGTCCTGAACCTACACAGCATCAGCTGCAGATGAAAAGGAGAGGTAGAGCTGTGTGTCATCCATGTATGGATGACAATAAATTCCGAATTTCCATGTGACTTCTTCCAACAACTTCATATAAATATTTTAAAAAGCATTGAGGAAACTGATGATTTCTGCAGGAGCCTGTAACAGAGGTTCCAAGGGGAATGACAGTGCCTCCTCAAGTTGAACTACCTGGGATCAGCCCTTAAGGAAGGACTGAAACCACAGAAAAATGGAGCCTCCAAGTTCCAAACTCGTTAGCAGTCCCAGAAGGATTCTGTGGACAATGGTATCAAAGGCTGCAAAAAAATCCAGGAGGGCCCGTGGGTTTGCACTTTCCCTGTCTGCCTCCCTCAGGAGATCATCTTGCAGAGTGACCAGTGCCATTTCAGTCCCATGGCACAGCCTGAACCCCAGTTGAAATTGATGTAAGCAATTCATTTCCTCCAAGAATGCCTGCAGCTGATCAGCCACCGCCCTCTCAATCAACTTACCCAGGAAGGGAAGGTTGGCAACAAGTCTATAGTTGTTAAGATCATCCGTAGCTAAAGTACTGTAGGATTATTTGCAATGGGCCTTATAATGCTTTCCTTTTAGGTGGAAAGGTAGAAAACCCTCCTGTAGCAATGCTACAGGTCATTGACTTTCCTGATTTTAAAAGCCATGATGGGCAAGGATCTAGAGAAGAAGCAATCTCTTGTTACCAATTTTGTCTCCTGACAGAGGAGACTATGTGATCAAAGGCTACACTGGTTAATTTTTAAAATTGGATTCATAATGGGGTTGTAATGGAACAGTATCACATGCAACCAGACAACTCCAGTATTGCCTGCTGCAAAGAAAGAATACATAAATAGAGCAGTTAATCATCAATGCTTGAAATATAGCAAGAAGATACATATAGTAAAATAGGTTATCAGCAAAACTGGGATTGGAATTGGAATAATGCACAATTATTAGAGACCCTTAAAATCCTGTCACATGGTTTTATATCTTATATCTTCGGAATTAGTCTGAAGATAGAAGACATAAAACAATATGACATTGCAGCATTGAGGTAGTTTTGTGTCTTATGGTGGATTATATAGGTTCTTCATGAGCTATCTTGGACCAGAGGAAAATGACAATGGTTCTGTTTGTTTATCATCAGTTGTATTGGTTGCAATATTAAGATTTTTTTACTGCTACTCACTAGCAAACAAAAGACTATACATGTAACATTCCTAGAATGGACATTACTGCAGTTCCCCAGCTATGCTGAAAGCAGACCATAATATAATAAAAAAAATGATTTGTTTGCCGACCCATGAAAATTGGCAGCTGCTAAATGGATTTGTCCTGAATTAATCAAGTAACCCTTCCCACATCTCTTTTGCACAGCCTCACCTTGCAGCAGACAATCTGGACAAAATTCATGATGAAAATGGCAACAATCTTTTGCATGTTGCAGCATCACATGGACATGCAGAATGCCTACAGCATCTCACATCTCTGATGGGTGAGGACTGCTTGAATGAGCGGAACAGTGAACGGCTAACTCCTGCTGGCTTAGCGATAAAGGTAACATGAAGATCTATAGTTAGCAACCCCTTTGTCTGAGGTTAGGAATGGAAAATTCCAACCATGCTACAAGGGATGGTGCTTGAGATCACCCTCAGCCCCCAGATGACATCTACAGCCATGGCTGAAAATATTGGCACCCTTGCAATTCTGTCAGAAAATGCAACCCTTCTCTGAGAAAACTGTTGCAGTTGCAAATGTTTTGGTACTCACATGTTCATTTCTTTGGTTTGCATTGGAACAACACACAAAAAAACAGAGAAGAAAAGTCAAATCTGATACAATCCCACACAGAAACCCAAAAATGCACTGGCCCAAATTATTGGCACCCTTGACTTAATATTTGGTAGCACCCCCATTGGAAAAAATAACTGAAATCAATTGCTTCCTGTAACCATGAATGAGTTTCTTACACCTCTCTCCTGGGATTTTGGACCACTCTTCTTTTGCAAACTGCTCCAGGGCCTTCAGATTTGAAGGATGCCTCCTCCCAACTGCTGTTTTGAGATCTCTCCTCCGGTGTTCTATAGGATTCAGATCTGGACTTATTGCTGGCCATTTCAGAACTCTCCAGAGCTTTGTTTGTAACCATTTGTGAGTGCTTTTTGAAGTCTGTTTCGGGTCATTGTCCTGCTGGAAGACTGATGACCTCCGGTGGAGATGCAACTTTCTGACACTGACGTTGCACCCCAAAATTCTTTGGTAATCATCAGATTTTATGATACGAGTCACACAATCAAAGCATCCAGTGGCAGAAGCAGCAAAGCAACCCCAAAACATCTTTGAACCTCTACCATGTTTGACTGTAGGGACTGTGTTCTTTTCTCTCAATGCCTCATTTCTTTTTCTGTAAACAGTGCCATGATGTCCTTTACCAAAAAGCCCTACTTTTGTCTCATCTGTCCACACTATGTTCTCCCAGAAGGATTGTGGTTTTGTCACATAAATTATGGCATACTCCAGTCTTGCTTTTTTTATGCCTTTGTGTCAGCAGTGATGTCCTCCTGGGTCTCCTACCATAGTGTCCCTTTTCATTCAGATGATGATGGATAGCGCGAGCTGACACTATTGTACCCTATGTCTGCAGATCAGCTTGAATTTGTTTGGAAATTAATCTGGGTTCTGTATCCACCATTCGAACAACCCTTTGTTGTAATTGCTCAATAATTTTGCTCTTCCGTCCACGTCCAGGGAGGTTGATGATTTTGATGATATTGTGCACAGTGGACACAGGAACATTAAGATCTCTGGAGATGGATTTGTAGCCTTGAGATTGTCAATGTTTTTCCACATTTTTTTCTGTGAAATCCACAGACAACTCTTTACACTTCATTCTTTTCTCCATGCTCAGTGCCACACACAGCACAATCGTTGAGTCAACTTTTCTCCATCTTAACTGGTTGCAGGTGTGATTACTATATTACCCACACATCTTGCATGCGACAGGTGTGTCTAAATACAAATTGAGGGAGCATCACATGCTTGAAAAGCAATTGTTTCTTATAACTTAGACAGGTTGCCGATAATTTTAGCCATCCAATTTTTGGGTTTCTGTGTGGGATTGTATCAGATTTGACTTTTCTTCTCTGTTTTTTGTGCTGTTCTAATGCAAACCAAAGAAATGAACATGTGAGTACCAAAACATTTGCAACTGTAACAATTTTCTGAGAAAAGGGTTGCATTTTCTGACAGAATTGCAAGGGTGCCAATATTTTTGGCCATGACTGTACAACCTAAGTCTGAACTTGCCTCATACAGGCAGAACTGACACAGACATCTGCCATGATTTTTGGGGACCTTTGCCCCTACCCTACATTCTTATTGCATTATCCATGGGGGTGGGGTGCCCAGGCAGATGAAGTGTAATTTGGAGGCATCTATTGAGCAATTGTGGAATTTTCTCCACAAAAGCTTGTGATTTGCTTGATACTTAATGGTCTAATAAATGTATAACCCTACTCTTACATTTGTGTAATCTTAAAGACCACACTGCCTTTTCCTAATTCTTTCTGGATGATGTTCTGTGGTATCTAAGGCTGAACAAGGCATTAGAAAACACACAGTGGTCTAAGAATCCATCTCTCTTGCAATACATTTCATAAGTAGCATAGGGTGGAGTCACAAAAAGCCTTTCCCACCCATCCCTTTTTTCTTACATTCCTGTGCCACAGATGTTCCATGCATTTTTTTGAAAGAAAGCAGATGAGGAGGATTATTCAGATGACACAGAATGACCACAGGAAAGATTAAATAGCCCTTTACAACCTGTTCCTTCTCCTTTGAAATTGTACTCTCCTTGAACAGCTTTTTAGATAGCAAAAATATGCATTCCAAAGCTAAGTTTTCACTGGACATGTAATCAGGCCCTAAGTAATGCAAGCAAATGGCTCCAAAAAAAGAGAGAGTTTTTAATTCTTGTGTAAGCAAAGTTGCAAGTGAAATACTTTTGAAACCATAATTGCTTAATAGATGCCCCCATTTAGATTACCTTTGTTCCATGGCACTGCCTCATGCCTTAACTTTACTGGCTCAGGTTTAATTCTGGTCTTTGGATAATTTTACAAATATTGATGTCATGCAATCCTCAGAGCAGCAGTGGCTTCTGAAAGTAAATATGCAATCCCTTATTTTAAGAAAAGTTACTCTGTCCACCATACCTACCAAAGATCTCCAAGACATCATCATTTTTTTACATCAACTATCTGTTTTAGGAATATTTTTTATTCTATTTTTGCTTATGTTACCAGAAATGTAATCTCCATAGTTCATATCATCTTTCTGATGGCCTTGGTTTTGCCAGAAAGGTAGATGATGAATCTGGAGTCCTTGCAGCCTCACCAGCCCAATGTTTTTCACTGCTGGTGTAGCATGAGAGTGCAGAATCTTCAGGTGATATTCACCGAGGTAAATAAATAGTATAACTGCAGTCAGAGCAAATCAGTCTCATATGCTAATACTGACTTGTGATTCACCTTTAACAATAATCCACTCACTAGGAAAATTTCACTATGACTCTAAAAGCAAGGTTGTCTTGACAGACTCAGTCTTTCGAAACCTCTACTTTCAAAATCAGTTCCAGTGTTTAATTCAATGCTGTAATATGAGTATATATAAGAAGATGCAGGAGATAAATATATATATGTATGTGACAGGTTTTGATACTCTTAGATGTTTCTTACACAGGCTCTAATAGTTGGCATTCAAATTTGAAATATATTTTCTTTCTTTATTAATCTCTTTATTCATATCAGCGTGTTGCACATTTTAAAATTATGGATGTATATGAAATATAGATAAAATTAAAGCACATTAAAATGTTAAGAAAATGAGGCACTTTTTTTACCAGAAGTTGGCTATTCCAATGGTGTTATCTCAGCCATTTGTTAAATCTTCTTTTGTACACATGGTGGGGCATAAATTGCATCTGCATAAGTGCTGCATTGATTGAATTTCTCTATAGTTACAGAAAATTTGTCCCGTATTTAAGTAGCCCCTTTCTGCTTGATATTCTTTGAGCTTCCTACTTTGCTTAGAAGTCTGTGACTTAAAGTGACTTAAAGATAGACTAGCTAGATTTTTGTCCTGCTGGGAGACATTCTTCAGGATTCATCCATTCAGCAAGGTGTGTTGTTTTTGTTCTCCAGAGGTTTAACATAGCTTCTTCTTGTTTAATATTTAGAGCTTGAAATGTGTGCAGAAAAAAATTTCCTCATTTTTAGCAATCATAAATGGGGTTGGTGCCCAAGAACTGAATGGGTATGGTGCTTTATCACCCTATTTTGTTCATTAATTGCTAACACCTCTTGCCCTGCTTCTGAAGGAGCAATGCCAGACAATTGAAGTAAGGTTACAGGCAGCCAGTAATAATTCTGCATGATTCCTTAAGAGCTATAGTCACTTGTTTGGCATGTGCTAATTTATATCATATGTCACTAGCATATTCTGCATAGAGACAAAGCTGTTCTTATTGTTTATAGGTGTGCACCCCAGCCTGGCTTAGCTCGTTTCCTAAGCATGTAATTTCTGGCGGAAACTGTCTGGTGATTAGTTTTTTTTTTAAGGTCAGGGTTCAATCCAGAGTGATGCCCAGATAGTTTGGATTAGGATTCTTGCCTTCCAGCTAACTCAGAGTTTTCTCTCTTCTTCTCTGTTCTTTAAGTAGAAGATACAGACCTTTCTTTCTAAAGGCTTTGGTTTCTTATATATATAAAAGAAAGATCTTCTAATGAAGATGTTAGTAGGCCTCAATAGTTTCTCCCTCAACTGTGAAGGCAAGATCATCAGCATAGATGAAACTCCTGAAGTATGGGAATATTGTTCAATCGTTTGTATAGATGTTAAAAAAATAATGGTGCCAGGATGCTACCCCGTGGGAGATCATTCCTTTGATTTCTCCAGTAATGTGCCTCTCTTAAAATTCAACAAAGAATCTTTGGCTTTGAAGTAGGATGGCAGCCAATTTTGTTAGTTCATGATCTTTAGTAAGTTGGTAGAGCTTTTCGAACAGCAGTTTAAGGTGGACAGTATCATATTCCATGGTAAGATCAGCAAATACTACTCTAGTGATTTTATGTGTTTCAAAACATGTGGCATAGTAGGGAGATTGACCTGTAGCTTTGGGGAGCTGAAGGTTGTTTGCCTAGTTTCAATATAGTGATTACTTCAATCTTCCACGATATTTTTTGAATTTGTTTGCTCGCCCAGGAGTTACAGAAGTGATGAAGGAGCCATTACTTTGTGCTTTACCCAAAATATTTAATTTGCTTGATTCAAATATCAAATCCCACTGCTTTGCCATTCCTACATCTTCTTATGGCTCCCTCTAGCTCAGCAAATATGAAAGCAGTTGAAAGTTCATTGGATTCACTCTGAATATACCCTTGAAGTTTTTATTTATACTATGCGTTGGTTGGTCTTCCCTGCCAGGAACAGCTGGTGTGTTATTTGACTGGAGGGTTATATTTGCATACAGTGTCTTTTTGTTTCGATTGTTGTTCAGTCTTTTCAGTCCAATCTTTCTGGATACTTCTTGCCATGTCAAGCTCTTGTTATAGAGTCTATCCAGCAAGTTCTTTTTGTTTCGGCAAGAGTCTTCAAATTTCTCCCAGATTTTACTGTATGTTCACTAAAACATTCTTTGAAATATAGCCTAAGTACTGTATTGGGTGTATGTCTCCAGAGTGAGACCTGGGATGTAGTTGGTCTGGCACCCTCTTGGAATGGAAGGTTCAAGAACATACCAAAACAGAAGTTACAGATTGATCATATTTCTCTGGTTGATGAGCAGTCTGAAGCACAGCTGCATCTAGCATTTTTGTAAACCATTCCTATTTGGCTATTTTGAAATTATACCTCCTACAGAATGGTATAGATTGAGGTCAGATGGCTGAGTAGATCTGACATAGAATGTGTCTGTGCTAAAGTATTTTGGATTGGATCGTCTATACTTTTCATGAACTGTTGAGCTGTATTTTTATTTATTTATTTATTGTCATTGTAAGTATGTACACATTATACCCATACAATGAAATTCACAGACACCCAGAGACCAGACACATGCACACACATAAATTTCCCCAAATACTCCCCACCCACTAAAAAATCCCCCAACACTCCCCACCCACTAAAAGTCCCCACTAAAAATACAAACATCTACACCGCAGGCCAAGTAACACAGTCCAACTAACTATTCACTACTGGTGGTCTTTAAGCTCATTATTAAGTGCAATTATAGCTCTGGGATAAAAACTATTCAGAAAACGTGTGGTCTGTTTTTTGTTAGACTCATTAACAAAAAAAACGAGATGTGGATTGTAGCCTTCCTGCCATCTGCCACTGTTGAATGAATTGGGTAGTTTAGAACCATGTATAAGGCAGATTGAGTGGTATTCTTCCTATTTTATAATGGCTTTGCCATTTTCATCATCTTGTTCGTAGCCCCGAATGTTGCTTTGGCTGTTGAAATCTCCAACTAGAAAGTGAGTGTTTTGGTTTTCCATATTAGACAGCTTCTCAAAACAGAATGGTTTAAATTTGAAATGTCTTAGCTATCAAGACCACTGTGGAATATCACATGAAAGCAAACATTTACCTCTTGCAGACACAGTAAGAAACCTGTCAGAAACACATGCTGCAGTCCCATAACACTGACCCAGGAGCGGGAGTAGCTCACAGGGATGTATTTCTGAATAGACACGCATAAAATTGCACTGAAATAATAATTAATGTCATCTGGAAGAAAGTTCAGACTTATAGGAAAATCTGTAATATAAGAAAACATTACATTTTACAGCACTGCTGATCACTTGTTAAATACAGCAGTGTGCACAGGAAGGACAGATATGGTGTTGAACTTCTCTTGGGATGTTCTGCAAATAAAGCAAAATGCTGAGACTACTTCTGCAGAAGCAAGAAACATGCGGTGCAGAAGTCCAATTAAAAAAATTGCAGGTTCTTTGTGCTTTAGATCCCATTTTGGAAACATTTAGAAGCTTGTTTAGATCTGATCAGGGCATACAGTATATTGATTATCACACCTTCCAAAAGCTAAAAAGGCACTGCAAGAAGTACTCTTGGGGATTAATTAGTGAATTAATGCAGCTGAGTACACAGATTTATGGCCTATGTTAATGACAGAGGCAGGAAAGTCACCTTTTTGGACTATTGGGTCAAAAAATGTGGGGGAGGGGTTTCTTCCATCAGCAGACCTTATATCAGGAAGTTGCAGAGTTCAACAACTGTAGTACGTGCTAATATTATTGAAATAAGAAGCCATAAACCCAGGTAATCTATTCTCAGGCTAGGAGGCATGGCAATTTCCCATCAAACTGCAACTATGTTGGCAGCTGAGCTATGCAGTTTGCTTAAAAAACAAGTAGACCTTCGATTTGCTTATGCTCCACCCAGTGCTAATGAAGAATGGTGAAACATGGAGTACAGGATTTACACTAGTTTTGATGTCATTTCCATTGAATAATCCACATTTTGAAGTGTATGGCAAAGCTGCTTTTTATTTTCAAATCATTGGACTGAAATCAATGACCTGAAGATTATAATTAGAGATGTGCATGAATTAAAAAATGAATCACCAAATTCATTCAAAAATCACCAGTTTGTCAATTTGTATTTGTACGAATCAATGCCCCAATAAACTACAAATCAATGAATTTTTGGTGATTTTTTTATTCATTGATTTGTTTTGCTATAAAATGGCCCCCAAGGCACCTCGAGACACAACAATTGCAAGGAAGCTTCCTCTGACTCTCCTCTAAAATCCCCCAGGGTTTCAAATGTCTGAATTATGCACCCACAAAGAGGCTCATCCCATAAAAGTTACCCCCAGACATGTAGAGACACTATAATAATAGAGAAGCTTCTGCTGATTCTCTTCTACAATCTCTCCAAGTTTGGTGAAGACCGAGTTTCCCCAAACCAGCTGCTAAAGGGCACTTTCCTGAGAGGACCCATTTTATATACCTTGCATGTCTGAAACCCAGTCTTCACCAAACATGGATGGGATTGCAGATGACAGTCAGGAGAAGCTTCCCTTTGAATTTGGTTTCTCTAGGTGTTTGTGGAGCCATTTTATAGGGTTTTAAAGTTTTTTTAAAAAAATGATAAATTGATTGTTGATTCATCAGAAAAAATCATAAATTTGTAATTAGCTACAATTTTTAATGATTCGTGCCCATCTCTAATTGTAACACATTAAGATGGCAGAATTTAAATATGTCTATTCAGAAGTAATGATCATTGAATTTAATGGAATTTACTCCAGAGTAAGTATTCATAGGACAATATCCTAATTCTGTAACCATGTACATTGTTACCTGGGAGTAAATCCTACTGAATCAGGTATACTGACTCAAAAGTGAGACCTTTCAGTCTGTTGATTTAAAATGGCACTATATTTCGGGTTATTTGAAATTAATGCAGAAAGATTAATCACTGAGATATAGGAGAGACCATAACTGCTCAACCTCACCAATCCTGATGTTGCCAATAACACTGCCCAGCTGTCCCATTCCAGAGGTTGGGAGGGAGTGGTATGAATATATTAGAGAGGCTTTATTCTCCTTTGTTTAGATTATTCCATTTCATCAGATAAAGAGAGCAAGTTTAAATAGTTAATTGCTGTCACTAAGAAGGGGAAGGGAGGGGATGGGGAGGGAGTACATGCAGTGCAAGGAAGTTTATGTGTCAGTGTATGCACATCCTGTAATGCATTCTACCTAGAAAATTTATGCTGTCATCTGATACCTCTTATCCCCTTCCTCCAGCTGGATTTTATTAGATAAAATAGTCTTTTTTATCTTTTCTTCTTTTTTATCGTTTCTTTTCCCCCCCCCTCCCCTTTGGATGAGAAATTAACATTTTTGAATAAGGTTCTCATTGGAATAAACAGACATTCACGAAAATGTACTTATAAAGTTAAGACATTGTATTGGCCATATTCAGACATTTTAAAAAGGGACCGGGTTTATTTTAAATAAACTGCAGCTGTGGATAAAAAGCTTGCCTCTTTCTTTTCTCCTACTTAGAATGGACAACTGGAGTGTGTGAGGTGGATGGTGAGCGAGACAGAAGCCATTGCAGAACTCAGTTGCTCAAAGGATCACCCAAGTCTTATTCACTATGCAGGTTGCTATGGGCAGGTATAATTACATTTTGAACTATTGTTTTGATGTTACACAAAATAATGGATTCAAGTTACCCCTACCAGCTGGTTTCCCTACCTTTCCTACTTATATGTATCCAATTTAAAAATGTGACAATTACTAATGAAAGATTTGGTAACTTATTGAGATGAACAGAGTTTTATCCAACATGCTTTCAACTGTTGCGGGCTGGACAAATAAATACAGTATTGAGTACAGTAATTCTAGCACATATGCATTTGCAAGACACTTTTTAACTTATGCAAACGACACCCCGTGTAAACATCAGATTTGGCTGCAATGCAAGGGAAATATTTTTATAAGGAAGAAAGATTTTTCCAATGGATCCAACACACAATTATTTCCTCTAGCACTTGACACACACGGGATCTGTTTTTTGAGTAAATACTTTCTATGATAGGGAAGGCAAAAAGGAGGGGAGCAAAGAATAAAGTCATTGATGTCAGTGTTGCCCAGCACTGCTTATACAGGATGTTTGAGAAAATGTTGCTCTGCCTCAGTTCCAAGAGTGTCTTCAGGAATATTGTTGAACCAGAAAAGCAAAGGATAACATACCTGACTGAACCGCTGCCAGGTAATGAGATTAGGATGAGATGTGGATGAAGGACATCTCCAAGAACATGAATCCATTTAACAGGAAAAATTGAGCCTTATTTATTGTTCGTTGATTTATGTCAAATAAGCAGAATCCCAAACACATTTTAGGCAATAGTTGTGGCAATTGGAATATAAGTACTATTAATATGCAGGATGGATATCTACAGCAAAGTGTTGCAGTATACCCTCCCGTCCTAAGAGATGAGTTCTTGTTTAGGGCTTCGATCAACTAGCCATGCTGTCCTCCATTATACAGTGGTGCCTCGCTTAGCGATCGCTCCATTGAGCGATGAAATCGCCTTGCAATGGACTTTTGGCCATCGCTGGAGTGATCGCTTAGCGATGGTCCCTATGGCTAAAATTCGCTTTGCGATGATCGTGGGGAAGCGATCATGGCAAAGCGAACTTTTTTAAACAGCTGATCGGCAGTTCCAAAATGGCCACTGCAAAAACAAAATGGCCACCGCTGTTTTGCGTCGCTTTAGAGTCACCCAAAATGGCCGCCGATATGGAGGAATTTCGCTTTAAGGTAAGTTTTTAGCCCATAGGAACATATTAAACGTGTTTTAATACGTTCCTATGGGCTTTTTAATATCGCTTAGCGATTAAATCACTTAGCGATGTTTTTTCTGGAACAGATTAACATCGCTGTGTGAGGCACCACTGTATTCCGTTTTACTCACACCCCCAATATTAATTTTTCCAACATAGCACTTTAGAACACAAACTAAATGTTCCTTGGCCACCTTCATTGTCTACTTTCAAAGTGGGAGGACATCCTCTCTTAGGGTATTTTGTTCGATTTCAGTTTGTTGTACCTCCAAAATACTCAGAGCCCTTCTGAACATGCAGATATCCCCTGTATTTCCCCCCCTCAGTGACCCTGTTTTGGCTGCATTATTGTCAGCTCCCAACTCTTTAAATCTATTATCAGTGGAAATGATTAATTCAGAACTCTAAGGGCATTGGTGGTGTATAATGATTAGAAAACTCAACTCATTAACAATGCCTTACTTGATTAATCTATCAAGACTTATATGATTATCAAGTAAGCATTAGTTTTAAAGAAAAATGCTGCCTGATTGATGGAGGACATTTTCCTGGTTGAGTTCTGAAAGAAATAAACACTGAGTGCTCACTGGAAGGACGGATCCTGAAACTGAGACTCCAATACTTTGGCCGTCTCATGAGAAGACTCCCTGGAAAAGACCCTGATGTTGGGAATGTTTGAAGGCAAGAGGAGAAGGGAATGACAGAAGACGAGATGGATGGACAGTGTCATCGAACTGACCAACATGAATTTGACCCAACTCCGGGGGCAGTGGAAGACAGGAGGGCCCGGCATGCTCTGGTCCATGGGGTCATGGAGAGTCAGATATGACTTAATGACTAAACAACAACAAAGAATGTTTTTAACTGATGCATTTACGAAAACATGTTGTAACCATAATGCTTAAATTCATGGATGCATTCATACATATTTTTGTGATGAGGTACAGCTTCACTCTTGCTGCTACAGTAATTCCAGCATTAGCTTTGTTCCTCTTGTTGGATTCATACAATTTAATTGCGATTTCATTGCTCTGCTGCCATGAATGTTGCTTTTTTACCCCACGCTCATGCAGTTTAGCCCACATATCATATCCTTTGTTCCAATTGTTTCATTGATGGCCTCTAGCAATGTGGAATACATGTAAGAAATCGCACATAATGAAGAACCAGTACCTTGAAGTATATATCTAACATATAGATTCCAGCTGAGAATCTAAATTTTGCCATGTTTGACTGTTCTGATCTCTAAAAATGTATGAGAACTTGAGAGGGCAGTGAACCTAGGAGCTGAAGGACATTAAATATGACCAGAACTAAATGGTGGCACATGATTATTAAATAACATTATAGCTATAAAATGGGAGAAAGGCCTGGAAAAACACCACTAGTTTCTAATTTTTAAGTGTTCCCTTATTGATATTAGATATTGAAAAATGACTTTTGTCATGATAGTTGAGTGATTTTCTCTATCTGAGATCTAGTCTATGAAGGAAACTTCAAGTCTATGTTATGGAAATCCTTTGCTCCTCCTATCTGTCATAACCATTTTCTTATTCATGTAGTGTGATAACTTTCTGACAACTTAATTCATCAATTATGAAGGAAAGGAACAATGGCTGTTCCAGACAACTTTTGTCATTAAGGACTTCCTACTTGTATCACCATTATCCACGTAGCATTTTAATGCAAATCATTGACACCTACACAGATCAGCTTCTGCATATTTATTCACAAGTTTATCACAGGTCATCCTCCCATGTAACTGAGTTTAAGACTGAAGTATCTGGACATTTTTTTTAGCTCAAAACTATTTTTTAGTATCTGATACTGTATCTGATATTTTGTATCTGATTTTAGTATCTGATATTGGCTGTCAACTATTTTGTCATTGTGCTATTATTTTTTTTAAAAAAAATCTTTTTCCCTATAGGAGAAAATTCTTCTGTGGCTTCTTCAATTTATGCAAGAACAAGGGATTTCTCTGGATGAAGTAGATCAGGATGGAAATAGTGCAGTCCATGTAGCTGCCCAGCATGGGTATCTGGGATGTATACAGGTAAAACAGCACAGTTCATTTATTTATTTCATGGACATAATTTTAAATATTCAGATCAATATATGCTATATGGGAATAATTTATAATTTAGTTTAAATAATACAGTAGATAATTGTAATAGATTAAGAGGTAATCATGCTCAAAAAGCATTAATTCTCCATCCTTGATAAACTGTAAAGAAGTGCTTTTGTTCTGCCTGTTCTGAAAATAGCACTACTTAAAGTAAATATTGCTGTTAATGTGCACATATATAAATGTATGTATTTTAGACTCTGGTGGAATATGGAGCAAACGTCACTATGCAAAACAATGCTGGAGAGAAACCATCCCAAAGTGCTGAGCGGCAGGGACACACCATGTGCTCACGTTACTTGGTAGTCGTAGAGACATGTATGTCGTTGGCATCCCAAGTTGTGAAGCTAACAAAGCAACTGAAAGAGTAAGTTTTCCATTATAAGAGTGGGATTCAGGCTGTTTTTTGTTTGTTCTCAAACCAAACATATTTCTCCTTTATGCAATCCTTTTCTCAAGCAATTACATTCTTTGGGTTGCTACATATGGCATGAAGAAAATACATTTATTGGCATGTTGAAGGGTGAGCAGTACAGTAAAAATGTGAATAGAAAATGGGCCACAGTTTTAAAAAGCAGTGGGCCACACAAAATTACCTGCACAGGAGCAGCAGGAGTTTCAACAAGACTGTGGAGCTTTGTAAAAAAAAAATTGTATTTGTTAAAAGTATAATCTGTACAATAGTTATCAGAATACTTTTTTCCCCTCCCCATCCTGCTTCTTAACCTATCAGGCATCTGTTATCTGTGCCTTTAATTCACCCTTTTCTTTCTTCTGACATGATACTGGTGTTCAGAAACCTCAGCAGGCCCAAAACACAGCTGCCAGATTGTTAACTAGGGCTGGTCACAGGAATCACATAACCCTCCTGCTGCAGCAGCTCCATTGGCTTCCAGTACATTTATGGGCACAATGCAATGTGCTGATTGTAACCTATAGATTCATAAATGTCTTGGATCCAAGCTGTCTCAAGTATCGTGTCTTGAGACAGCTTTATGAGCCTGCCTCGTTGTGTTAAGATCACCAGGAGAGGCCTTTCTCTTGGTCCCTCCACCCTAACAGGTGTGTTTGATGAGGACACAGCAGGGGGCCTTCAGACTTTGGAACTCTGTCCCACTGGACGCCCGGCTGGCCCCACCTTTGCTGTCCTTCTGCAAGCAGGCAAAATACCTTTCTCTTACTGCTTTGAATGTGTTTTTGATGTTGCTTTTGTTTATCGAATGTTAGTAAAAACAGGGAAATGAATAAATACTGTATTACATTAATCTAGCATTAGCTTTTTAACTGCTGCATCTGTGTTCTGTTCTCCAGCTCCACCCCAGTAATCTGCAATTATTCTCAAGCCTGCAAAATCAACACTATATAAATGAAAAAGGACTGGGTACAGTTTCTTTCTTGTTGCTCGGAATCCTCACCTTTCCTTCAGTTCTCCTCTGAGGAGTAGGCCAGCTAGTTCTCTTACTCTTGTTTTGCTGCCTTTTAAAAAACAGTTTTATAGACTCATGGGAGCCCCCAATAGATTAAGTAGTTACTGTATTCTTTGTGACCTCTGTGAATCACACCCTGGGTGATCCACACCTGTACGGAGCCTCATCGGAAAATTCTAGAGCTGCTGTGGTAGCAAAAAACACATTAGAATAAGGCCCCTCCTCCCTCATATGAGTACCTTGGTGCCAAGGCTCCCCTTTCAGTTTCTTTCAACCACCATGTTGAGAGCCTCATAGTTCTGCTTCTGTGAGTAAAAGAGAAAGAGAGTTCATTCCTTCCTGTTATCAACCTTTTTTCCTTTAAACTTTTAGATCAAATTCATTATCATCAGAGATGTTTTCTTTTCTACTTCGCTCGGCCTCTGGCCGCAGCACCCCCCATTCATCATTTTTTTTCTCCTCAAATTATTTTCTCCTATTCATGGCCCCTTTGGGCCCGTTTAAACACTGCATGGTCTGTGATAACAAAATACCACTCTCTGATAGCCACACCAAGTGTCTTTTTTGCTTGGGAGAGGCACACCAGACATCCTCCTGCCAGCATTGTAAAAACAAGTGCAGAGTCCTCTGTTCTCGCCTATCCAGATTAAAACTCCGTCTTTGCGAACAATCCCTTCAACCAACCAAAATGGCCCAACCTCCTTGTAAGGCCACCTCACAAACCAAAGCAATGGAGAAGGCTCAGACCCGCGTTCAGCACTCTCACTGGGTTGCCATTTGCCCCTACCAGTGCTCAGACAACCACAACCTCCAATCAGCCAGTTGCTCTATCCAGCTTGGCCACACCTACTCATGGCGGGCCTCAGTCTCGACAATCATCAACATTGAAACGGCCATATCACCGTGAGCCACATCAACTCCAACCTGCTCCCTACCTGGCACCTAAAATACCCAGGACAGTTGAGCAGTTTTCTTCTACACGCGAGGCTTTTACAGCTCCGGCCTCCTGATATTTTCCCGCTAATCCTCTTACTTGGCATCTTCAGCATCTATATACTCCACTGCTTTACCAGCTCATCAACAACCTCCGTTTCGACATCACCAAGACACAGACTGTGATATCGATGATCTTCAATATCCATCCTATTCCATGGACACTCGTTCTGTCCCTCTATCAACGCATGATTTCTGTCGCCCAATAGAACAAGCCATCGAACTTGACATCGCTATGACCCTGATGTTCAACCATATCAAACAATATCCATGGACACTCGGATGACATCTCTCGATATCGAAAATTCTCAACACTGACAAATGCCCATGGACATGCTGCCTCCATTGACATCAAGCCACAAACATCAATACTATGACACTCAACCTATTGACAATGAGGTTGATCGACAATCCGTCTACTCCCGACTTGATGCCGATTATTCCGATCACAGATCCAGACCTCAGACACTGTCAGTACTACCTACCTCACCAGAATCCGACCTTGTCAATGCAGACCCACCATAACCAGTGGAAGTCTTCCAAACTTACGCCCAACTTATGATCCATATGGCTAAGTCTCTCAATATCCAGATCCACCATCCTTCGACAGAACCGGCCAATCATCTATACAACCCAATCTCTAAAGATACAACTACTCCAGTACACATCTCGATGCTTCCGTCTCTACTCAGCACCACTCAACGATCCTGGACAAAACCAGCCTCTTCCCATACCATGTCTAAACGAATCAATAACCTCTACAGTGTCCATGATCCTGGAGCTATTTCTTCAAAAAGAACCAGCTCCAAACTCTATTTTTGTCAAAGCCTGGAGCTATTTCTTCAAAAAGAACCAGCTCCAAACTCTATTTTTGTCAAAGCCTCACAATCCAGATCTCAGCATCGACAAGCTCTCATACCAACAAATAAAGACAGTAGAAGGACTGACTCAATGGAAAAACGGCTTTATTCATCAGCAGCATTCATCCTGCATATCGCTAACTACCAGGGAGGCATGGGTGCATATCAGCATTTCCTTTGGGACAATATGTCAACCTTTGTCGAAACTTTACCAGAAGATAAAAAAAGTACTTGCTCAAACTTTTCAACAAGAAGGTCTTTCCGTTGCCAAACAACAGATGCCTTCTGCTAGGCATACGGTAGATGCCATAGCAAAGTAAATGGCTATTTCAGTAGCCTTACAATGTTTCTCTTAGCTGAGGACAGCTGGCCTAGCTGAGGATGCCTGTGCATGTATCAAAGACCTTCCATGCGATGGGGCATACCTCTTTAATGCTGAAACTGATGATATTTTGGGAAACATGCAAAAGAAAAGATCAGCAGCTAGACGTTGGGGAATTTATCCATCTTTCCAACAATGACCCCAACAAAATCAATGGAGTTGACCATACAACTCATATGAAAAATTCCAATATGATCCTCCAAAAGAAACATCTTATACACCCTATTTCAGAAATCGAAGAAATAAAACCCGCCAACAACACATTACTAGGCACAACGACTGCAAGCCCAAACATCACGTTTGATGTTCCCATGACTGAGATTGCACACCGCTCCATCCATCCTGCCCTCTGGAAACACCTACCTGCCTGGGAGTCCATTACTACAGGTGCCTGGGTACTGTCCATCATCCACGACGGCTACCGCATTCATTTCTTCCAACTTCCTCCGGCAACACACATCATCACTCCACCATCTCCAACGCTACAAGAGGAAATAAGAAATTTACTCCTCAAAGACGCCATACAATCCATCTCACAACACAACAAAGGATTTCTCTCTCGCTATTTCACCGTACCCAGAAAGGACTGAGGTCTTTGCCCTGTCTTAGACCTATGAGAGTTAAACAAATACATCATTACTACAAAATTCCATATGGTTACCCTTGAATCAGTTCTCCCTTTACTCTGCAAAAATGATTGGTTCATTGTCATAGATCTCAAAGACTCATACTTCCATATTTCCATACATCCTCCACACAGAAAATTCCTTCAATTTCAGCTAGGATCACAAGCCTACCAATTCAAAAGGCTTCCTTTTGGTCTTGCAACAGCTCCAAGGGTATTCACCAAGTGCATGGCGCCAGTAGCTCCTTATCTCAGGTTGCAAAAAAATATCATATTTCCATATATCGACGATTGGCTCCTCGTAGCTCATTCCTGTCGCAAGGCCCAACAAGACACTCACTTCACCCTTACCCTCCTTCACGAACTTGGTCTCGCTGACAATGAACAAAAATCAAATTTGAAACCTACAAAGATTATTCATTATATAGGCGCATGCATACGTAGATTCCACACAAGCTCACGCCTTTCTTCCTCCAGACAAGAGAGAAAATCTCATTGCATTACTTCAAGTTTTCACACCTCATGCTATGGCACCCACTTTGACTGTGCAATGTGTACTAGGCACCATGGCCTCTATGACTTCAGTAGTGCAGCACATACTGTACATCTCAAGATGAGATCTCTTCAGTCGTGGTTTCTCGCCCTCTTCGACCCCCTCACAGACCCTCCTCACAATCTTTTAAGGGTCACCCTAGAACTCACCTCCCAACTTCAGTGGTGGCATTTTCCTCCCAACCTGTTCATCAGGCAGCCATTCCGACAACCATGACCACAAATACAGTCACCACCGACACCAGCCTCACAGGCTGGGGAGCTCCCTGCAAATCTCTCAAAATCCACGCCAAGTGGTCTTCCAGAGAGAAATTGCTTCACATCAACGAATTAGAGCTGTTGGCGGTTATAAAAGCTTGCAAAGCTTTCACAAATCTCCTCGCTGGCAAGATGGTACTAATTGCCACCGACAACACCATGGCGATGTACTATATTCTGAAACAAGGTGGCACCCACTCTCCAAGTCTCCTGTATTTAGCAGTCGACCTCCGAGAGTGGTGCCTAGCCCATCATATCTGCCTTATGGTTTTACACATTGCCGGCCACGACAACAGCTTGGCTGATCTACTCAGCCGTACAAACTCCCAGGCTCACGAATGGGAGTTAGACCAACCAGTTTTTCTTTGCCTATGCGAACAATGGGGCAAACCAACTCTCGACCTCTTCACCCCCTGTGTGAATCGGAAGTGCAAACAATACTGCTCCTGAGCTGACACTGGCAAACACTCCCAGGGAGATGCATTCATTGGCTGATGGCCCAATACCTCTTTCCACCATTACCGCTTCTCCACAAGGTTGTGGTTCGCCTACAACAAGACAAATCCAATGCCATCGTTATAGCCCCTTGGTGGCCATGACAACCCTGGTTTCCAGTCCTTCATAATCTCTCATCAGACATTTACTATCTCCCTGGCCTGCCCCACCTCCTGACACAGAACAACACCCAAGTACTCCACCCAAACGTACCTGTTCTGCACCTGGCAGCATGGAGGATTCTGCCTCAATAATGAATGTCCTCCAAAGAAGGCTTCCACTAGAAAGGCTTACCTGTATAAATGGAACATATTCAAATCATTCATTGAAGCTTTTTCATTGCCTTCTATCAACCCATCACTTGCTACTGTTCTATGTTTTTTGCTTCATCTCAAGTCTAGCAGCCTTTCCCTCTCTTCCTTGATAGTTTACCTCTCCACCATAGTTTCTTATCAGCCCCCTAACTCTCCGGCAGCAGGTTGATTTGGATCAATCATGATTCCAGGATACCATGAGAGGGATTCCAGCTGATCTGTCTGGCGCTCCTGTCGAGGCTCTGGTAGATGGCTGGTTTTCTGCCGCCACTAGGGCTGTAGACACAATCACTGCTAAACGCCCTCTCTGGTGCAGAGTTCGGCCAGGGTCCTGGTTTAACCAGGAGCTGCGAGCTATGAAACAAAATAGGAGATGGCTAAAGTGCAGTTGGAGACAGGAACCGACGGATTATAATAAGAAAGCTGTCAGGATCGCGACTAACCTTTACCTGGCCAAGGTAAAGGCTGCTAAATGATCACACTTCGCTGACCGGATAAGTGAAGCTTCAAAACAGCAGGCGGAACTTTTCCGTATTGTTCGCAATCGATCCGGAATTGGCCTAGGTAATGGGCCTCCTATTAGTATCTCACCTGACCAATTTGCAGCATTTATTAAATCTAAAGTGGAGGCCCTTTGCCGGGATTTCTCTCCTCTTTTAAATACAGTGGATCGAGCAGAGATGTCCAGCACTCTACCTTGCCCGGTGAGTCTTGAATTTTTTCAGCCTGTGATGCCAGATATGGTGGACAAAGCGCTTGATCGCTGCCAGGCCACCACCTCCTCTCTTGACCCTTGCCTGACCTGGCTAATCAAAGTAGCCAGACCTATAACAGCTGAATGGGATACAACGATAATTAATGGTTCTCTCCAGGAGGGCAAGGTTCCTCTTGCCCTCAAGGAGACATTCATTGGGCCCATAAGAAAGAAACCAAATTTGGCAGCGGACGATATTGGCAATTATAGACCCTTCGCCAGTGTTTCTTTCCTTAGTAAAGTGGTCGAGAGGGTGGTGGCTGATCAGCCTCAGGCTATCTTGGATGAAACCAGTGCCCTGGAGCCATTCCAGTCAGGCTTCAGGCCACGCTACAGAAACGGCACTGGTCGCACTGTTGGATGACCTGTTGAGTGAGGCTGACGGAGCAAAATGTCCTTGTAGGTCCTCCTCGATATCTCAGCTGCCTTTGATACAGTCAACCACGGTATCCTCCTGGGGAGGCTCTCCGAGTTGAGAATCGGTGGCTTGGCACTTGCCTGGCTCCAATCCTACTTGGAGGACCATCCCCAGAGAGTTCAGCTCGGGGAGAGTGTCTCAGCCCCGTGGAGTCTCAATTGTGGGGTCCTGCAGGGCTCAATCATCTCCTGAATGCTGTTTAATATCTATATGAGGCCGCTGGGTGGGGTCATCGGGGGTGTGGGGCTTCGTGCCATCAGTATGCTGATGACACACAGCTCTACATCTCCTTTTCACCTACTTCAGTGGATGACGTTCTGTCCCTTCAGTGTTGCCTGGAGGCCGTACTGCAATGGATGCGGCTGAATGGGCTGAGGCTGAACCTGGAGAAGGCGTAGGTCCTGAGGGTGGGTGGCCCCTCCATTGGTGGCTTAGGAAACTCCCTCACTTTCGGGGGGGGTGACTCTCGCTGCAAAGAGTGAGGTTTGCAGCTTAGGAGTACATTTGGACCCAGCGCTCACCATGGAAACCCAGGTGGCATCAGTGGTCCGTCCTGCCAATTACCATCTGTGGCAGATTGCCCAGCTGTGTCCCTATATTGATGGTCAGGCCCGCACCCCTCTGGTCCATGCGCTTATAATCTCGAGATTAGACCACTGTAATGCACTCTATGTGGGGCTACCTTTGAGGTTAATGCAGAAGCTTCAAATGGTGCAGAATGCGGCAGCCAGATTACTTAGTGAAGTTAGAAAATTCCAGCATTGGCTGCCCATTCATTTCCGCATTGATTTCAAAATGTTAATGATGACTTATGAAGCTTAAATGGTTTAGGACCTCAATACCTGGCAGAACTCCTTCTCCCACCTAGATCTACTTGAGTCACTCACCAGAGCCAGGAAAGATGGCTGAGGGGCCTGACGCCAAGACAGGCCCAAAAGGAAAGAACAAGAAATCGGGCTTTCTCAGCGGTGGCCCCTCGACTTTGGAACAACTTGCCGCAAGAGATCTGCCTGGTACCCTCGCTGGGTGTTTTTAAGAGTCAATTAAAAACTTGGCTCTTTAGGCAGGCCTTCCCCCCTGCCAATTCTTGATTGTGCTTTCTTGCTTTTGTTGTTTATTCTCCCATCTTGATCATATTATGATTGTAGATTTTAATTGTTGTTTTAGTTGTTTGTGCACAATATGTTGTGAGCCGCCCTGAGTAGACTCCTGTCTAGAAGGGTGGGATATAAATCCAATAATAAATAAAATAAATATATAAAAATTTCTTCAAGCATCCAACATTGAAATGTTTTCTTAAAGGTCTATCTCATATCTACCCAGATACCCACCCGCCTTCCCCGAAATGGTCACTAACACTAGTACTGCAACAATTTACTGAAGGTCCTTTCGAACCTTTAGCTTCAACTGATTTATGGCTACTTACCTTTAAAACAGTTTTCCTCATCGCCATTACCTCAGCTCAATGTGATTTAGCGGCCTTTCATCACGATTATCCTTATTTACAGTTTTTCCAGACAAAGTCAAATTATCCATGGATATTTCTTTCCTCCCTAAAGTTGTGTCCCAATTCCATCTCTCTCAGCCATTTATCCTTCCTTCCTTCTTCTCATCACCATCCACAACTCAAGAAAGAATCCTCCATACTTTAGACCAGTGGTTCTTAACCTTGGGTTACTCAGATGCTTTTGAACTGCAACTCAGCACAGCTGGTGGTGAAGGCTTATGGGAGTTGCAGTCCCAAACTCCTGAGTAACCCAAGGTTAAGAACCAGTGCTTTAGACATTAGGTGAGCCCTTGCCTTTTACATCCAACGCACCCAACCTTTCAGGCATTCACCTCGACTTTTCATAAGTCACCAACCACCTACTAAAGGTCACCAGATGACGTCTCAAATTATATCTAGATGGGTCGCTTCAACCATTCACCCCGCGTATCAGCTAGCATGCAAACCAGTCCCGAAGGTGATTCGCCCTCACTCCACCAGAGCAGTGGCAACCTCTAAGGCATTCCTAAATGGCGTACCTCTTCCAGACGTCTGCGCCTCTGCCACCTGGACATAGCCGTCCACTTTCATCCGGTATTATAGACTTAGCTCCGGCAGAAGTCTGATGCGGCCTTTGGACATACTGTTCTAACCTCTACCTTGGCGTGACACCCTGCCTGTAGTAAGACAGCTTTCTAGTCACCCAGGGTGTGATTCACAGAGGCCACAAAGAAGAACGACAGGTTACCCTCCTGTAATTGTAGTTCTTCAAGTGGACCTCTGTGATTCACACATCCTGTCCGTCCTCCCCACTGTCACACCATTCTGCTTAATGTAGCAGTGGTTGACACAACTGAAAGGGGAGCCTTGGTGCCAAGGTACTTATACGAGGGGGGAGGGGCCTTATTCTAAAGTGTTTTTTGCTACCGCAGAAGCTCTAGAACTTTCCTATGAGAGTCTGCACAGGCGTGGATCACCCAGGGTGTGAATCACAGAGGTCCACTCGAAGAACTGCAATTACAGGTGGGTAACCTGTCATTTCTGCAGGCAGAAAACCATGAAGTAGCTGCTCTGATAGGAGACATTCTTGCTGGAAAAGGCTACTGTTGGACCCAAGGGAAGCAACCCAGTCTGCCCCATGGGCCCTGTTTGTGACCTGACAGAAATCATACATAATAGCAGAAATAAATGGTGTTCCTAATACTGTTATATAGAAAAAAAAGCAACAACTGTATTGTGATATTTCATGTATTGTTTATATTTTACTTCTTGTAAAGTTTGAACCAGCTGCCTGGAATACATATAACTAGTTCAGTTATAATTTACACTGGAGGCAACTTTCATTCGTAGTCATGTAAACATGAGTGGGAAATGAGGAAGGAATAGTGCAACAGATAGACCAGCAACAATCAGTCCAAAAAAGTGGAAATAGCTGGTCCGAACCTGTGAATGAGGTTTTTGGCTTCTCAAAAACCTCATTACAAGCCAATTTTTACAGAAGGTGGGAGTGATTTTTAAAATAGTAAAAGGAAATGTGTAGGCGAGAAAGAGGAAAGGGGAAAATTGAAGGAAGGGAAAAAATTTATAGAAGTGCATCTGGTTTCTACAAAATAGCATATTGGTGCCCCACCTATTTTTATTATTATTAATTTTTATTTTTGCACTTTCCGGACCCTCTACTATGTCAATATAAGCTGCTGTCACTGCTTTTTCTTTTTATGATTTTTCTTCTTTCTGAATTCAGCAAACACAACCAGCCAGTAGGCCTCAGCCATGTGGATACTTCTGGACTAAGTTAGTTCTAATCTCTAGAACTGAGAAGTGAGTTAATAACCACATGTCCTTGAAGCCAGGAAATTATCCACTTAAATATCCCTGAGCTGGACTTGTGCTGTCAGTTTTGTTCCTGCTTTCTGAGGAAGTCATTCTGAAAGTGAAAGCCACTTCTATAATGAGGGACTGGTTACCTTTTTAAATGATTTTTGGCATTGCCTCAAGGCCTTAAACAGAGGTGGGGAGTAGAGGAGAGGATCAACTGGGAAAGTTACCCCTACAGAAGTAAACATCACTCAGGATTTAATGGGAAGGAAGAAAGAAGCAAGGTGATAGAGGAAGGGTTCACAATGGGAAAGAGCTTTGTATTTATGTCCCTCTGTGGACAGCTGCTTCCCACATGATGTTTCCTTGAGGGAGGCAATAGCCAGTGTTATGGGAATACATGCATACAATAACTTGGTACTTTTTATTTTCCCATGTGTCACACAACTCAAGACAGCTGATGGGAGCAGGAGTTCCAAACCCAGCACCCTTAGCAAACAAACTCTTCACACCTCACAAGTGACAATATAAATAGATTTATCTAAATACAGAAATGAGCAAATGAGAACAAAAGATTTACCAAATAGCTGTTACCAATGAAAAAGTAAAAAAGATGTTTTAAAATTATAAAAAGAATGATGAATGAATGAATGTTGTAACCAAAAAAAAAAAAAAAAGCTTGACCCTTTAAAGATAAATATGAAAATGACTTTAGTTCTTAAAGAGAGTTCTGGCTATTTCAGATATTTAGATCACTCTCGATCGAACAAACTTTGTATTCTAATTTCTTTAGACAGGAGTGTAATCACATGCTGAGAAATGCAAAGTCTCTCCACAAGACTTACACACAGAGACACATCGCGGCTCTTTCCATGAGCACACCTCCTTCATTCCTGAGTCTACATACACACATATTCACATGCTCCCAATTATGATTTAGGTACAACTAAGGGAGCGGGGGTAGAGGAGGGAGAGATAGGAATTCATGGCGAGGGGAGGGAGAAGCTGCTACCTAGAAAACAAGCCCCCACCTTCTTCTTACAAATTTGTGAAATGTAAGGGCAGTGGCAGCTGCTGGAAGTTTTCGTCTAGGCTCCCCTATGCTTCTACCCTATTCCCTCCTCTGTTTCCTAGGCTCAGCAGTCAGATGAGTGGGTTGGAGGATGGCGTCTTTTCTCAGTTTTAGTTGACACCTTGCATGCACACAGACAAAAAATAGGACACAGAAGGCCAAGTAGCACCAAAACCATCTTAATTAGACAGGCAGGCAGACAAGTGAGAGAACAAGCTGGCTCCTGCTGCCTTAGACAGAGGGCCAGTCTGAAGAGTCTTGGTTGGTTGCCTGTGGGAAGGGGATCTGATGGAGCCGATAGAAAGGGACCCTGCAGGGCTCTGGCTTCTAGAGAAGTGCTGGTGGGTGTTGGCGGCAGGACAACACCACTGCCTTTAATATAAAATATACTGTCCTTTATCCCTAGCTGTGGTCAGTAAGCACCTCTTATTGAGTTAGTATATTTCCAGGTGAATACTGATGAATAGTATGTGCTTTCCAACAAGCAGACAAATTCTTATGGGGACATAGAAGTATCTGGGGATACAGAGGCTTATCTGTCTGCAAAATCACATTTGAGAAGGAGTCACAGGGAAGTTTGCTGTGAGCTTGGTGTTTTGCTGGGTACAGGTAAGCTAATTGTCATGGAGTCTCACAGCTAAAGCAAAATGCTCCTTAGAATTCTAATCTTGCAATTTACACCGGAGTCACTACCAGTAATAAATAATGTATACAAGGCAGGCAGCTTTGAGAAGGTACAATAGAGTGATCACAGTGTTCCCGAAGGATTAGAGGCAATTTGCAGAACAGAGACCTCCTTTGTGCATTTCAGTATTTGTATGCACTCTGTGTCTGTGCGAGTCTTAAATTATAAATAAACAGGGGCTTTCTTCTCAAAATGATGTTGCGTGAAAATTATCCTTTAACTCTTATCACATCCATTCACAGCTTTTCCTTTAAGGAGGGTAAAAAACTTTAATAATTTAATATTTCCTTACAGGCAAACAGTAGAACGTGTGACATTACAAAACCAACTCCAGCAGCTTCTGGAAACTCAGCAATCAGAGAGCAAGTCACTGCCAACTTCCCCAAGGTAACTGGCTTGTAGGAGTAGGATTCCAGTCCAGTCTGATTCCTTAAATGGCAACTACATAGGAAGGCTACCTTCCAGCTAAAGATCCTATTTTTCCTAATGCAAAAAGAAAGGGTGGGGGTGTGTGAAGCAGAATGTCATGTAATATAGATCCATACCTTTCCAATTTTGCAAGTACAAAAATGGGTTTCATTTGTTGTTACGGGCCTGTCAGATTGCCTCTGACGTATGACAACCCTATGGTTTTATAACTTTAAATAAAATAATCTCTCTCACATTTTACTATCATGGTTTATTGTGCTTCATAGTGATCACAAGAAAAAATTTGTGAACCTCTGAAATCTGATTTTTTTGGTGGCCCACAACAATCTTAATATATGAGTAATTCAAGACTATTGCTAACAAAATAAGCCTCCCAGGCCATCAAGGGTGTTCTGCCATCACTATCCAATATAAATAGAGAACACTAAAAGAATAAATATAGTTACACATTTTAACCTACAAAGAGTTTACCTGACTTCAGCTAAATAAGCAGTGCACAAGTTCAAAAAGAAGAGAATCCCCTCAAATATATTTTTATAAAAACAATATATATAGTTTTTGGCTAAGAAATGGCAGTTTTTTCGGCTACAGACTTCATATACAATCTGGACCAAATATTTGCATAAAGAACTAAGTATAACTTATTAGTAAGAAGCATGGAAGTAAACTTGCGCAACACCTTGAAAAGTGTTCAAAATATTGGGTCAACTATCTATGGATTAAGAGGAGAAATACATTGTACCTTACATGTGCTTGGAAGTGTGAATAATGCAGTACAAGTTTGCAAGCACAGAGCTATCAGAGAACTTACCTGTATTTAGATTCCCGTTTCTATTAAGAAGACTTGGCATATTTTCTGAGTGAGATGATTTAGGGATTCCAGCAAAGTCTGCAAAAGCAACACCAAAGAAAATGCTTCATATAGTTTATCTCAGAAATCCTTGTCAAAATCCTGTTTTGCTGAATTATTAATATAACCCAGAAAAGGAGGAGGAGGGGAAAAAATCACTTTCACTTAAAGGGGAAAAAAGCAGGGATAGAATCTCAGATCATAGACCAATATATTCCCAATCAATATACAGGCATATTGATACTCTTCTTGTATATTGGTTTCCACATTAAGTAAATACAAGAGGTGGTCTGCAGTTCTTAGAATTGTAGAGGCACAGCATGGAATTGAATTCCTCACCTCTGGCTCCTCAGGCCAGTACCTAAACCACTGAGCTATTTGTGAGTTCAACTCTCATTAAAAAGAACCTCTGCTTACCTATGACTAAATCTTATTAAACAAGATAGCCCCTCCTTCCCCCAAATATGAATCAGTTGGATTGGAATTTTAAAGATTATCAAACTAGCATCTAGCTCTGCACTGGAAATCTGCTATTTACCTGTTATAATATGTAACTAATGAATCCTGTGCAGGGAGTGGAATGGCTAGTGGAATAATGCTGTAATGTTTATTTGAGATGCAAGTTAAAGTAGAAGAAAAGTACTCACAGCAATATCCCCACATTTGAGAGAGAAAGGCGGGTTACTCTTTGGTTTAAATTGTTTTTAACTAGGGGAGGTAGGGTTTCAACCATTACTTTTTTGCTTTAAACATAAGCATTTTTTTCCCCTCTCTCTTCGTTTTTCAAATGAGGGGACACATCATCATCAATGTAGTGGAGGAGACTGTATTTACTGAACAACTTAAGATAAGATTTAAAAAAAAAGCCATTGCACAAACAGCCAATAACAGCAAAGCACATTGGACTCAACAACTTTTTACAGAGTCCTAGGCTGCTAAACAAACTATATTGTTTCAGAACAGAACTGCCATTTAACGCTCTCTCTTAAAGAGGCAGATTCTACATGTTACTGTTATGCTACTCAGCCGCCCGCCCCAGCCCCCAGAAACACATTCTAAGGCAAGACATGTACCATCAAAACTAGTCCTATCCAAGGCAGGGGGGGCAGTTTAGAAAACCACACTACCACCCCCCAGTTGGCATTCTAAATTGCCAGACTGGGTAAAAGACACAAGTAACTTTCATAAAGTGGCAGGCTTGAGAAGTACAAGTGCTGAATCAGTGAAAATAGCTGTCATTAATATTCTGTCAAAAAAGAACAGAAAAGCACAGTCATCACCAGTAGTGAAGAGCCTCGTGGCGCAGTGGTTAAAACTGCTGTACTGCAGCCAAAACTGAGCTCACGACCTGGGGTTCAATCCCAGGTAGTGGCTCAAGGTTGACTCAGCCTTCTATCCTTCCGAGGTTAGTAAAATGAGTACCCAGCTTGCTGGGGGAGGGGGGTTAGCAATGTGTAGCCTGCATAGTTAACTTGTAAACCGCCCAGAGAGTGCTTGAAGTGCTATAGGGCGGTATATAAGCAGCACGCTTTGCTTTTTTTGCTTTTTTTAAACAGGGAACATAGTAATAGAAAAGCCACTAATTAATCATCATCATAATTCTGTGCTGTAAAGTCAATTCTGACTTACGGTAATCCTTTCCAAAGCTTTCTGCATAGAGAACACTCAGAAGTGGTTGACCATTCCCTTGTTCTGTGGGCACTCTGGGACTGTGCAGATTGCCCAAGGCTACCCAAGCTGGCTCTTCTCCCTGGAAGCACAGTGGCGAATTGGACTCCCAGCCTCTGCTCTGCAGCCAGACACCTAAACCACTGAACTGTCCAGCCAACTATTGGTTTAGGTATCTGTCTGCAGAGCCAAAGTTTAGGAGTTTGATTCTCCGTTGTGCCTCCAGGGAGAAGAACCGGCCTTGGGCAAGATGCACAGTCCCAGGATGCCCTCAGAAGAAGGGAACGATAAACCACTGCTGTGTATTCTCTACCTAGAAAACGCTAGAGTCACCATAGGTCAGCATTGACCTGATGCCACACAATTATTATGTATTTTAATAAATCATAATTCTGTGGTGACTAGAACCACCAAATAATTATAGCATAATTACTTCACAGATGAATTCAAGTGACTTGTCTGAGAATTGAACTGAAACCAAACCTGTCTTTTATGAATCAAGGAGTGTTCTTTGTCTCATTTAAAATGGAAATTTAGACCCTGAATCTGGACTCATTTTAGTTATGCCTGTCCTGTTTCTCAGCATGGAAAGTGACATCTGGTCTGGCATTTGGCTTCTTAGCAAGTTGTGACTCTATTTTCTGCCAGTATAGTCACAGAGGGGAAAAATAGTAAAACATGCAGCAAAAATCTACAGAAGGAAAATGGTTATCCTATAGTTTTCTGTCCCCTTTTATCATCACCGATTTTATCTAATTGTGTTGTCTTCTCATATACAGCAAATCTAAGCATTATTGGTTTATTTGTACAATTTATCTTGAATGAATATATTAATTTTCTTTGACTCCAGCTACACTCTTAAGTACTCTTAGTTGGATGAAAATTCCAATGATAATATCAGAGTGCAATCTTCCTGAATAAGATTCCATTATGAAAATTAAAAATATAGAAGACAAAAATGTTGTGGCACCTTAAAGACTAATTGCTTCAGACACTGTTTTTGTCTCCTTTCACATTTTTTTCTTTGTTTTGGCCTGATGTACTAGCAAAGGCTAACACGGCTATCTCTTCTAAAATGTCTTCTGAACAGATATGGAAAGGACTGCATTGGAAGTTAACCACAATGCTGGATTTTATGTTTTTTATTATTATCTAATCTTCCTCCTACAGTAATCTTCCAATCTTTGTTTCTACCTCCCTCCCTTCCCTCTATTGCCTTCCAAAATGTCAAAATCTGGGGGAATCTGGGGCAGGGACCTAATCGCTTTTACTAATGTTAGTAGAACTGAATAATCTGATTGACTGTTAGGAAGCAGGTGCATTGATTTTAATTTGACAGCATGCCAAAACAGAAGAAGGGAAATAGATGTGTAGGTTTTAGGTAGGTAGGCTTATGCTGGTATTTCTGTTTTCCTTGAGTTACGCATATTCTTAGACACACTGTTAGCACTATATAATGTAGATCTTTCACATAAGGTCCTTCTGGGGAGTTTAGCAAAGAAAGGAAATCACAGGTCAAACTTGGTCTAGAAAAAGATTTACATGCTTAAATGTATGGCATCATTATTGTGAATCTGTAATATATTTTCCATGGGCAAGGTGAATAAAAATTCCATATGATGCGCAGGATAAACATATGCAATGGAAAACCCAGTGTTGTACTTTCTGTCCGTATAATCTTGTTGCTGGTCTCTTGTATTGAAATGATTCTTTCTTTTTCCCCACTGAAGTTCACCATCATCGCCTATTTCTGGCAAACCTCAGTGGAAACCATCTGATACAGATGACTCGACTCTACCAAAAAGTAAATTGAACACCCACGACGGGATTCAGATTCTTGGTGGTATAGGAACTCCACACCACAATCGAACCAAGATGAATGATGACGATCCTGATAAAATCCTGCGTCAGCTGCTGGGGAAAGAAATCTCTGAGAATGTCTGCATGCAGGAAAAGCTGTCACTAGAATTTCAGGATGTTCATGCCTCCAAGAATATAAAGAAGATTCCTATGGAAAAAAAGGAGTTAAAGTTGGCAAGACTGAAGCATCTCATGCAGCGGTCCCTCAGTGAGTCGGATACTGATTCAAATAATTCTGAAGACCAGAAGAATACCCCTGTGAAAAGAACAGAGAAGCCAAGGCCACAGCCCATAGTGGAAAACACAGAAAGCACCGAGAATTTGCACCTCATGATTAAGAGACACAGTTTGGCATCAGGGCGCCGGTTCCCGTTTGGCATGAAAGCCTCAAAATCTGTGGATGACCACAGCCCTTCTCCCACTTCTGAAAGTAGTGACCCTGATAATGAATCCCAGTATCAGAGTGGGACTGTATCTCAGAGCCAGGCATTGGGAGATACCGCTCAGTCCAGCCCCGAACCCGGCGTTACTCACAAAGTGGCCACAAGTCCCAAGAGTGCACTCAAATCTCCATCTTCCAAGCGTAGGACTGCTCAAAATTCAAAACTCAGAGTGACTTTTGAGGAGCCTGTGGTACAAGTGGAGCAAACAGAGGTTGGTTTAAATGGGGAAAAGAGCAAAGAACGGAGTAAGGTTCCTCAGCGGCCTCCACCCAGCATGGAAACTGGAGACCAGCAGAAACGGCCATTTGGAACATTTCGGTCCATCATGGAGACATTGAGTGGCAACCAGAACAATAATAACAATTCTCAGACTTCAAACCTAATCAAGACTACATCACCCTTTACCTCATTAGGAAGGAAAGCTGCAGACAGTAAAGGAAATTCAGCAACCTCTGCAAAAGGAAAAAGTAAACCAGTGAGTATTCTCGAAGGCTTTCACAGCTGTGATCCAACGGCTGTTGTGGGTTTTTTGGGCTGTTTGGCAGTGTTCTGGCCAAACAGCCCCAAAAACCTACAACAACCAAACCAGTTAGTGTTTATAGAGGGGAGAGGGAAGCTTTTGTGTTTTTATTAATGAGTAATTGTGCTAGAAGAATATTTCTTTAAAATAATCCCATGCATATAAACACCAGTAAACAAATGTCAACCCATTATCATTGGAAAGGTTTGGGGACAGAGAAAAGGTAATGTGGAGACACCTGGAAGGAAATGATAGCATAACTGAAAAAGCAAAGTGTGGAGATATGTTTGCCCCATGTGGCCAGGTGTCTGCAAGCCATCCGCACAGACTTCATGCTGGAAAAGGCAGCTTGAACTCTGCTCTCCATGTTTTGAACTGCTGTGCCACCTTGTTCCAACTTCTTACCTCTTTTGAGGAATATTGGTCATAATTCTGATTTTCATAAAAGAGCACTTAACTATTTTGCGGAAATCAAATTGTAAAAATACTGTCAGGGAGGCATATCCATGACATGCTCCTTAGAATCTTCAGCTAATTGTTTTACAAGTTTCACAGCCAAATTATTAGAATATCAGTAAATACCAATACTTCTTCTAATACCACATAGGAATAAAAAAATGCTATAAAAATTTAATCTCCTTGCCTCAGTACTCTGTCTGGGAATTTTGTGGCGTAGCTTGCGCAGGATTGGAGTTATTTTCCCTCATGCCCATGCAGACCTTCCTGTCTCAACATTTGTACAAGATAGCAGAAAATTATCCCAAACCTGCATTGAGTTTCTCCACTTGAAATGCTCTCCAGCTGCCATGTGGAGTTCTTTCATTTAGCCTTCCAATGACAGGTATAACTGGGAAACCATTCCTCAGTTCAGAAGGCCCTAAGTTACAGAGATACAGCTGATGGGGAGAGGAAGGCATTTAATATAGTCCCTCACCAAAGGCTGCTGAGAAAACTCCACAGTCAGGGGATAAGAAGGCAGGTCTTCTAATGGACTGAGGATTGGTTGAGAATCAGGAAACAAAGAGGAGGTGTGAATGGGCAATATTCACAATGGAGAGAGGTGAAAAGCACTGTGCCCCAGGGATCTGTCCTGGAACTGGTGCTTTTCAACTTTTTCATAATTGACCTGGAGACAGGGATAAGCAGTGAGGTGGCCAAGTTTGCAGATGACACTAAACTTTTCTGGGTGGTGAAGACTAGAAGTGATTGTGAAGAGCTCTAGAAGGCTCTCTCCAAACTGGGAGAATGGGCGGCAAGATGACAAATGCATCTCAGTATAAGAAAATGTAAAGTAATGCACACTGGGGCAAAAACTCAAAACTTTATTTATCAGCTAATGGGTTCTGAGCTGTCCATGATGGATCAGGAAAGAGATCTTGGTGTACTGGTGGACAGCTCAATGAAAGTGTCAGCCCAGTATGTGGTGGCAGTGAAGAAGGCCAATTCCATGTTAGGTATCATTAAAAAGGGGGTTGAAAATAAACAGCCAACATTATAATTCCATTGTACAAAATGATGGTAAGGCTGCACCTGGAGTATTGCGTACAGTTCTGGTTGCCGCACCTCAAAAAAGGCATAGTGGAACTGGAAAAGGTGCAGAAGAGAGTGACTAAAATGAAGACTGGGCTGGGGCACCTCCCTTATAAGGAAAGGGTACAGCATTAGGGGCTCTTTAGTCTAGAGAAAAGGCACCCAAGGGGGGACATGATTGAGATGTATCAAATTATGCACGGGCTGGATAAAGTGTATAGAGGGAAGCTCTCCCTCTCACGCAATACTAGAACCAGGGGACATCCACTCAAATTGAGTGTTGGGAGAGTGAGAACAGACAAAAGAGTGTTGTTAGTCTGTGGGACTCCTTGTCAGAGGATGTGGTGATGGCATCTGGCCTAGATGCCCTTAAAAGGGGATTGGACAGATTTCTGGAGAAAAAAGTCCATTGCAGGTTACAAGCCATGATGGGATATAATCTCCAGGCTTAAAAAGAAGGTACCTCCAAATGCAGGGGAGGGGTATCAGGAGACAGGTATCTGGTTGTCTGGTGTGCTCCCAGAGGCATCTGGTGGGGCTACTGTAAGATACAGGAAGTTGATCTAGGTGGGCCCTTGGCCTGATCCAGAAGGGCTCGGCTCATGTCCTTATGTTCTTATGAAGGCAGGAGAAGCAACAGGCAGCAGTAGAGGAGGGATTAAGGATAAAGTTGAGCAGGAGTCCAGCACCGGTACTTATAAGGGTGGCGGCTGCCAAGGAAAATTCTTGCACAAATTATGGACAGTAATCGGCATCACTAGCATCTGTTGATATGAAGAAAGCTATAATGTTACATTCCTAAATGGATTACTGTCATCAGGTAATGGGGAAAAGAAGGGACTGGGGACAGAGTCAGTGAGCCCTGGAGACCATGCTTCATACAATGAAGAAGAGGATCATATTTTAATCCATTACTTAAGATAAAAATGAGCTCAGGATGGGAGGTGCCTCACACCAGTATTTCAGAGGAGTGCCTCCACAAGTCACAAGCCATATATGCTCAAATAATGCATAAGGCATTAAAATTCATGGAAAGTAATATTTGAAGCAAAGAGTATAATGGAATGGCTGGAGACAGTTCATGTTGTTTTTCATATGCAGCTCTGAAGTCCCTATAGTATTCAGCTGAATTATCATTCAAATACAAGCACTCTAGTTCCCAATCAAGTATCTTAATACAAATGTGTGCTTGAATAAGAACAGTACCAACGCTATAACAAAGTGCACCAAAAGGGGGAATGTATCATGGTTGTCCATGGTGGATTATTCATTTACACAACTTGTAGAGGAGGACCAAACAACTGAGAAGGGGGAATAACTAAGTGGAAAATACATTTTTTTTTGTTTCACAGGGATACTAAGGTCAGTGATGGATCAGACTATATTTCTCCAGGAACTTTAGTGTTTTGTTGGCATTTTGCACCTGTCTGTTTTCCCAGACTCCTCTCCCTCTCAGCTCTTTTCATAGATGGAGCATACATTTCCACTCTTTAAAATGTTTGCCACATTGACATGCTTTCAGACATCACATTCATTCAAAAATACATTTTTCATGATGATATATGGATGTAATCCAGTGCCAGACATGAGTTCTATTTTGCTTTGTACCACATTAAATTTATGAACACAGCCCAAAGCACGTTGGTCTTCCTTCTATGAGAAGAGAGTGCCTACTGTACACAAAAACAGAGCTGGGATGTAACACATTACAAATAACACAATTACCTATAACCAGAACCTGCAAGAGTTACTTTTTTGGATTACAACCTCTCACATTTCCTAGCAAGCATCAGTGTTGGCTGAGACAGTCTAGGAGTTAGTCTAAAAATGTAATTCTTCCAATCTCCACCTTGCAACACATTTTTTTGTGTGCAACAAAGATGTGAAAAAATCCATTTTGCAAAATAATTTAACAACTAGAAACAGGACTCTTTAAATCTAAAACACAATATCCACGTGTTACAGTACTTCTGAAATGTCTGGGGAGTCGTTTTAAATTATGCTTGGCTATTTATTTATTTTTTTTGGTTCTCTCTTTCTTTGTGTGTATATTTAAGATTCACTCAAAAGTAATGTCTTAGTAATGTACTATTCTGAAGGTAATGGGTAACAATTGGTGTATTACTTGGAAAAAGTAAAAAGTAATCTGATAAGTGAGCAAATCAATCAATACTCCCAGCTTTAATGAGATACCTTCTCTGTTTTCTGGAAGGTGATTACTCTTTGCCTTCTCGGAGCAACTACACCACATGCTGAACACTATGTTGAGCATCAGAGACTCCACATGTCTACCAAGAAGCAACACTGTAGCATGTGGATTTTCAAGGCTTTTACTAATACACCATAACATTTTAAGTAGCTGTGGGTTTTTTTCAGTGCATGTAAGAAGCTTGTTGCATGATCTTTCAACTGTTTACTGCATTGCCCTTCCCTAGGCTCCTTACTCCGGCTACATCAGTTTTTCCACTAGCATGCTGATCGAAGACCGTCTGTGTAACTATGCATGGTATGTGCTGATGCAGAGTGAAAATGTTGGCTTCCCTATTACTTTTTATTATCCTCTCTTGCAAGTGCAGCTTATAATTGTTCACAGCTTAAACTAATGAAACGATTGATGACAACTGTAAAAGAAAATGAAATTTTGATTCCCTAAAACAAAAAAAAAGTAAACAAATCTCTGTTGCAAGCCTAATATCCATAGCTGAGCTAGTTTAACAGCTCCATCACAAAGTGTGCATAAAAAGCACCAGTGGTCATAAATCCAAAAATGCATTTTAGTTCAGTTTGGCACCACACAGTCCCTTGAATGGAAATCAAACACCAGAGGAGAATGGAAATTAAATTTCCTGTTATTCGTAGGCCAAGTTAAACTCCTCTTGGAGTGAGAAGAGACAATGTGCCCCACTGACAATTTACTCCTGCCCTTCTTGCTCTCATTTTCAGCATTTACTTCAGTTTTCTAATTGAAGTGGGACAGCTGTAGGGCAGGGATTTTTTGTTGTTCTTATCCATATCTTCCTACTGTCCCAGAACAATCTCCCATGCTGTCCTAGAAAGATATTCGTCTCCTTCAGAGCAGCTTTTCAGTCAGCTGCAGCAGGAAGACAGAATTAATGAGAATGGTCACCCCACTGCCTTTCTTTAGGTGCCAGCAGAACCTCACCAGATGCATGTCTTCTACTAAAAGTGCAACCTATATGGCTTTGGGGTGGAGTTTGATTAAAGGTAAATTGTTCATAATTTTCAGACTTTAGTTGAGAACTTTGTAAATAAACTTTTATTCAAATACAAGGATTGAAGGTATTCTCTGAAAAAGGTCAAAAACTGAATATTGATCCCAATCAGAATAATTGAAGTGCTTATTTTGATGTACCTTTTTTTCTAGTGTAGATGTCTTGACAATAATTTTAATTTCTGGTTCAGACGTTTGTTTGTTTGTTTGTTTGTTTGTTTGTTTGTTTGTTTAATACCCCAGCTATCTGGTCGAGATGACCACTCTAGGCGGCTTCCAAACATGCAAAAATACAACAACATATACATATAGCAAATAAAAATATCAACAATATACAATATGCATTACGCCACAATCTGTAACATGCATGCATTCGCACATGCCTCAGGCTTTCATCTTTGCCCCTCACATTCAAGTATGCAGATGTGATTAAAATAATCTGTTGCTGTTTGGGAACAATACATGTCTCGTGCTTATAGTTAAACTTAACAAATGGTTTGTTCAAGCCACCACTTGTTAACAAGCCAGGATAGCTTGCCTTTTAGCAGACTAAAGCATGCCAATATTTGCAGTGTTTGGACACATTAAAGAAGTGTTGTTTGTTCTACAGAAGGTTTAAGTCTTTTACTGTTCCACACAAGGGAGAGAAGAGGGCATGCTAATTTGAAGCTCTTTGCTGCTTGGACATCTCAGGAAATGGGATGTTGCCAACTAGTTTTTTTGTATCTGGAAAGGAGGCCATTCTGTCCTTTGCCTCAGGCATCAAAATGTTTTGGGTCAACCATGGTACACAATGTACATAAAAAGCTATAGGAATTTGAATCAACCAGTGTCCCAATTAATTTCCAGTGTCTCCTTAGAAATTATACCAATTTTAAATTTGGGCAGCACTATTAACAGTCCTATACATAAACTCTGTTCGTTATTCGTTTCCTAACCACTGGATAGTGGTGGAATAATTAAGATTCCTTGAGTTCCATTAGAATTCACTAGATTTCTATAAACAGCATGCAGTACATTTCATTTATAAATCCTTTCCCCACTCCCCTCCTTTCTTTTCACAGCAAAATGACAGGTCTTTTTTTGTCAATGGCCGTGCCAAGCAAATGTTTGCAATTAGGTTAGCCATCTATTGCCAGTGAATTTTTGTTTCTCATGGATGAAGTTATTCTCAAGCATGTAGTACATTAAAGTGAGAACACATTTATCTTATCAGTAAGGAGCACTGAAATGAGTTAATTCCATCAATAATAGTTTTCTCAGCCTCTGTTTAAACTATTTTATAACTAGAATATATTCAGATGAAAAACTCACTGCGACTTTTGTGGTTGCTCTGTAAGGAAGACTGCTTGGAGCCATAGTAACATGTTGCTTTCGTAGCCATTACAAAAGTGTAGCTTTATATAAATGAGGGAACTGCAGAACAATCTTTGTAAGAAATGCCTTCTTATAGCCTATCTGTAGCTTACCTTTACTTACACCTTTTTATCAAGAAATAAAGTTTACATTGTTTCAGGTTGGTTTAGTTCTAGGATCAACAGTCTATCACAATAAGCATCTTGCACTTAGACATATGTAGCATTCTTAATATTCCCTGGCTGTGTTGAGCATTAAGATTGGGTTTTGCACTTTTTTCCAGGTAACTGAGAAGCAAGCCATCTGAGTAGGTCTGAAAATACTCAAGTTTTCAGAAAGGAAAATTGTATGCTTGTCAATTGTATGGTGTGAAGCACTGCGCACATGTTGACTTCAAACCAGATACGGCCTCTGAGAATGGAAGGATCCTTCCACTTGGAGAAGGCATACATTCTAGGCAGAAATTGATGAGCAACAGCTCCACAATTATAATGCGAGTTGCCCTAAAAAGTAAAGAATGTTTGATTATGCTTCAACAAAATTTTGCAGCTCCAGAAATAGCAAATTAGCTTGCCTGTGTTTGTGACTGGTAATCTGGAGAGAAACAAAAAAAATCTTGTTTTCATATTGATTGTACAAACACAGCAGCCTTGAAGAATGACTCTATGGAAAGAAACATTTTATTAGCTGAAACCCTGTTGCCTGTTTTATGCCTGCAGTACGATTAGGACATCACCACCAAGAGGAGATTACCTGTAGTTAAAGACTTTCTCCTTCTCTATCATGACCTGTCAGATTTTCAAGTATCTGTTTCATTGTATAGAATCCATGGGAGCCATGAGACAGAAGAAGGAAGTTGTTAATTACCAAAAATACATCCAGTGGCAGTGATTTTTTTTTATCATTAAAGATTTCTACACCACACCACAAAGTATGGTGCAGTGGACAGATTGACAGACTAGGACTCTGGACAACGTTCAAATCCCCACTTGGCCATGGAAATTTACTGGGGGGAGTGAAACTGGTAAAAGCATTCCTTAAATATTTCACTTACCTTGAAAGCCTTATTAGGGCTACTGTAAGTTGGTTCCAACTTGATGGCACAGAACAACAACAACAAAGATTTTCTTCCATCTCATGGCTCCTACAGAATGAAATTGATTACTTGAGAGCTGGACAAGCCACAAGACATCTCCCCTGCCATTATGTCTTCACCCTTCTGCAAGCATAACTTACGAAACAGGATTTTGGCCATTGAATACTGCTTGCAAAGCTGTTGTCTCATTGGTCCCTGCCCTTAGTGAAGGCTCCTGTTTGGAGAAGGAGAGAGGGGCAATCCTGTCCAATTCCTCCCAGAAGGATCTCAAAAAATGGAGACATCATGAAAAATTGGGGAATGTTGGAAGAATGTGGTAAAAATCACCTCAACTTCCTTCCTTTCTTCAGTAGATAATCCAGCATTTAGATCTATAGTCATGGGAAGTCTGAACTATACTTCAAATGTCATTAACATCTATTTGCCCAGCAAAGACAGATACTGTAATGATATGATTAGACAGATACCATTCCTAGGATCATGTATTATTTCCAAGACCTGATAATCTTTATTCCTGTGGAGTATACAAGATGAAGACCCTGGCAGGTATGGTTTAAAAATACAGATAATCAAGCCCTGGTAGGGCTGCTGGGGGCAGTGAAAAGCATGTGAGCTGCTTCTTAGGCTGAGAACTGCTATGGAAGATAATTTCCATAGCAGAATGTCTTCAAAGAATGAAAACAACTCCCATATGCAATCAGCTTAATCTCGTTTTCTGTTTAATATACAAAGCAATTAGCATAGCTACCATTCAAAAACTGCTATTTGCGCCTTTTTACCATACTAATCTATTTACATTAATCAGAGAATATGTGCATTTCATTGAGAATAGACAACCCTGCTGAAGGTGGTATGGTATTGCTCTGATTCATTATGTCATTGTGTTACTTTCAACCGAGTGTTGCCAAAGTAGTATATAAATAAGCATATGATATGAACCATCTGGGATTCCCAGTGTGGTGTAGTGGATAGAGTGATGGATCAGGACTCTGGAGAGCAGGGTTTGAATCCGCACTTTGCCATGAAAACTTACTGGGGGAGTACAACCGGTAAAACAACTCCTTAAATTACCTTGAAAGCCATATTAGGATTGTTATATGTCAGTTTCAACTTGATGGCAGAAAACATACGCACGCGTGCATGCGCGCACACACACACACACACACACAGAGAGAGAGAGAGAGGAGTCATCTAATACAGCAGACAGCTGATCAAACCAAATTTCTATCCAAAGTTTATAATTATTCTGTGGTCCTAATTTGCAAAATACATCATGAAGGACTTACTAATATTTCACAGACAATGGAGTTCAAGCAAGCCTAAGAAATTTCATTTTTTTTTCCTGTTTGGAAACATAAACAATACCTTAGTTCCAAGTTGTAGCAAGGTGACATAGTACATGAAAGGTTGTGTTTTGAATGGTCTAATCTTTATGGCTTCCATATTGTGCTATGGAAATCAAATCCTTATTTTTTCCTATCTACATAAGGAGATAGAATTATGAAAATCGCTACACATTACTAGTATTTTAGATATCATTATCAACAAATGATTTTTAAAAAACTCTCCACCTGTTCAGTTTTATTTTCATACTGAAATGGAAGTTCTGCTAATTCCACTTGGTTGTTAATTTTGCCATCTGTGTTACAGGAACAGGAATCTAATTTGGTCTCTAGATTTGTTTTAACTAACATCAGCTTTATACTTTGATTCTAACCTACTTTGGTAGAAACAAATTATATTTGTAACTAGAAATGGCGAGAAATTTGTTCAAGGTCATGTTTTAATATGTCCTATCCATATTTGTCAGTTCTGTACATAAGTAGAATGGTAGCCGTGATTGTCCAAAGTGTGTGATGCAGTTTACCTGTTTAAAATATAAGGAGAAATGCATATTACTGCAAGTGTACATAAAATGTAGTTGTTCATGGAAACAGCACAGGGAAGTATACCATTAGGGGAAAGTGTTTACAGAAATATGTATTGGGCAGAATTGCATAAAATGCATATATTGGGACAAGTGCATATGAAAATGTTAGGAATTGGAAACTAATGCAGAAATAGGACAAAATAAATTAAATTGAAACAAAAAGAGAAAATGAGCAAAACACAGGTGCATTTATCTCTTCTTATTCTGCAGATCCACGATACCTTACAATATATACACAATGCTTTACAAGTAAGACAGGGAAGATGAATAGAGAGGAAATTTATTTATTTATTCATTATTCGTTTGTTTGTTTATACGCCATTTTTCTCCTAAACTTAAGAATCCAAGGTGACTTACAGTATTAAAAGAAACAAAGCCAATAATAAATTTTTATACAGTATTTAAAGAGAATTAAACAAATGCCATATTAAAACTCATAAATAAGTGCAATATTGAAAGCATAAGTAAAACAACAGAATACAATAAACCCTTCAAAAATCCCTTTGGTCAAGCAGTCATTTAAAGGAAAGCCTGCCTGCAGAGAAAGCTCCTACTTACATGCTTACTTTCTTACATGATAATAAATGGCCTGTTTACAAAGGATTCAAATTCAGCTGTAGTACTAGTAGCGTGATTGCTGTTTCAAAGGATACAAATTCCTTGCCTGTAATTTTTTTAATGAGGAGAGGGCAACCTGGGATTGGAACGACTTAAACCCAACTTATTTCAGAGGAGGGTGTGCTAAAGTTACTTTTAGAAAGTGGCAGTCTTTGAGCTGTGAAACATAATCAGTGTTATGTGTGATGTGATCATGGTTTGCTTTTGTTTTTTCTTCGTCAGGCATAATACCAACAACAGGAAACTCCAGCAGCATTTCAGCAAAAATTATTTTGAAGAACCAGAGCTGCAAGAATTCTTCCTTTGACTCACATTTCATGGCATCTCGCAGTCTTCCCACTTGAAAAATTTAACCTTCACCAGCAGAATAACAGACTCTTAGGATGCCTTAAATTTGTAGCAGCTAGACCATATACAAAAATTAATAATATGTGTCTGTGTCACTTATTTGTAAAGGCATGGGTAAACAAAAGCCATGAGTTGGAATCACAGTGATGCAAGGAACCTCTGGAATGTTCATCGGACCACCATTTTGTACATTACCTGTTGCATGGATATAATGTAACATGTCTTGTATCTCCCTTTCTCAAAACCTAACTGTGTCTGTAAAAAGTCTGTAAGGTCTTTGTTTGCCTAAATTCTCACTGAGCCCAAAGCAAGGGCTCCTCCCTCTATGGTAAACTATGTTTTGTCACTATTTCTGATTTCTTTTGTATAAGATAAAATAAACCAGTGTTAATCAAAACACAGTGCAAACATAACTACATGTATCTTCTGATTTGTTTGATTCTATTTGCCTATGCAACCTATTTCATTTGGTAGCAAACAGAATTAACAAAACTTTGATTCACAGCATGCAGACTGTCCTTAAGTTCTTATTTTTCCAATATTAAACCATTTCTCCTTGGCAATAGGAGGATGATACAATGATGGTAATAGGAACATGTATAAAGAAATCTAATAACTATTTGCCCTAAGAATATTCATGTTTAGGTATAATCACTTTTTAAAACTTTTCTTTTCTCACTATGTGTGAAATAAGGGATCAGAATATAACTTCTATAAATATATCTGTATCCATAAGAGCCCCATACTGCACCAGCATTTACTTCTGTATTTCATGATACGAGGGTCCCACAGCTCTTGCCTGGGAGTGCAAGGATGCTATCGAAACCCACAGGAACGTTGCAGAGATGGTGGTGTATTTCCATTCCTAAATTTTGTATTTTCACTCCTACATGAACATCCCCATCATAACAAAAAAAGACAGTATCTAGCCATTCTGAACAACAACTGCTTTATGGGTGTGTTTAAAACAGAGCTCGATCGGAAGCCCACTGGCCTCCTCCTCCCTGGTCATCACTTTCCTCATGTGGACAGTGATCATCTAAGGAGGACAGCCTCTGCTGTGAATGGTTTTCCACACTTTCTGGATCTCTACAAAATCAAAATTCTCAAACACAAGGAGAGCAGTGACATATTAAACAAGCTCTCCTCTTTAGACTGTTACTCTTCATCTATGTACAACAAAAACAGAAAGAGTGAGCACATTCCCCCTCACATGCATTATATCTGCATGGTGGCACAGCTATGGTATTGACCAGTAAACCAAATCAACACTCTGCAAGGCAATTCTAAAAAAGATGTCAACCCTCCAAAAATTTAACTTTAAAGTTAAAGGCTTGTGTGGTACCAAATTTGAGGATGTTTGGGCAAAGGATTTTCAAAATATGATTTTTAAAACGACACAGTTCTCTTTCCCCCCTCTCCACCCCATGCTGAAACAAGTGGACCTAAACATTCCCAGATTTAAAACAGCTCATGCAAACTGAAAAGACCAATCTTGCTTATATTGAAAGAGAATGACTGGTTCCACTTGTTTTTTAAAGGAAGATGTTGGGAGGGCAATGAAAGGTCATGAGGCCAAATTCAGAGACACATTTTCTTTAAAGGGTAAAAACAAACAAACAAAACCAGGCTTTCTTTAAATAAAATACAGTGGTGCCCCACTTAATGATTACCCTGCTTGACGACGAATCCGCTTCACGACGATGTTTTTGCGATCGCAAATGTGACCGCAAAACGATGTTTTAATGAGCTTTTTTCACTTCCTGATGATCCTCTCCCTGCTTCGGGAACCAATTCTTCGCATTATGATGATCAAAACAGCTGATCGTCGGGTTTTCAAAATGGCCACCGGCTGCTCAAAAGGGCTCCCCGCTGTTTTTAGGAGGCATTTTTCGCTGCACAGGCACCCGAAAATGGCCGCCCTATGGAGGATCTTCGCTGGACAAGCAGGTATTTCACCCATTGGAACGCATTGAATGGTTTTCAATGTGTTTCAATGGGCTTTTTTATTTCCCTTGACGAGGATTTTACTCTACAGCGATTTCGCTGGAACGGATTATCCTCATCAAGCGAGACACCACTGTAATGGTATTAGACTCCTCCAGAAAGGAATACTTTGCCATGTATCTCCAAGGAATTAGCATACAATTTTGTAAAGCATATTCAGAGTATTTCTGTATTACAAAAGGACAGAACAATTGGGTTTGTTGCAGCCCTGAATGTTTTCAGTAAACATTATCTCAGGATTTCTGCGACCAAACTCCTGACACAAGTCTTTGAAGAGGAATCAGCTCTAGGTCTGGGGTAATGTGAATTGACCTGGTCAGTCAGGATTCAATGAGCTGACTTTCAGGAGGAGAACTTGTTAACTCCTTCCTAGCCAAGCAGGCATTGGCTCTAGGAAAGGGATTCTGTGCCTGGTTGTAAAAATATTTTAAAAGAATAGAAAATAAATCTCACTGATTAAAGCAGTAATTTTTAAATTTTATATATATTAGGGGAAAAAACTCCAAAATTGTTATGTGCCATCAAATCACTCCTGATGTGTGGTGACTATATGAATTAACGGTCTCTAAAACATCATACCATTAACATATTTTTACTCAGATCTTGCAAACCAACAGCATCTCATGTTATGTTGTTTCCTCTTCCTACTGCCCTCCACCTTCCAAGCAATATTGTTGTTTCCAGTAAATTCTGCTCAGATCCTGCAAAGTAATAGCTGTGATTTCCTTTACTGAAATAATTTGCCTCATATTAAGTCTTCTCCACCATTTCCCCCAAAATACTGTATTTTCTGGTCAGTTCTATAGTTTCATTATATGTACACCATAGGATAGCCTCAGTTTTCTCATTTTTGCTCTAGTTTGACTTCAATCAAGTCAAAATGAGTTCTCATTTTGACTTGATTGAGCACCCACTTATGTACCTTTCTGGCTATCTGTAGCATCCATAAGGCTCCCCTCCAACACCACATTTCAAATGAGTTGTTTTTTGTCACTGTCTTTCTTCACTTTCTTTCACATAGAATGGATGATTTTGAATTTGGTTTCCAGTGATTTTTGAAGAACGGTTTAAACTTTTGTTTAAACCTATTACGAAAGTCTATATTTTTTGCCATAGTTGACTTTGCCCAAAAAAATGACCAGGCTGCCTTCATATTCATTAAACATTTAAGTGGGACACTGTCTCCAAATGAGTCCCAAATTGTAACTTTTTACTTAAAAAGATGAAACACCTCTGACATTAAGGGAACTTAAGGAGGGTTGGGGATAGCTCAAAATTGCTGTAATAAGAAAATATGAGGATATGTACTTCAGGTATTGATCCAAAATACTGTATTTTTCCATGTATAAGATGCCCCCATGTATAAGATGCTCCCCACTTTTCTAATCCCAAATTAAGAAATCTGAGTGGGGCTTAGCAAGTGTAGGGGGGAAGGGATCAAAGCATTGCAGGATCACTTTGATACCTGCTTTCCCCTCCACTTGTGTTTGTTCTCTCCTCAGCTTACTTGCCCCCCCAGCCCCGGAATAAATATGCGAGACAACAGCTTGGATTTAAACGGGCCACACTTTATTTAATTAATTCAACCAAATTCAAATTCTTAAAACTGTTGGGGGGCCTGCTGTAGTGCGGAAACAGGAAACAGGGGTATCAAAATACCCCATAAGATCGCCATTGGGCGAGCCCCCGGCCCCCATGCTCCCGCTGTCTTACTGACAGCAAGAACCTGGCCGGCCGCTAACAAACACCCCTAGACCTCGAGCCATCTTTAATTGATGACTGTTGATCCAGGAGTGGCCCAACGCATCTTCCCACACCGGCCCTGTGATTGCACAATCGGCAGAGCCGAGAGGTCAGACACGCTGTTGGCTAGGTAGACTTACTAACGGGACTCACTGAGACCACCTGTTTTTCCGCATTACCCGCCAGTGTGACCAAATAAAACCACCTAAAAGCCAACAACCCTTTTAGTAGTGTGGGACAGGCGAAAAATCCCCCCAGCCAAAAGCCAATCAGGCTGAAGGTCAAAAATTCCTATCCGGCCCCTCAAAAGGCGACCACTAAAGCCACACCAACACAAGGGAGGGCGGGCGGGTGCCCGCAACGGAAAGAGGGCGAACATCGGGGAGAGCTCCCATATATAGGTGAGCTCCCCCTCCCAACATGCCCACGTGTCCCCAAACGTTCTCGTGTCATCCAGGGACATTGGGGCAAAAGCCAGCCACGCCGTTCCAGGGCGCAAAACGCCCGTCCGGTGGCTGAAGAATTCTGTGTATAAGACGACCCTCAATTTTTAATATAAAGATTTTAGACAAAAGTATAGCCTTATACACAGAAAAATACAGTAATATTAGTGAGTTAATAGAGTCAAAAAATATTTCTGCACAAACAGGAACAGAAAATAACATGGATAAGGATGAAAGAAATTGAAGCAGACAAGAGGGGCATCTCTCTCCCACACTGAGGAACATATGACAAAAGATATAAAGAACAATAAGAAGGAGGTCTTGAAGATACTGGCTAAGGAGGCAATTGGACGATTGGATGACAGGGAGTGCTAAAGGGGGAATAGACGATAGAAAAACTAGATTTGTTCTTTGCATCCATATTCAGTGGAAAAGAGGTACAATGTTCACCTGTGTCTGAACTAGGGCTGAAGGAAAAAAAATTAACATGCAAACAACATAATTTAAAGAAAAAACCTATTAAGATATATGGCAGAATTCTGAGCTTGCCTTGACATACTGTTTCAGTCCTGGAGATTTAGTACAGAAATAACGTAGTGTACATTTAATCCGATTTCCAGTTTAGTAGTAGTAGTAGTAGTAGTAGTAGTAGTAGTAATGGTAATAGTAATAGTAATAGTAATAGTAATAGTAATAGTAATAGTAATAGTAATAGTAATAGTAATAGTAATAGTAATTGTTGTTGGTAGCAGTGACAGCAGTAGTAACAATCACAACAGTAATCATAATAAAAGTGAAAGCCAGAAAGAGCGAACCCTATGCTGAGAGTGTTCCATCTGCCATTTGAGCTTGAGAAGTAAAACATCAGATACTTGCTTTGCAGTTATCTGTGGGCTGAAAGATACTGTCAGGATAACAAAGCAAACATCTCCAAATCCATATAAGAGACAAATTGAAAATTTGTGCTTTACAGAGTGTGAAATAGGTGAACAAAAATTTGAATGAACATGGCTTAGAAAAGACAAGTGAAGAGTCAGTTTTAGACTGTTTCTGAATGTTTAAACTGTTTACCCTTCAACAACTACTCTACCATAACAGCAATCTGCAAAGTTGACAGATCTGAAATTTTGTCTTCAAAGCGTTTGCATGAGGATATGAGAGGGAAGAGACATGAAGGACAGACTGATCCAGAGGAATCTTGAAACAACAGAGCATTTTATAAGGAGAACAATAGCATAAAATACTGCAGCTATGGCTCTACAATTGTGCTTTCATGTATTTAAGAAACAATTCCCACCCCCAGAAAAAAAATCCTTCATTTACTTTCTTCTTATTGACTCTCATAGGTAAAGGTAAAGGTTCCCCTTGACATTTAGTTCAGTCGTGTCCAACTCCAGGGCGTGGTGCTCATCCCTGTCTCCAAGCCATAGAGCCAGCGTTTGTCCGAAGACAGTTTCTGTGGTCACGTGGCCAGAGCAACTAGACATGGAATGCCGTTACCTTCCAACCAAGGTGGTACCTATTTATCTACTTGCATTTTTACATGCTTTTGGACTGCTGGGTTGGCAGGAGCTGGGACAAACGACAGGAGCTCGCTCCATTGCGTGGATTCGATCTTATGACTGCTGGTCTTCTGACCTTGCAACACAGAGGCTTCTGCAGTTTAACCCACGTCCCTTTGACTCTCATAGGTGTTGCCATTTGTTAGTATTCATGTGCTTGCCATATGTCATAGGTGAATATTTTTAGCAAATGATGCCAACCTCCCTGCCAATCGAGAAGACTCAGCTCTTTGGCTCCACTATACTACTGTACATGAGAGGTGGATGATTTGTTCTTGATAGCAGCAGCTTCACGTATGTTGAAGAGATTGTGCAGATTATTTCTTCCGTACTCAATGAAACACTGATCCATACATAAGATTAAAATGTACTTCATTTCATTTGCGTGTGCGATGTGGTGTAAGGCAAGCAAAACTTCAACTACTTGGCAGGGCAGACGAGGGCTGCCTTGCTCAAAAGATTTGTCTCCAATGAAAGCGGTATGTTTTGTCAAGAGCAGGTGGAGCGGAATTGCCTGTTCGGTATGCTATGCCTTTGGAGAACATCTGCTGTCAGTTTGTTTCCAACGCATAGCAAAATATATTTGCATTTCATTCCTGGGAGAAAAGGAACTGCAGCATATGGTAAATCCAAATACTACAGCTTGAAAAATTCTGAAGTAAAGGGGATCGTTAAATGGGATGTGGTACAAAGATGACATGATAAGATGGCAAGGCATCTTAATTAATGAGATCTCAAAGGTAATTCCCACGAAATATGAAGGCAAGAATGTCTCCACCATTAGCGCAACAGAGAGATGCACTGATACTGTAATTGAGTGTCACTCTGGTACATACACTTCTTGTCAACTAATCAGTTGCAACACATCTCATAAATATCCCTTGATGATTAGCAGAAATTGGCCATTGCCCCCTTTTTTTGGCAGCCTCTCTGTTTGTATGGCAAGACATTTTATGATCTGTTAGGACAATAGTAATCAAACTGAGTATTTTCATAATTGTCAGAACATAGAACATGTCATTGGAAACCACCACAAACTGTTCTGTTAGCAGAAGATGTATTTAGTAAAACAGTTGGGATGTGTGGCAAAACATTGCAGTATAAAATGTTCTTGATTCAAAGTTCTAGCTAGGCATCCGAACAGTCACTGTGCTCATCTTCAAAATACTCCCCTTCCAACTGATTCCCTGTCTCACCACCAGTCAATCAGTGTCTAGTCTTTTATTTCCAACTTCTGTAGGTAACCATGTATTTCCAATTTGACCTTCTTCCTGATTTTGCCTGATATGAGAAATAATGTTACTGAAGCACCGCTGTGGCAGAACCCCCACGTCACGCCTGTCCATCATGGGAAGCTCAAGGGCAGGAGCCTATGAGAGGACAGGAGGGGCAGAACAAAAAGGACAGTTAGACAGTTAGTTAGACAGTTAGAGAGGAGAGTTGGGGAAAAGAGGTTTGAGGTAGGGAATTGAAGAGAGAGGGTTAGGAGATTGAATTGAGAAAGTTATGACAGAGATTGGAAAGTTGAAATGCTAGAAATAATAGGGAAGAGTTCAAATGCATAGAGAATAAATAGAGAACACTGTAACAGTGAATAAATACACATACAAACCAACGCAAAAGCAAATGATATTTAATGAATAATCCTAAACATCTGTGATTTTCTCCTGTGATTTGCATAACATCTACAATATCAATAAATCTGTTGTTTTGGCAGCACGTGATTCAGATCTATCTATTTGGTATTGACTGAATAATACCTGGTGGCAGCGTGATGTGAGGAAATGCATCCAGAGGGTGGACTTGGGATTAGAGAAAATAAACCAAGGACACAGGGTGGACAACCACCTCCAATGTCAATCCCCCAAGACCAGTCCAATTTGCTTCATGGTTTAAACAAAGGGAAAATAATTTCTTTGTATTAAGGTTGCAAAGGCAATATATTTGTCAATTTGTGGGAGAGTTATTAAAAAAACACCCTGACCCTGACCCCCTGCTGCCACTGCCACCCCCCGCTACCACTGCCACCCCCACTGCCATGTTGCCACCCCCCTCACCCCCGCCGACAGCCTCTAACCATAATTGTCATTGCCGCTGCCGAGGTCTCCATCAGGCCTCCGCAGCCACAGTGTGTAAAAGGGAAACTGGCTGACGTTTGCAAAGATGGCAGTCACGGCTTCATTGAGGGTAGGGAAGCCAATCTGCTGATTGGTGGCCGGTAGGCTGAATGATTGGGGGTTTTTAAATTACGAAGAGACAAATAAAATGAGGTACCCACAAATATGTAGGGACAAATATTTAATGGATCAGCAGTTTTCCATGAATATTGCAATTCAATTTTTTATTCATCCCCATGTCTAGTCTGTATACAAGCCAATGATGGTGAGTATATCAGCAGCTGACAAAGTAGACAACCATACATGGTGAACTCAGTATAACATCCATTCCTGAACCTGTGAAATATGCCTTCAGAATACAGCAGGACAAGGAGGCTAAATCATCAACTGTGTTAGCACATAGGATTAATCAAATGCCCCTCCATCTCTCCAAATTGTGAATTATGGTCGTAATAGATATGTAGATAGACGGACAGATTGACTCTATTACTATAGTTGTCAATTCAAAAATCAGTAGAAAGGCACCAGCACTTTCTTTCATCCCTGAAATGAGGATGGTGTCTTTTTACTGATTTTTGAATCGACAACTAGAGTAATAGAGTCTGTCTGTCTGTCTGTCTGTCTATCTGTTTGTCGCCACCATAATTCTGGGACATGAAACTTGGGATACATACTAAGGGGGCCCTGATAGTATAGCTTTCTGAGTTATTTAACTGTTTAAATGGGTTAATTATTTTTAACTAATCAAAAACTCTCTGTAGCCTGCCATACCACCGGTTGAGTCACCAGATGGTGGACACCTGTCTCCTTACAAGCTAGAGCTTTCCTTAACAGTAGGAGCCTACCCACAGTAGGACTTTAGTCCATAAATTTCTAAATGGTTTGGAGTGGAAATCTGTTTAAACCAGCCTATTTAAATGCTTCACTTTTGTTCTGTTGGAACTGCTTCACTTTTGCTGGAACAACACAGATTGCTCTTCTGTGTAACCATCTGCCTAGTAAATCTTGCCTGTTCCTAACTCTAATTATATGTGCCCCTTGGCAGGTACACATCTCTCTTTCTTTCTTTCTCTCTATCTATCTGTCTATTGAGACTGAATGACTGAATGGGTATGTAGCTTTCAGTACCATCAATCATAATATCCTTTTGGGCCACCTGTCTGGGATAGGGAAAGGGGGTACTGTTTTACCCTCCTGGAGGGTAAGCTCAGAAACTTCTTGTTTCAATCCAGTTCGAAGGATTTTGTTTCAGTTCCAAACCAGCGTCTGGTGTCAGTAAGGGCGAGCAGATTGAAAAGTAACCCTGGCAAGACAGAGCTGCAGCTGTTCAATTGATCAGATCAGAGGATAGAGAGCCAACCTGTGCTGGAAGGGGTTACACCCCCTCTGAAATCTCAGGTTTGCAGTTTGGATAGATTCTGGTGAGCATCCTTGAACTTAGATGCCCATGTTTCAGCAGTGGCCAGTAGTGTGCTTGTGCAGCTAAGCTGTTGATCAGGGTCAATTACCAAGAACATATAACTCCCCTGTTAGAACAGCGTCACTAGCTGTTGGTCTGTCTCTAGGTTCAGTTCAAAGTGCCAGTTATTACTTATAAAGATCTACAGTGGTGCCTCACTTAATGACGTTAATTCGTTCCAGCGAAATAGCTATAGAGCGAAAATGTCATAAAGCAAAATAAAAAAGCCCATTGAAATGCACTGAAAGCCATTCAGTGCATTCCAATGGGCTGAAAAACTCACCGTCCAGCGAAGATCCTCCATGGGGTGGCCATTTTCGGTGCCTGTAGAGCGAGGAATCCGTCCAAAAACACAGCGGGGGGCCATTTTGAGAACCTGGTGGCCATTTTGAAAACCCGACAATCAGCTGTTTTGATCGTTGTAATGTGAGGAATCGGTTCCCAAAGCAGGGAACTGATCTTCGCAAAGTGGGAAAAAAACCCATTTAAAACATTGTGATCGCAAAAACATCGTCATGAAGCGGATTCGTCATTATACGGGGTAATCGTTACGTGGGACACAACTGTACATGGTTTGGGTCCAGGCATATCTCCCCATATAAGCCTTCTCACCAACTTCAAGGGAAGTCCTTCTCTCCGTTCTGACACCTTCACAGGCATATTTAATGAGGACAAAGGAGATATTATTTTTTGTGACCACCTCCAGGGTGTAGAATGGACCACCTCCAGAAGCTAAGATCAGCCCTACTGCCACTTCTTTTCCTTCAGGAGACAGACCTTCATTAGACAGTTTTTTAACTACTGAATTGGCAGTGAAGAAGGGGTTCTGGCGGTGTGGGTGGGGATGCTGTACATTGTTACTATTTTTATGTGGTTTTATGTGTGTTTTAACTGCTTGTTTTTATATTATCATATTTAAATATTAATTTTTTTAATAGCTTGTGAGCTGCTTTCTGTCTCTCACAGGGAGAAAAGAGGCATAGAAATGAATAACCACCACCACCACCCAGGATAAGCCTCAGCTACTGGACAGATCCAGAGATATCAGACAGCAAAATGGCCAATAGACATGTAGGCTCACTGTGATGATCACCAGAATTCTTGATGTGTCTCAAACCAAAGCAGCAGTGCTAGGAGGGTACAGACATCTGTGACAGACAGCTCACACGTCACTCCTGTCCATCAGGTTAGAGCACTGTTGTGGGAGCCTATGATAGGACAGGAGGGGTGGAACCAACGGAACTAGGAGAGAAAAAAGGACAGTTTGGGACAGTTAGGGCAATTGGAGAGTTAGACAGAAGAAGAGACAGAGATATATAGAGGGATTGAAACAGTTAAGATAGAAAGTTAGGTTAGGATTAGGACAAGGACTTGGAAAGTTGGTGTATTTCAGAACTGAAGGAGTTAAAAGTAAAATAAACTGTTTGAATAGCGTAACACCATGATTAAAGTGAATCTATATAAATATATATATCTAAAGTCCAAAGCACTTTTAATCAATGAATAATACAAGACCATCCATGATTTTCCTTATGTGTTTTACATATTAACCTATAAATAAACATTATATTTGACAGCATTGATCCATTATTCATATTTGGTACAATGAGGAGAATATCCTCTGGTGGCAGCATAAAAAGGAAGAATAGAAAAATTTGTGCCCAAAGGCAAACCTGGGTGTTAAGGAAAACAAACAGGGGAGCTGGGGGTGTGTGACAACATCTGTGGAAAGACAGTCCCCTTTAAAAACCAAAAAAGGCCTAATGATGTCACTGTGACATGGTGAGAAAACATCCCTGTGGCAGTCGCCCCACGTCACTCATGTCAATCACATTCAGGGCCTCATTTATATGAGCCTATGAGAGGAGTGGAGGGGCGGAGTCAACAGATATAAAGGGGCTTGGCAAGAGAGAGAAGGGGAGACTTGATGATGGAGATTGTTGGTTGTTAAGAGTGGTAGAGAGAAATTGCAGACAGACAGACAGACAGACAGACAGACAGACAGACAGACAGACAGATAGATAGATAGATAGATAGATAGATAGATAGATAGATAGATAGATAGATAGATAGATAGATAGATAGATAGATAGATAGATAGATAGATAGATAGATAGATAGATAGATAGATAGATAGATAGTCAGGGAGATTAAGAAATAAATAATAGTGATAAGCAGGCCAAGATATACTAGGTGGTGATTTTTATGTAGAAAATTATCTGACACTTGAATGATTTGATTGTAAGCATTAAATAAAAGAATATCTGTGATCCTGAACAACTTTAATACGCCTTAATAAATAAATAACTTCTGTTGGCAGTAATCAGACAAGTGTTTGTCTACAGTTCTTGGTATTGTGGATAAAGGAAAATCCACTGATGGCAGCGGGGAAAAGAAGAAACATCTCAAGTGGTCAGAAGGCATAGTCTGAGCTCCTTGTGTGGTGAAGCAGGCAGGGGCCATGTGGGTAAATGTCACAATCACCATCACCTAAATGTTAATCCTGCTGCCTTGCAGGTAGGGGAAGGGTCCCCAAAGACTAAGGCAAGGAAACCCCAGGCAGAAAATCATCAGCAACATCTGACCTAAAATGGCCAATTACCAACGGTATCTGTCCCCAGGCTAGGTAGGGGTGACCCATCACGTACCTCTGGATAATTCTCAAGCCTCAAAAAAAAATTATACCTACTTGGCTGTCATCCAGCTTATCAAGGAACACATTTGTGACTTAGGAGATGGGCCAGAGGTGAAAAGTCAGCTGTGGTCTCCTTGTGAAACTCTTGTTGCCATTTAGTGGGAAGTTAGTAATACTGACGAAGTGCCATTAGACAAGCTCAGATATGAGCAACTTCACCCACCCCCAGGATCTTGTGCTAGATAAATACTGTACCTAAATAAGAGTTTGCCTTCAGAGGCAGGAGCTCCAAAAGAAAGCTACTCTGGAACAAGGAAGAGGAATACTTAAGAAAATGGTAAGGTTCAACAAATGGTCAAAAGAAGATAATGTTCTATAATGTTTTTTACCATTAAGACCTGGAAGAAACAGGATGGAGGCAAAAGCTTACAGCCCAGTGATTGAAGTACGTGGAGACCACCAAATGAACGCTGAAGAATTATATTCCAAATGAACCAGAAAAAAAAAAAGTTCTACCACTATTCTAAGCAAGAGAGAAATGAGAAACTAGCACATCTCTGAAGGACGGTTTTGAGAAGTACTGGGAAGGTGTTTTGGGGTTTGGGTTTTTTGGGGGGGATATTTATTTTTTATTTTATTTATTTATTTTGAGGAGTTATGTCTAGAAGCCACTAAGGTAAAGGTAAAGGTTCCCCTTGACAATTTTTGTCCAGTTGTGTCGGACTGTAGGGGGCGGTGCTCATCCCCGTTTCCAAGCCATAGAGCCAGCGTTTGTCCAAAGACAATCATCCGTGGTCACATGGCCAGTGCAACTTAGACATGGAACGCTGTTACCTTCCCACTGAGGTGGTCCCTATTCATCTACTCACATTTGCATGCTTTTGAACCGCTAGGTTGGCAGGAGCTGGGACAAGCGACAGGAGCTCACTCCGTCGTGTGGATTCGATCTTACGACTGCTTGGTCTTCTGACCCTGCAGCACAGGCTTCTGCGGTTTAGCCTGCAGCGCCACCATGTCCCTAAGAAGCCACTAAACACAACTTCAATGTCCCCTGGCTCCAATTTGAAGCACTCTACCATTTACAGTCCTTTGTGAAATAAATGACAGAAACAAAAATAGAAAACCCTTAGAGTGGATGGGATCCATAACTCTTGGTGGAAAAAAACTGACTTGTCTAATTTTCTTTTTTAAACGAAGCTCTTCAGAGTTCTGATATTGTTGCAGAATTCTTCAGACAAGGAGAAACCCATCTCCTGTATAAATCTGATGATTCTTCTAATCCTGAAATTCACCAACCTATCACTTGTTTACCCACAGTTTACAAATTGTTTGTATCAATTACTTCCTAAGACATTTGCAGTGTTCTTGAACACAGCCATGTACTAACAGATCAGTGGAGCGGCTGCAGTAAGAAATCCTACAATTGCAAGGAACTGCTCACTATTGATTTCTTTATATTGGATCAGGTTTTTGTATTGACTGCTGAAAGGCATTCATTTCTGTGCCCTCATGATCACCACAAAGCCCATCAGCCTGCTCATTGCCTGAACCCAACAAACATGAACACTGGTGTTGATAAATGTGCTATTATTCACATGAAAAGAGGAACATTCTCTGAATTCATTCAGTATCTATGAATTCATTCATAGACAATTTATTCTATGCTTAGAAGAGCAGAAAACCTATAAATATCTAGGCATACACAAGAATCTCAATATAACCTACAAAGAGTTTACATCATTATTCGAGAAAAGGACTTTGACAGTGTGAAGGCAGTACTCAGAACAGAATCTGTTGATGAGCAGCAATCAAACCTGTAACTTAAATTACCCCATCTTCAAGCTACAATTAAGGGATTCATAAGCACACTCCAAGACCAAATTATTTGCACTAGATACTATTGTAAAATAATTATGAAGTAGAGATGGGGACGAATAAAAAAATGAATCACAATATCTGTTAAAAATTGATGCATTTAATATTTGTCCCATCATATTTGTCGATTCCAGAGACCCCAATGAATACAAAGAGGCAAATAAGTTTCCATTTTTATTTGCCCTCCCTCTCTGCCTATGGCCTTTCTATTCTGCATATGAGCCCACCAAACTGCTGAATTTTTCCCCGACAACCTGAGGCTGTATTAAAAAGAAAGCAGAACCCCCTTTTCACAGCATGACCTCCACATTCTTCCCATTGCCCCATTACCTCCTTATCTTGGCTGCTGCTGTCCGCCCCGTCACTGCCTACCTGCCGCCGTCCACCTGGCAGCACTGTCCACACTCCTGCTGCCCCCATGGCCTCCACCACTATCTTACCAAAACTCAGCCCACCTTAAGGGAATCCAAGCTGTCCTTTGCAAAGATGGCGGCTGCAGCTTCCTTTAGGGCAGGCTCACTACCCTAAAGGAAGCTGCAGCTGCCATCTTTGCAAAGGGCTGCTCAATTTCCCTGAGGGCTGGCTGCCCTTTGATAAGATGGCAGTGGAAGCTGATTTTTTTTTCTTTTGAAAAAACCCAAGAAACCAACAAACTGATTTGTCGTTTGTTGGTTCACAGCTGGGAAATTTGTGGTTTGTGGTTCATCAACCTTGACAAACCATGAGTCAGGACAAACCACCATTTTTGTAGTTTGTCCCCTTCTCCATTATGAAGCAAAGAATAAGTGCCACGCAGAGCCTGTCACGAATAAAGAAACAATTTATCATGTCATAGCTGGATGCCTTAAGCTAGCATCAACAGATGATATATGAAAGGCACTACCAAATTACAAAGATCATTTTTTTAGCAGTTGGCTAAGTCTTATGCATTACTCACATCTCTTCCTCTAGACTATAAATTTCAACTACCTCCAGTTTTAGAAAATGCAACCACAATGCTATACTGGGACAAGTAAGTTATCATAAATAAAAGAGTTGTTTTTAATAAACTGGATATCATACTTCTTGATGATGATGATGATGATGATGATGATGATGATGATGATGATGATGATGATGATGATGATGATGATGATGATGATGATGATGATGATTGTGCACTATCAAGCCAATTCTGACTTATGGTGACTCTTTTCAGGATTTTCCAGATAGAAGGAAGGGTAAACCACTCAGAAGTGGTTTACCCTTCCCTTCATCTGGAAGCACCTTGGGACTGACTGTGCAGCTTGCCCAAGGCCACACAGGCTGGCTCACAGGAAGCACAGTGGCAACATGGACTGAGAAATGGGTAGCTGATGTCTGAGAGAAATGTTCCAATAAGTATTAAGGTCCTAAACCATCAAGGGCCATAACCAGTGCATTAAATTGAGCATGGAAACTGAAAGGGAGCCAATGAAGGTACTCCAAGACTGGGGATGTATGATCAAATTTACTAGTCCCAAGAATCAGTCTAACATTCTGGACCTGCTGAAGCTTCCATACTGTTTTCAAGAGCAGCCCTAGATAGAGAGCATTACAATAGTCTATTTTTTAGATTGCCAATGCATGAACCGCTGTTATTCGGCATTTCTTATCCAAGTAGGGGCATAACTGGGTAATCAGAGTTATTTATAAGGACTGCAGTAACACAGAATGCTGTATAAAGAATATCTTTTCACATATTATATTGGTTGGAGATGCCTCCTCCAATATTCAGACCAAAATCATTTATATTACATTGAGATATATGAATACAAGCCAGCAGCTGATTTTAGTAGGCAATGTTGCTGAACAAAGGAAGGGACCGTAGATCACCAGATAAGATATTCTTTATGCACAAAAGATCTCAGTTTCCATTTCAGGCATCTCAAGGAATGGGTCTTAGATTAGAAAGATCCTGGACCTTAAAAAAGACCTTGAAAGAAACATGGTCCTTTAGGTTAGGTAGTATTGGATCAAACTAGGTGTTAACTACCTAGATCAATCAGTGGCTTGGTGTTAGATAAGGAAGATATGAGTCTACTTCAAGTCTTGAGGTAGGAAACCTGTGTTTCGAAAACAAGCTACATTATCTTATTTTTCTTCTCTCTGCTTAGTGGGTCAATTTATTTTTATTGCCATTCATTGTTTTACATGCTGTACTTTATTGTTGCCATTAGTATATTAAGTCTAATTATGGTGAACAGATGTTGAAAAGTATCTCAAAGAAAGCTCTTTCAAGGAAAAATGGCACCAGTGTGGCTCCTGGCAGTTAACAGAAATTGAACTTTGTACTTCATGCTAATTCCCATGCTAACATTAAAACAGTTCTATTTTTTAAAAAAAGACATGAGGGTGGAATAAGATTAAATTGACTGAAATAGATTCCAGGTACTTGACTGCTAATGTTTAGACTTGACCCTATGATCCACCCCCATGCACCAACAATACAGAGAAATAATAAGTGCAATAATGATGATGATGATGATATGGGAAAAGAAAGAGAAGAGAAGGAAAGACTGAATTACCATGGATGAGGGGAAATCAATGAGAAAAAGAGTGGATGCTCTTTGCAGATATTATTTTTAGGGTCCCACTGTCTACTGCAGACAAGGCCAATGGACATAAGGACTCGGATAAACTGAACTACAGCTATATGGCCTTTGGAATGAAGAACACACCAAATAAAATGGAATGGAAGAAACACTTGGTTTGTTTCCTATACAGCAAAACTAATTGTTTTCTTTTGGAAAGCAGGGCAGAGGGGTTGTCTTAGCCTGGACTTTTGGATTATGAAATGAGAAAAAAGAGGTATGTGGTTGCTATATCAACAAAGTTTAGCCAATCTAGAAGAGTACAAAGCACAAAGTCTAGAAAAGAATGGACAAGTTACAGAGCTGGCTACTTTCAATTGCTCTGTGCCCAAAGTGTATCCTGATAAGATGTTATGACCACATCATTTACTTCAAGACAAAGGGAAAATAAAAGAAGGGAGTGCAATGCACTTTTCTCTCCTTACTTGCCATCTACCAATTCAATAACTGAATGTTAGTGATGAGATGAAAGAAGCCAATCGCAATGTAGGCAAACTAGACATATATGTGAAACAAAAATTAATTATACCTCAGCAGAGAGGCACACACATTTTTTGAGTTCACTTTTTGGGGTAATATTTGTTTTTGGTTTTTTGCAGATTTTGACAGTTCTGGAATTTGAGGGTCTTAATTCACCTTACTGTCTTAACTATCAGACAAAGTTCCATTTCTAAAATGAACTACCATATTTTTCCATGTATAAAATGACACTTTTTCCTAAAATAATTAGAGAAAAATTGAGGGTCATTTTGTACACGGAAGGAGGTGGAGATAGAGGCAAAGGAGCAGCTGCGCTTGGCTGCCTCTCACGGCTGCCCATTGACTGCTGCCATCGCCATCTGATCACCTCCTCAATTGCAACTGCCAGGGCTCACCTCCAGCTCCCGTCACCGCCTTGTCCCTTGCCCGAAGGGAGCCTGCAAGTGGCGCTGGAGGAGGTAATCTGGCAGCAGCTGCCAATGGGCAGCAGCAAGAGGTGGCTGAGTGCGGCTGCTCTTTTGCCTCCATCTCTGCCTCCTCCTGCTGCTGCTGCCTCCACCATTGGATCATCTCCTCCAGTGCCATTCGATTGCAAAAACATCAACGTAATGCGGATTCGTCGTAGAGCAGGGTAATCGTCCAGCGGGGCATGACTGTATTGTATTCTTCTGAAACCACTGGTCTTCCTTTAATTTCTGTGCTTTCACTTCATAGATCTTACTACCAGTTTATCAGCTGTGATGTGATTTGAGTAAATCTTCAAATTAATTATATGTTGCCCCCACTTCTCATCCTACTATGTACGACTCCACCAAAATGACAAGTTCCAAACTCTTGCTCAAAGTTTGGAGTTGTCATTTAAACTTGTCAATAGTGACTCTTTCTATTAAACCAAGCAAACTGTCAGTGTTCCCTTCCCACTGCTGTCCTGCTACAAATCATATCAACCAAACTACTCACCGTTTCACTATTCACAAGTTCTGTTCACAATTACACACAAGTTTTATACACAAGCATTGTAGACCACCTTTCAACTATTTTAACTTTATTTCCTAGCACACATCCAACAAATCAAAATGTAGCCACTTGTCATGCATATCAATACAAGCCTATAAACAAATATACAATTGGTGCCTGTAATCAGCCTCGCATCCTATCTGGTTACACTCTTTCAGCCCGTGGAACAAATACTGAACCTTGTTTTCAGGTGGCACAGTTGACATACTGCCCAGTGAGCTTGATTTTACTTGAACTTTCAACATACCATCTGCTGCCTGTCTAGCTGGCCTAGACACCCACCTTGCTCCAGTTTTGTACCATTTTGCCTCTCATGGCTCCATCTTGAGGAATCCTGGGATGTGTAGTTTCCTGAGGCAGTTAGAGGGTGTCAAGGCACTCCTAGACGAGAACTTAAGAACTAAACCAGTTTATTTAGTAGTGCAGAGAAGCACCCCAGATAATTGTACATTAATAAGGTGGACAAGGGTTTTCTAAGATAGAGATCTAGGTACCTCAGTGAACTGTAAATCCAAGGATACCTTAGGAGGGAACTATAATACTTTAAGTGATATAACTATATAGTATATGTATGCCTCAAGTTTCTAGTACTGGTAGAAGCCAAGATATGAACCAAACTCTTCACTCACTTCTTTGTCTGACTGTGTAGACAAAATAGACCTGCTACCAACTATCACTGTGTTTAGCCAATAAGCAAAGTCAGGTTATGACTGGCATGACATTTGTGGGCCTCACAAATTTACAATAGAGATGAGAATGAACCACCAATTCAGCGGTTCATGCTGGTTTATTTTTCAGCTAATCGGGTGTTCAGCACTTCCCAGGTGCACCTCCTCCAGTGGGCTCTCACTCAGAGACAGCCTGCTGGTTTTCCAGCTCCATCTCCTCTAGGCTCTGCCACTACCTCTGAGTGAGCGCCTGCCAGAGAAGGTCTGACACCTGTTCGGCCAATAAGCAAACCAACAGTCCATCTGTAATTTACAATATTTACATGTTGTTCCTGCAGTGACAGCAGACCTAGGAAAAACTACTTTACCAAACTACAACTCCCAGAACAACTGAGCCAGCCACTGATCGTGTTGAAAGTTCTGGTTCACACCTCATACCCCTGCCCTGCAGAACCAATTGCCCATGTAGAGGCTTATCCAGACATGTTAAGGAATGTTAGCACTCTTTTGTTGACGGTTCTGCCCCTTTGTTGACATTTTGCAAGGTGACGTCCCCTTACCCCTTTCCTATCGCAAAATGACTCCCTCCAAAACTGTGGATGAGCCAGTTTTCAGATAACTTGGCTTCACATTAATATTTCTCAACACAACACAGGAAATGAGAGAGGTGATTTTAATGAATCAACTTTGGAAAAGGTAACATATATTTTGATTCTACAAAGAATCATCAGCTGTTTTAATTTTTAAAATCTAGTTCCAGCTTTTTGCAAAAATAGGAGGCTGTGAAAAACCTCTATTCAGACAGAATATTAATAGGTCCAAAATGGGGCCTCCTTAGTATAAATATGATCTGTTTTGAACAATTTTCTAAACTACAGACAGGCTGCCTGTGACATGAGCAAAGCAAAAGGATGAGTGTTGCTGATTAAACCCACAGGTGTTAGGAAGCGTCAGGGCTGTCCCCTGGCCCTTCCTAGTTATTATTTTATTGTGCAACAAATGTGCAGTTCTTATGTTGTGAGCGGTCCAAATGTCTTTCAAGCAGCTGGCAGAGCAGTTGCAGGAAAATCACATTTTCTGGACTAAAATATGTTGCCACTGGGAGAACATTTTTCAGGGCTAACAATCAATCACATCCGTTCAGTTTTCTTCAAGAAACAGAGGCCTGTACCTCTGCAAGTCGTGGTGGGGGGGGGGGGAGAGAGGCAAGAACTGAAGCTTCCATGTTGCGTTTCGGATACGAGAAGACTGAAATTAGAACTCATAAAAATTACATCTTTGAACCGCAGGTTAGAGAAGTACAACAATGGAACCAATTCCCTCAGGAGGCGGTGAGGGCATCAAAGCTGGAGGCATTCAAGAGAAAATCAGGCAGTCATCTGTCCAATCTGCTTTGATTTGGATTCCTGCAATGAGCAAGGAGTTGGACTTGATGGCCTTTATAGGCTCCTTCCAACTCCATTATTCTATGATTCTATGTTTCTAAGAGTCAGTGGCTATATTGGGTGAGTATTCTGTGAGTTCAAGTCCAATACATATACATAACTTTGTCAGGCTTTAATGAAACCTGTAATATGTTTTTAATGTGGAAAATGTGGATTTCACTTTTTGGGAAAACCTAAAAGCCTCCACGCCTGTGTGAGACTCTATAAAAATGCAAGCAAAATCACTATTCCCTTCTGTCCTATGTGTCCAAATACAAACTGCAATGTTCTTCAAAATACTGATAGGCAGAGACATCCTTACAGGTGTATTTGTAGTCCCAGGCAAGATGCCTCATAACATGGCCCACAACTTGCCACCTTTAACTGTTTACCCATTTATTGATGAGTTAATAGTTTATTAGTGGATCATAAAGGGCCAAAGTATCATTAGTTACAGCAGAATAGTATTGGGTCCACATATCAGATAATTCACCTATCAACTGATGCCCATCTCCTCTGCCAGCTTCTGGGTAGCCAAGAATTGGCACTTGATTTGGTTTTCTCCCCAGATGCAAGACTACCAGGAGACCTACGACCACTTGCTGTGGGGGACTGGGGCAGCCCTCCCAAGCAGGTTGTGCCCCAGTGTCACAAAGGACCATTGTATTTGGGTAATAAGAACATGAAAGCATTATATTTAAATTATATCGGACAAGACGGAAGTTCTGAGGGTGGGGGGCCCCATGGCTAGTGGCCTGGGCGACTCTCTCTCATTCGGAGGGGTGACCCTGGCCGCGAAGAGTGGGGTCCGGAGCTTGGGTGTGCATTTGGACCCGACGCTCACCATAGAAACACAGGTGGCGTCGGTAGTCCGCACCACCTTTTTCCACCTTTGGCGTATAGCCCGGCTGCTGCCCTACCTTGACACAGGGGCGCTCACTACCTTGGTGCATGCGCTCGTAATCTCAAAATTAGACCACTGCAATGCGCTCTACGTGGGGCTACCTTTGAGGTTGATGCGGAAACTTCAAGTGGTGCAGAATGCAGTGGCCAGACTCCTTACTGTAGTGAGAAAACACCAGCACATTTCTCCTATCCTGGCCAGGCTGCACTGGCTGCCCATTCGTTTCTGCATTGACTTCAAAGTTTTAATGCTTACCTATAAGGGCCTCAACGGTTTGGGACCTCGATACTTGGTGGAACGTCTGCTCCCACCAATATATACCCAGATCACCCACGCGAGCCAGGAGGTGAGGTTGAGGAGCCTGACGCCGAGGGAGGCCCGGAAGGAAAAGACATGAAACCGGGCCTTCTCGGCGGTGGCTCCTCGACTTTGGAACAACATCCCTCCGGTGATTCGCGAGGCCCCTACACTGGGTAGATTTAAAATCCAACTAAAAACATGGATGTTTACTCAGGCCTTCCCTCCTGCCAACATTTAACTCTTTTTCTTTGCTATCTATCATTTATTATATTTTGCACTGTTTTATTATTGATTATGTTATGGTTTTGTATTTTAATGAGTATATGTCTGTTGGTAGCCGCCCAGAGTGGTAGAATATACCAGATGGGCAGGATATAAATCAAATAAACAAACAAACAAACAAACAAACAAGTAAATAAATAAATAAATAAATAAATAAATAAATCAATCAATCAATCAATCCCCCTTTTTATAGCTGGAAAAGTCAGATTTGCTCTTAGGATGAATGTGGAATAGCTTCTGACTCCTACCCTCTGAAGATAGCGGCCACAGAGACTGACAAAACATTAGGAAGAAAAACCTTAAGAACATGGCCAAATAGCTCGGAAAACCCACAACAACCAGCTTCCATTTTGTTCACTACATGTCAAGAAGCAGGCCTAACAGAGCCCTGGTGACATCAGTAAGAGCCAAGATTCTAGTGGATATTTGTACAAGCACAAAAGGCAATGGCCATGGCTAATTACTCATGAGGTGTTAAGCCCATGTCCATGTACAGGCAGGGGCATGCCCAGGCATACAAATGACACACAACCAGCATTCCAGCAGTTAGCTGTGGCAACTCTTGTGGGAACAAGAATATTCACTAGGACTTTGACCAAGGTGCATTATCAATGGTAAAACTGATTAATTCAGAGGTAGCAATGAAATTAGACCCATCATAACATCAAAGAATTTATTTAGCTTTTAAGCCCAGATTTACCCCTCTGAAAAATAAGAGTTGTAAATGAGTTGTCAAAAGACAATTACAATGCAAAGCAAGATAGTTTTCAAAATACAAGTGAAATGCATCTGTAGTAATAGTAAAAGGGCTTTCAGCATTTAATGGAATGTTGTTTTTTAATCGAGAGCTCTCAAAATGAAAACAAATTGGAACCATCATAGAATGCAAAAAGAATCTGTATGGTTCTGCTATTATTAGTATTTTTGCTGTTATTTCTGTTGTAAAGATTTAATGCCATTCTGTGGTAATTTCATTATTTTTAAATGTTGGAATAGATAGGTGGATAGACAGAGCAGATAAACATGTATCAATGTAAGTTCAAATGTATAGATATGATACAGGTCACCATGTGTGGAGAGAGAGATGGGACAGAGCAAAATAAGATTTTTTTGGTAGCATGTTTACTCTCCGCTTCAGGCTGTGGAGGGTGTGGATCCAACGAGGAGTACCCTTCCAAGGTAAACAGCAAGTGGCTAAATAAGTGTTCCTTGAAGAAGTTAACTGCAGTTGTGCTTAGATTGTGTGTGTATTATCTCAACTGGATCAAGAGATTGCTGCATGTTTATTGTGTCTGCGCTGGAGTATTAAGCAGTAAAAGAGATTGTTTCAAGTAACTTAGTAAGAAGAGGAAATTGTCTGGACTGGAGCACCTCTGGCTCCTTTTCTCACATCCCATCTTTCATCGGGATGTGAGAAAAGGACCTCTAGCATTAACAGACGATAGCATTGTGGCACAAATTAGGCCTTACCTCTATTTTACGGCATCACGGTTTGGTTGCAGACCAGTAAAAATGCTCATCACTCACTGCTCGGAGCAGCAAAGGTTTATGAACCATTTGTTTTACATGACTCTCTATAAATTCCTTCCCTCTACAGTAATACTTATTTCCTTGCCAACAACATGATATATCATGGCTTTCTATTCCCCACCCCCATACAACAGAAAGGCCTTGTGTTAGAGAATTGGTTTAAAACCTAAAAACAAATCAAATACCTTTTTATTACTTTGGAGAAATTTGTTAGGTAGGTGCCATGGCTTCTCAAATGAATTGTCACAAATGTATAGCAAAATCAAAACAGATGTTGTTGGCAAATAAGCAGTAGCAGCTGCAAGGAAGGATGAGGAGAAGGCACTTCCTCTTTCCTCCACCGTTTCCCCCTTGTCTCCTGTCCTTTCCTTCACCATTATGTTGCCTCTGGAATGATATATATTATTACAGAGAGGTTCATGTGGCTCCACTGGGAAGGAATGGGAACTGTATTGTGTGACAACTTCTTTAAGCTACCTCTCCGGCAAAAAAGCAGGGGCGAACCAAGGCGTGTGTCAGTCCTACACATAACCTTGAAGCAAGTTGATAGTTACATTCGTGTTGAATGCTTTGGCTTTGTGTGTTTGTTTATGAAGTGCTTAGGTATGTAAATGAAAGCAGCAACTTGCCAGCGTTTGCCATTTATCACATCTAAAAGCAACAGGGGCTGAGGCTGTGTTGTAATGAAGAGCAAATGGTCTTGTTCCAGGTTTCACTTCTAATACAGTGGTGCCTTGACTTAAGAACTTAATCTGTATTGGAACGGTGGCTGTAAGTCAAAACGTTCTTAAGTCAAAGTAACATTTCCCATAGGAATATATTGAAAACCGATTAATCTGGCTGTTTTTTTGCCCTTATGTCAAGGCACGGTTCTTAAGTCAAAGCATTAGTTCGCATAGGAACTAATGCAAAGCTGGTTAATCCGTCCTCTACCACTAGGGAGAGATTATTTTCTTTTTTCTTCTTTTGACCTAAGATTAACTTAGGTTTTAAAAAGGGCAGGAAAGTTGTTTTTTCGTTCATAAGTCAAGACACGGCTCGTAACTCAAAGCAATATTCCGCATCCGGAGCTGTTCATAACTCAAAACATTCGTATGTCAGCACGTTCGTAAGTCAAGGCACCAGTGTACTAGCTGAGGTGGTGCTGACAACCAAATGAAGCCGTAATGGAGCCACTGAGAAACAAGAGGCTGCCCTCTAGCTTCTATTTTGGTATTGGTTAATTAATTTAATTAGTTAATTAATTCTCCCAAGATGCAGTGGGACAGTTGCTTTAGGTGGCAAACACTAGGTGGGGCAGGACTGATCACTGGCTACAGGAGGTCCCTATAAGTTGCCCCTCTGTTAGAGGGTCTGCTCTCGGCCCCTCAAACCAGCCTGCGGCCATCAAGACAGCAAAATACCTTGGGCTGGCCCTGCCCAGGATTCTCTGTAAATGGACTTTCAAGCAAGCTATGAACCCAGTTTTCTGATGACATTATCTTTTCATGTGCAAGTGCCCTGCTTCATTTGCAGAATTTAGAGGAGGCCCAGATGAGATCATCTTCCACTTATCACTCTTCCAAATTCCCCACCGTTCCCCTTATCTGTTAAGAAGGGAGAAATGGAACAATTATATACTACCTCCGACTGGTAATGCCAGGAGCCTTCTATCTTAGAAGCCCCTGTTGTTGCTTGATTGGATGGAAAATTCTATCCTGAGCTTTCCACATAATGTGGAGTTCTCTTTGGGACTAAGGGCACTGGCAAACTACATGTAGCCTTTTCAGAAGTGGACATAGTTCGGCCATTTTCTCCTTCGAGACCAGAGCCATGGTGCATTCCCCTTAACCCATTCTGATAAAGCAAGACCTTAAAGTGAAACAACAGTGTGGGAGGAGCAGTGATTTTCCTCTGGAAAACAATGTGAAGAATATTTAAACCAAAGGTAGGGAACATGTGGCCCTCCACAGGCTAAACTACAACTCCAATCATCCCTCTCCAAGTGGCTATGCAGTCCAGGCCTGACTGAAGTTGCAGTCCAACAACATTTGGAGAGCCACATATTCCTCCACTCTGGCCTGTGGCCTTGTGCAACAGTCCTTCCCTTTAAAATAAATAAATAAATAAAGTGGCTGGCATGAAGCACAGCTTTGAAACAAGCATGCTTGATGTAATGTGTAGTTTGCCCCTAACTGTGAGTCAAATGTTCATTTCACCATTTGGTGCAATTATTTTTTTATACTTACATAAAGTAATAATGGCATTTCCAAAAACAGGATAATTGCTAGCCATCAACTAGTACAGAAGCTGCATGTATATGCAGTCAGAAATGGGGATTGCTACCTTTTTTCTTTTTAGCCCACAGCATCATGAATGCTTTGCCCAGGGAGGCCCATTCTCAATACCAGTCTCCTTGGTGCATAGCTTTGTTAAATGCAAGGGTGGGGGTCGGGAGAGAGACACAGCAGAAGTGTTTAACTGGACCCACCCAATGACATCTTGCTCTTAGATGAAAGGCAACAAGCGGTGCCCCCTTCCTACTCATATCCAAAACTGAGCAAGTTGTTCTGACATGTGAGGCAGGAAATCCTCACAAAACCCATCTCCTTCTCTGCTGATAAAATATAGTAACATAGTAACTAACAATTTGCTGCCCTTTTATGGAAACCAGAGTCTGAGGTAGCTACTCCTGTCTACCAATTGGAAGGGCTAGTCCTTTAACATATACAATTTACTGAATAAAGGCATTCTGAAAAACTTCACCCTCTAACCTGTATGCATTATAGAGAATCTTGGTGGGTTTGGTCCGTTTTACTCATTGTTCTCATGAGAGTTCCTTAATGGTTACGGAAGGCAACTTTTTTTAAAAAAAATCTCCATACAGAATCAAGCATATGGTATATTTATTGGCAAATGCGAGCCCCCTCAGGAGCCAACTCTGTCGTAACAAATGATGAATTATGTGGCTTCATAAGCACACATGTCATCAAATGCACCATTGACCTTTTTACATTTTCAGGGGGATTTTCTGCTTTGTGCAGTTTCTCTGGCTGGGAAGCAAAGCAGTTTAACAATGTTGCCCTGGAGGAAACAGGTAATCAATAATTTCAGTTTTTGTTTCTGTAAAAGGTAAATGAGGCCCTTATAAATATTTTTTGAGCAAGTAAGCAAGCTGGTGTTTAGTAAAGATTTAATAAGAGGCTAATAAAGCAGAGAAACGCCTCCACACTGGCGAGGAGGAAGTGGGGAAAATAAGAGTCACTAAGGCAGAAGGTATGGTGCCAGTGGAAAAATTGTTTATAATTAAAATCTGAGCTTGTCTTGCAAGTATCAAAAATTCAGGAGAATGGCAGACTCCTGTGAGCAAATCCCTTGCTAGTTGTCATAAAAGACATGCTGTAGCGTTCAGCCCTGCCCTCACCTGTCCGTCACAGCTGAGCAGTGGAACAGCAGCCAATGAGGGGACGGAAGGTGGTGCAAAAGGGGGAGGAGCTGGGATATAAATAAGGGTGTATGAGGTATGTGGAGGGGATTGTGTGAGAGGAGAGATGAGAGAGAGTGTAGAGATCTGAGTGAGAAGGCAGTGTGTTAATGAATCAGTGAGAGCACGGTCTGTGTACTAGAAAGTTCAGTGATTGAAAGAAATTGATTTTCTACTTGTGATTTACTTATTTCTTTTATGTAATCGAATAAACAAGTTTAAGTTTTAAAGTAAATACAAGTGTCACTGAATATTTGGTATTGGAGCAGCAATACCTGGTGGCAGCTATTTGAGAAGAGGAGTGAGCACATACTGGAGGCCTGAGTTGTTGGAGGCTTCAGCATGCCCGCTACACATGCCCACAACTTGACTCCATAGGTGTGTATCTAGTTAAATAAGCCACGGAGAGGGAAGAAAATGAGAAGATGCACCAAGGTTTTTACACACATTAAAAGGGTCCCCAAGCTAATTGCAGTTTGATTGCTCCAAGATCACCTTGGCCTAATAGAGCATCAAAGGGAAAGCTCACATGAAGCAGAGCTGCCTGCTCCTATTTTCCTTTCTTCTGAAGTAACTTCTATATCTTGGTCTGCATCAGAGTTTGGAACATTAGCTAGAGAGAAAAGGAAATTAGTTACATTCCTTATTATTGGCCAATAGGGATTGGATGTTTGTGTTTTAACAAAAGGGAGTGTGGAAGAAAGAGGCTTCCTCCTTCAATGTTTGTGTTCTTTTGTTGATTCCTAAAAGAGTGCCTCTTAAAAACAAATGTTAATAAAATAGAGGTACACAAAAGTTTTATTTCATTACTTTTTCATTCTTTCAGTTACCCTTTCTGTCACTCCTTGGCAATCTGATCACCCAGGAAGTTTTTCATCCAGTAATGTCATGAGAAATGCTGCTAGCAGCCAATCAGAATGTCTGGGAGTTCAGGGTATTTGAAGGTATAAAAGGGGCTGAACTGTTTGGAAGCTTTCTTTGTTTCACTTGTTCTTTGTGGGTATGTGAGCTATTTGTGCACGTCTACCTTAGATTCTTTCCATTTTTCCTGGATTTGGGGGCGGGGTTTCACCCCAGTTCTTTTGATTATTTTTGCCGCTGCCACTAGATAGCCTGCCTGTGCCCATGTGCTTCCATGGGACTATTTTTTGGTCACATACACCTTTTCTTTGAGGATGGGGTTTTTGTTGTTGTTGTTGTTGTTTGGCTCTTTGGCCCTTTCCGTTCTTGCCTTATTTTTTCCTGCCTGCTTTCTGCTGCATTGGATTCAAGGAACACAAGAGAAGGAAGGCAGCAAACGGGTTGGAGGAGAGAAATCTCATATTCCAGTTGCTTGGATGGGAGTGAGGGCTTTAATTGAATTTCTTCTTCTTCATGCATTTGCTTGTTTAATTTTCTTGATTTTTAACAGAAGGGGCTCTGTGTGTGTGTGTGTGTGTATGTCTGTGTGTGCACACGTTACTTTGCTATTTACCCTCTCTGTATGTGTGAGGGATGTTGTAGCGTTCACCCCTTGTTATGCAAAATAAGTCATGTATTATGCATGTACTATGCTAATGTGGTAGAGAGGCGGAGCCGAAAGAGGTTAAAAGAGGGAGCCTGAGTCAGTCTAGGGCAGTCTAAGAGTCTGAGTCCGAGTCAGAGGGAAAGTTTGGTCAATCAGAGAGAGGGGGAACAGATACAGAGTGATAAGACTCGTTAAGAAAACAGGTAGAGAAGGTGGCAATGATATTGAGAGTACTGTTGATGATATCCTTGTGTACAATGATTATCTGAAGAACTATTATTATTAAATCTGATTTACTTTAATAAATAAGTTCTGTTTGAATTCACAAGACTAGTGTCCTGACAAACGTCATTTATATTGTGGATTGAGGTAATGTACTGGTGGGAGCAAGAGGAAAACACGACATGAGCCTTTGTGGGGGCCAAACATGCAGGTGCCACAAAGGTGAATGCCACAGACGTGGTGGTGCTGTGGGTTAAACCGCAGAAGCCTCTGTTAATCCACGTGTCCCAGCTCCTGCCAACCTAGCAGTTCGAAAGCATGCAAATGCAAGTAGATAAATAGGTACCACCATGGTGGGAAGGTAACGGTGTTCCGTATCTAGTCACACTGGCCACATGCCCACGGAAACTGTCTATGGACAAAACACTGGCTCTACTCAAAACACATCAGGAAAAGAAATGCTAATATCTCTTCATTTAATAGCAATAAAGAAAACATCATTTTAGTCTCAATGTTATTGGAGGGATGTTTGGGACCATTCTTCTTCTTCTTCTTCTTCTTCTTCTTCTTCTTCTTCTTCTTCTTCTTCTTCTTCTTCTTCTTCTTCTTCAAAGCCCTTGGATTTTCTGAGCATCAGGGACTAATATATTATCCACCACCCACTTCAAGGTTGCCTGTTTTGTCTGAGCTTAGTTGCAATCCCCCCAGTAGCTTAGGAGAAAAAGTTTTTTCCAGGATCAAAATATTGTTGTAAGTGATCCCTATTGTAATGCAGTATGTTTGATGGTAATTTCATCTTAAATGAATAATTAAAAGCCACTAGCTTTACAAAAGTCCTGTGCATAGTGGAAACAAAAACTGCTGAAACTCATATGTTGATACGGCTCATTCAGTTGCCTGAGTTTTTCACAGGCAGGCTGGGTTGGGTCTGCACCTACGCTTCCAAATTTACTGTTACACCGCTGGCCTCCACATCTTTCATTTGGAGGACTGTCCAGTTCAAGGCTAATTTAAAGAGAGACAACAATAAAATGATCAAGAATCTTGAAAATGTCCATCTAGGCTAAGCAGAACCTGGACAACAGATATAGGAGGCACAAAAATCATCTGATTGCTGCTTTCCCCACTTGAGTGAGATGCATTCTAATTCTGTTAAAATGATAAAAAAAATTCTAATTTTATATCTGTACATATAAATTACCATACACAATTTTATGGAATCTCGTATCCTCTTTCAATCTCTTTTTTTGTGTGTGATGTTTTTCCTCCTTTCTGGTGATGTGTCAGTGACGACTTTATCGTGGCTTCCTGGAGGCATCCCAGGCAGCTGTTTGAGCTTAAGGAGTTCAATTACATATATACTGTATATGTAATTGAACTAATTCATTTGTTTAATCAAAGGGAGGGAACACAATGGCATATCCAAATATCAGGCTTATATTAACTTTATGCTCCAAAGACAACACTGCTCCTAAGCATCTCAGAGGAATGGTCAGATTGGGCCCAGAGACAACTTCTGTAGTTTTGTTTCATGAAGTATGGCTTCCCTTGTCACAGTACTACACGAAACACACACACATAGCTTTCCACACATGTATCTTCTGAAAGGATGTGCAGGAGAATTATAGGCTCTTTTGGACCATTCCCACAGTCATGCCCTCCACTTCTGGCACCCAATGAAGAAATGTTTCATAGCCATCTGCACATTTGGGCAGCATGGTGTCTTGTCTAGAGATGGGTGTATTTGTACATGAATATCCCCACACAGGTGGAAATAATGAGGAAATAATGATTTCACTGCTGCTGCCAGCTCCACAGAGACTTCTTATCATGCCATTGTCCACAATCACTTACCCAGTCCTGCCAGGAGGCAGGATGACAAGCCTCTCTGCTAGGTTGGAGAGTGGCTAATCCATTGCCAAGAACAGTGCAATAGGAAGCCTTCACGGAGCCGGCAGCAGCAGCAAAACCATGAGTGGACAGGGGGGCTGGACCTTCATTATTTCCACCTGTGCATGGACATTCGTATACGAATACCCCCATCTCTGGTCCTGTGTGCACATAATGTATCTATCTCTCTCATCCATACAGGAGGAGAGATCCTATCTGGATCAGAGGCCTCATCGCATCTCCTTTATTTACAGTCCTCTTACACCTATCATACAGAGAAGTGGACAACCTAGATCCACACAGTCTCTCCCTTGGTGAGATCTGAGGCCTTTGTTTTGTGGATGAGTTCTCCATATTCCTCACGCAGTCCAAGTCTGGAGACAGCTCAGAAGTAATTTTGCCACATATGACAACAGATTTCCCCACCCCCATCATTTTGATATTCTTTGGAAGGACAGGGGAAGGACACGTGAAACACCTTACTGACAACATTCAATGCACAGGGCAGATTTTTACAGGTATAACAGAGTCCTTTTCATTACCTTACCATTTATGACATATATAAGGGGACGGACTATCTAAGGAACAGTCTTATTACAAACCTTTCTGGATGTTAAGATCATAAGGAGACTACCAATATCTACAGAGGCCCTCTTGGTGGGCACCTGGGGGAAAGTTTTCTCTTCTGCTGCTCTCTCAGCTGCAATCAGTTTCCACTCTTACTACTTTTAAGAATGGTATGAAGATACGTTTGTTCAAGCCAGCCATAGAAAACTGTTTGTTTACTGAATAATATATTGGTTTTAGTAAGTTCATTAATATGATATTTCCACTATTTAAATGTTCAATTTGTTTTTAATCTCTTAATTATGTTTGTAAGCTGCCTTGAGCATGATTTTACTGCTGGAAAGCAGAATAGAAATACATTACTAAATAATAATAATGTACATCATGAAAGCTTATACTATGTAATACATTGTGTTGGTTTTTAAGGTCTCACAGGCGCCTTTGCTGGTTTTGTTGCAACAAGACAACACAGCTATGCTTCTGCACATGCTTAAGGCACTGTAGTTCTCTTTGGTTCTCTATAAGAAAACTCATTGTATCAGCAATATCAGTTCACCATAAATGCCAGACATGGTGATGCACAATGAATTACGTGCACCTTCTGCCTCATCAGGGGAGCACTGCATAAAAAGCATGGACACTGACATCAATATGTGCAAATTTCCAGTGTTTAGTCCAAACTCTGGCAGCCCTTCAAAGGAAAAAAAATTACTAGGTGATGCACTTAACCATACTGAGGCACACACATTTCCCAGTGCCAACATGTTTTTACACTTTCAGCACCATAGTCACCATTCGGAGAGACACAGAGAGTAGTGGTCTTCTTTTTCCCTTCCTAAAGGTAAAGGTAAAGGTTCCCCTTGACAATTTTTGTCCAGTCGTATTCGACTCTAGGGGGCGGTGCTCATCCCCGTTTCCAAGCCATAGAGCCAGCATTTTGTCCGAAGACAATCTTCCGTGGTCACATGGCCAGTGCAACTTAGACACGGAATGCTGTTACCTTCCCACCGAGGTGGTCCCTATTTATCTACTTGCATTTGCATGCTTTCGAACCGCTAGGTTAGCAGGAGCTGGGACAAGCGATGGGAGCTCACTCCGTCGCGTGGATTCGATCTTACGACTGCTTGGTCTTCTGACCCTGCAGCACAGGCTTCTGCGGTTTAGCCCGCAGCGCCACAACGTCCCACGTCCCTTTTTCCCTTCCTATTTATGTACAAATGCTGGGGCTCTTTCTGGAGCACATATGAGGCAGCCAGTTCTCAGCAAGAAGAATTGCTTCTGCATTAACAACCCCAGTTTACACACTGGCAACCAATACATGTTTATGAGGCGGTTTAACAAGAAAACGATAATAGATATGAATCAATGGGTGGATAGCATTTGACCCCTACTTGGCTGACTACCATGTACCGAGCAGGCATTATACCCACTGCCAGTTACCCACATTTGTGGGAAAGGTCATTTGTGGAGAAGATAACCCACCCCTCACTCAAAAGGCAAAAGCCAAAGTAACTCAACCATGGTTATATCAGAATGTCTGTCATTCTCTCCTTTTTCAGTTTGGTGCCCAGAACTGGCTTTGGGCAAGGCAACAGTAGGAAGTTCTCATCCTGACCCAAGTATGCTTCAATCAAGAGAATAAATTTTAATTCATACAGATGCTTAGGTTTGGCTTGGAGATGACCATCTGCATTTGAAAGGCCCACATATTTTTAGCAGAGTGACTAACAAAACAGAAAAAGGAAAATATTACAGCAATACAGAAGCTGAAACATCTTGCCATAATATTTTTTTGTTTTGTTTTGTTAATCACTCTGTGGTATCTATATCTATATGGAGAACTGTTTTTCTCTGTCTTCACAGAGCATATAAATAATTTCACAGTTGTTTACATTTTCATTGACAAAATCATAGCAGATTTTCCCAGCTAGAGTAAACTCAATTTGAGAGACTTACCAAGCATTGCAGCTGAGCCTGGTTGACAGAGAAGCTGAACAAAACATTACAACTGTGTTGCACAAACAGCATTGTTTTCTCATCTCTCCTCAGATGCAATCAAGGTGTTGGCTCTAATGTATGTTATTTAACACCTGGCTACCTTAGGGACTGGTTTCTTGGTCTCCAACCTTTAACTAGCATCAGCTAATTGGCTGCAGTTTTACAATCGGTCTGTGCAATAGAACAGCAAAGAACAACTACAACATAATAAGCTTAATAATACTAGGAGACTGTCACATCCTGTTTTTGCTGCAAAGGAAATTCAAGAATAATAGCTCTGACTGGAATTCGGCCATTAGATTACAGGGGGTACAATCAGTCTTGTGAAAAAAGGCCAAATGACTTCACACCAAGTCATTTTATGCTGCTTTATGTCATCCAAAATTTGGCAACAGCCACAGCACAATAAATTGCAAGTCGTGTGGTAAAAATTGATTTGGAAATAAGAGGCTCTCACAAAAATCATTTATATGGATTAGTTCTTTCTTCATATAAGCTAACCACCCTATTGTTCTCATAAGCAAATGTTCTCTATATAATTCTAAAAATTAATTAAAATGTGGCATTGTGATTAGAGTAGCCATGGATTATTTAATCTAGAATAAAAAACAGCATAATAAATTAGAATAGTTTCAAACACATGTGTCTGGAGGTCAATAAAACCCGGTGCTATTACCACGCTGACAGTACAATTAGTAAGAGGCTGTATCATATATTTAGATCTGAAGCTGTGTTTTAACTCCTGTTTATTTTAAATTGGCCTTGGTCAGGTCACTCGCTCTCACTTCATCACTTAAGGGAGAATAAATGAGGTCTCAGATAGAATTAACTAAGAATGAGAAAGATGAAGATTGTAATGCTTTAAAATACATAAACAGGGAATAGTCAACAAAAATAGGCTGAGAGGCTATGAAACTGAGGCTGCGACTATACTAGCCAGTCGAATCAGTCTGCAATTTGATTTGTGGTCTGTATTATGGTTGAATTTGTGGTCAGTGATCACATAGGGGCTATGGATTGAATCAGGAGTTTCGTGTCTGCACTGGATGTGATGTAATTTGCATTTCAGCCCACAAGCCTCCTTTTCGCCCTTCTTTCATCTTGTTCTGCCTCCACCAATACTTTCGTGGCTTGCTGTCAAGCCACTTGGTTTTGAAAGGGTCGTACAGTGTTCTGGAAAAAACAACAGCATCCCAATGTCCTTAATGTGTACAGAAATAGCACATACCACAAGAACATTTTTTATTTCATCTCGCCCATATGTGATCCAGCACTAAACTAGTATATCAATAATCTAATCTAGCAGTATCATATATGTAGTAAAAATTTTAAAGGAGGATAATCAGAGGGAAAGAACATGGGTTCCCACAGTCCTAAACATGATGCCTCAACTGCCTTTGTCACCAAAACACCACCCATAGACACACACCCTGTCCTTAGAAGAATGCATCAACTGATCACATGAGAAAAAGTCTGTTCAAATCATTCCAGCTTAAATAAAGTAGAAGCCCCCAACAGCAGAAGAAAAATATAAGCCGTGTTGGTAGCAAAAAAAGGGGGGCCAAACCAATTTGCATCGTGTGATCAGAAAAAAAAATACTTTAAATCAACCCATACTATAACCACAAAAAACCCCACAGTATTTGATTGTGTAGTCACACAGTCTTTAAAATGGGGTTTAAAGTGCATCTAGACCAAAACAAGGGCAATCTTGTGACTGTCTCTTGTTCGTGCACCCTTTATTTGTTATGAAGGTAATACAGTATATTTCTTTTGCTGTATGTCTTTTTTGCGTCCGTGTTGATAGTAAGGCTGGGTTGTCAGGACCACAGCACCACACTAGGACTTTCTAATTAGTCTCCTCTGCCTCCTTTTCAGACCTCCTTATTCCCCCTGAGCTTGGCTGCAATCCTTCCTGTAACTAGGGCAGGTGGAGGGGCAGGACGGATTTTCCCAACAATAATCTTTTCTGATGAGCTATCTATCTAGTAATGCAGAAGAATATCTTGAAGAATCTTCCCTTTCAATTAGCAAATCACACCAATTAGCTTCACAAGCAACTTTTTTAAGACAACGTTAGAATTGGTTCCCAGTAGGGTTAGAGTATGCCAGCAAGTTTGGAAAACTCAACAGTGGCCAGAGGATTGGAAAAGATCAGTCTACATCCCAATCCCAAAGAAAGGCAGTGCCAAAGAATGCTCCAACTACCGCACAATTGCACTTATTTCACACGCTAGCAAGGTTATGCTCAAAATCCTCCAAGGTAGGCTTCAGCAGTATGTGGACCGAGAACTCCCAGAAGTACAAGCTGGATTCCGAAGAGGCAGAGGAACTCGAGACCAAATTGCTAACTTGCGCTGGATTATGGAGAAAGCCAGAGAGTTCCAGAAAAATATCTACTTCTGCTTCATTGACTATGCGAAAGCCTTTGACTGTGTGGACCACAACAAACTATGGCAAGTTCTTAAAGAAATGGGAGTGCCTGACCACTTTATCTGTCTCCTGAGAAACCTATATGTGGGACAGGAAGCAACAGTTAGAACTGGTCATGGAACAACTGAGTGGTTCAAAATTGGGAAAGGAGTACGGCAAGGCTGTATACTGTCCCCCAGCTTATTTAACTTGTATGCAGAATACATCATGCGGAAGGCTGGACTGGAGGAAGCCCAAGCCGGAATTAAGATTGCCGGAAGAAATATCAACAACCTCCGATATGCAGATGATACCACTCTGATGGCAGAAAGTGAGGAGGAATTGAAGAACCTTGTAATGAGAGTGAAAGAGGAGAGTGCAAAAAACGGTCTGAAACTCAACATCAAAAAAACTAAGATCATGGCCACTGGTCCCATCACCTCCTGGGAAATAGAAGGGGAAGATATGGAGGCAGTGTCAAATTTTATTTTCCTGGGCTCCATGATCACTGCAGATGGAGACAGCAGCCCCGAAATTAAAAGACGCCTTCTTCTTGGGAGGAAAGCGATGACAAATCTTGACAGCATCTTGAAAAGCAGAGACATCACCTTGCCAACAAAAGTCCGAATAGTCAAAGCTATGGTTTTTCCTGTCGTGATGTATGGAAGTGAGAGCTGGACCATAAAGAAAGCTGACCGCCGAAGAATTGATGCCTTTGAATTGTGGTGCTGGAGGAGGCTCTTGAGAATCCCCTGGACTGCAAGGAGAACAAACCTATCAGTTCTAAAGGAAATCAACCCTGAGTGCTCACTGGAAGGACAGATCCTGAAGCTGAGGCTCCAGTACTTTGGCCATCTCATGAGAAGAAAAGAGTCCTTGGAAAAAACCCTGATGTTAGGAAGGTGTGACGGCAAGAGGAGAAGGGGACGACCGAGGATGAGATGGCTGGACAGTGTCTGCGAAGCAACCAACATGAACCTGACACAACTCCGGGAGGCAGTGGAAGACAGGAGGGCCTGGCGTGCTCTGGTCCATGGGGTCACGAAGAGTCGGACACGACTAAACGACTAAACACACAACACACACACAGGGTTAGAGTGTTTCCCTTCCATTGTTTTCCAAGTGCAAATATCATACGAGGATAACTACAGAAGTTTCATAGGGTTACCAAGTCTCGTACCTTAGTCCTGGTGGGATGCTGCCAACCACTGCATTATGATGGCTAGGGTTATCATGACTTCAGGGTGTACCATTTTGACATGCTCAGAAGTACCTTTGCTTTTTCACTACCTTGCATGCTCCAGAGTAGTTACTACTACTGGAATTTACATGTTGACCTTTAAATTCATCTCTGAACCTCAAAATTCTTTGCCACACATGATCACAAATATATACAGTATTTTGCAATTGTCGTTCACAGTTGTTTCTGCCCCTTGTGACATCACAAGTACCTGCTTTGGCCTTGAAACTTCAAGGAAAGAGGTGCTGGTCACCTGGCAGCCCTATTCCCCAGATCATATTGCAATGGATCAAGATCACGTCCTCTAAGCCTTTAGACCTTGCACACAGCAGGTAATATCACAATACAATAAGATTGCAGACTTCTTTCTTTGGTTTTTGAGAAACCAAAGAGAAATTAGTTCTTGCTCTAACAGAACTGATTTCTCTAGATCCACTGATAACTTACCTCACATTTTCACTGTAGGTGTTAATGGAAGGAAAAGGAGGACAGTTATACTAATACTGTCATTCCTGACCACTCCACTTCCCCAGTGGCCAGACGCACATATATGCAAGTTTCTTCTTCTGAGTCAGAAATCCTGGCTAGCCAGCATTCCCATTTCCAAGGAAGACTCTGATTTACATTGAATTGTGTGTGGACTTTCCAGAATAACTCTCATGTATTTTGGAAATGGGAGTGAACAGACTGGGTAGAGTGGTAGAATATACCAGATGGGCGGGGTACAAATCAAATAAATAATAATAATAACACTTCACGTGCATTTTTCAGTGTGCCCAAAGAATAGTGCACAAAGTTCTCCAGTTGTGCAGTCATCTACTTAAATAAAGATTGGTTAATTATGACAGAAATCCAGGACACTCTTATCTAAGAGTATATTTCAAAGGAACCCAGTGGTACTTACCTCCGAACAAATATGTGCAGATTTGGGTTGTGATGACAAATGTCTTCTCCAGATGCATACATAGACCTATATTTATTTATATTCCTTATATGCTGCTTCCCCCCCCAAAAAAATAGGGAACTAAAAGTATAAAATAGACAGTATTAAAAACACCATATAAATATAATAAAGATGGGGGTCAGCACTCACTGGCTAAGCATGAAGACATTCACATTTTTGTTGTGGTCTTGCACAATGATGGCGTACAACAAACCCAGGAGCATAGCTGGGTCCTCCAATTAGAATAAAGCATCCTAATGGTGACTTGTGGGCCTCTTTGTTGCACAAGATCTCACAGTGATGGCACAGGCTTCTCTGGAGAGGTGGAAAATCTCCCATTGGAATGGTGGGGAGCCTTCCACAAGCCTGAATGTAGAGCCTGATAAAATAACCCAGATGTATCTTGTAGGATACGGGACGTGGTGGCGCTGTGGGCTTAACTGCAGAAGCCTGTGCTGCAGGGTCAGAAGACCAAGCAGTCGTAAGATCGAATCCACATGACGGAGTGAGCGCCCATTGCTTCTCCCAGCTCCTGCCAACCTAGCGGTTCGAAAGCATGCAAATGCAAGTAGATAAATAGGGACCACCTCGGTGGGAAGGTAACAGCGTTCCGTGTCTAAGTCGCACTGGCCATGTGACCATGGAAGATTGTCTTCAGACAAAATGCTGGCTCTATGGCTTGGAAACGGGGATGAGCACCGCCCCCTAGAGTCGAACACAACTGGACAAAAACTGTCAAGGGGAACCTTTACCTTTACCTTATGTTGTAGGATGCAAGCCCTAGGAGGAATAGATATAACTAGGAACGGGCATGAACCAAACCACAAACCAAACTGAAAAAAAAAAATCCAATGAATCGGGCTGTTCATAGTTTGGGTTGTGACCTGGTTCGGGGAATCCCATTTTGCCAAAGCAAAACAAAGTGCCAAACTTTTTTTTCTGCTTGGTGCTTCTTTTTCTTTTGGCAAAATAGGATGCCCGTCCCCCCTTTCCACTGCCTGTGTGGCTTCCCTACCTAGTCCTGCCACCATCCTTTCCTGGACCCAGCCATGGCCTCTCTTCTTCTGCCTGCCATCCAGCTGGTGGCAGTGCAACAGCAGCAGGTAGGACTGCCCACTGGACACAAACCAAAAACTGAACCACAAACCAGTTCAGTTTTCCAGTTGGTTTGTGGTTGTGGTTCATAGCTAACCATGAACCATCATGAAACACCATTTTTCAGGGTTCTGCCCATCTCTAAATATAACCCATGTAGCTGGTTTTATATTTGACCATCTGCCCACACCGCTCTCCCAATGTTTTGTTTTGTTCAGGTTGCTGTATTTCCTGGTTAGCCAGGCTTTGCCCAGATTCCTGGTCCTTCTGGCCCGTTTCCACGAGCAGATGGTTCAGCAGCATTTCCCCTCTCCTCTCTCAATCCCTGCCTACTCCGTGCCAAAGCTACCCTAAGGGGTCCTCTCTCAATTCTCAATAAGGTTTTGCCTTGAAGTATTAGGGAAATGAACATTAGTGACCTGGCCAGCCCTACACGTTTCTAGTGGATACCCTACTATAACAGATATTTTGTGTAAGAGTATACACATATATTTAATATCAGATTGGTGGTGGTATTGGGCTGGCAGTGGCAAGGAAGCAATAGTGGTGGCAGCTATTATGAGGAGACTTGTGACAGTAACATATTATTATGGGCAACTCAGAACAGGGAGGAGTGCCAGAATGCAAAACCTTTTGAACCAAGGCTTGAATTCAAAAATCCAGCTTTCAAATGGCAAAATATGGGACCCTTGGGTGTCTTTCTTAAGGTGGCCAGTAGAGTTTCCATTCTCTAACCACTTTTAGTGATATCCAGTAGGGTTAACTAATGGTAATGTGAACACTGCATTTCAAAAAAAATCATTCACACAGTCCCATCCCACATAAGCAATCCATAAGTAATCCAGCAAGGCAAAGCATGCCTTGTTGACTCATGCAGACATTTTTAAACACCAGAATAATATAAGTTGATAGAAAAGGCTTATAGATTGGTCTGCCAAGAGAATTTTTGGACCCTGAGGACATTCACAAACCCCAGACCCCATTCTTTTTGCTCTATGCAGTCATGACTAATATTTCTAATTGTTTGGAACTGCCAAGATTTGGTTGCCAAAGAGAATATATAATTTATACAGAAAACCTGTTCACATTTATGTGCTGGCAAAAGTAAGACTCATTGTCTGAAAAGGAGGAATCAGAATGCCAAAAAGTAAGTTAACAAACAGAGGTTTCTGCATTTCATATGAATCTGGCATTTACATACCTGAGTATTAAACATGTAAATGACAAATAACCATCTTACATTAATACCAAAACAGTCATTCATTATAGCTGCTGGAAAACTGAGGCAAAATCCCCTATGATATTCTTTGATATCTGTAATCAGGGTTAAAGTTCTTTACTCCTTTCGATGCATTTGTCTGTAAAGGAGGTGACGGTAGCCCAAAATCTTCCAAAGAAACAGGTTTATTACCTAAGAAGCTATCAGTCTCAAACATGTTCACATTATTTGGTTCCACTTTTAACAAGAAATCATACTTCTTCTCTTCCATCAAACCAGGTAACTCTCCTTGCAACAAAAGAGGAGATGAACTCTTGACTCTAGGTGTCCATTTCTGCCCAGTGCCCGAGGTGTCTGGCATCTTGTCTGCCAGGGCTATGGTTGTGGATGGTACACCCAACCCACCTGTGGCTCCCAGATTTTCTTCCCCTGTTCTGTCTCAGTGGGGGTCTGAAAGGACCGAGCCCCTGGGATCTCCCAGGTGGCGCCATAGATCTGTTCTTTGATTTGTTCTTCCCTCCTTAAAAGGTTCCCCTTGACAATTTGTCCAATCGTGTCCGACTCTAGGCGGCGGTGCTCATCTCCATTTCCAACCCGTAGAGCTAGCATTTTGTCCGCAGACAATCCTCTGTGGTCACGTGGCCAGCGTGACTTAGACACACAACGCCGTATACCTTCCCACCAAGGTGATACCTATTTATCTACTCGCATTTTTGCATTTTGCATGCTTTCGAACTGCTAGGTTGGTGGGATCTGGGACAAGCGATGGGGGCTCACTCTGTTGTGTGGATTCGATCTTACAACTGCAGGTCTTCTGACCTTGCAGCACAGAGACTTCAGCGGTTTAACCCGCAGTGCCACCATGTCCCTTCTTCCCTCCTTACCCAAGTTTATATTCTTTCTTCCTTTTCCTTTCCTCTGTCTTGCCCCAATATGGTGGTTTTCTATTGGTTTGTCTTCTCCATTCTTTCTCTGCATATTCTCTGGGTACTCGAAACTCTACCCACTCCCCTGTCCAGGGATCTCCTTGTATCAAATCTACTATCTTCTCTTTTTTCTGTAATATCCTTCTCAGCCCAACGCACATCTCTCTTTTCCTCTTTCAGATTGCTCCTCCTTTCCTTCTTCCCCTTCTTTCTATCCTTCTTTCTATCCTTTTCCCTCCAAATAACCCCCCTAGTACTCATTTCCAGTTGCTTTAACCCTCTTTCAATGATCTCTGCCTCTTCTTCTGCTCTGTTGATATGGGAGTCGGATAGTACACTGTGGAGAGTATCCCTGTGGTTACACTCATCCTCACAACATCAGATCCATAGAGATTCATGGAAATCTACATTCATACAAGCACTGAGGGCAAGAATTTCTCCATTCTTCTCTAGCTTATTAAATATATTTACTCAAATCTGAAACACAGTTAGTAATTATAAGTCTAGTTGGAGTTGTAGATAAATTCCAGAATCTTTCCCATCCTAATCTGGAAGGAGATAATCAAATAGCTGAATAGTGACTTTTCTATCGGCACCCAACAAGCTTTGTGCACGCAAATATTAGAGATGGGAAGTGTTCCCTTTTTTTGGACTACAAGTCCCAGAATCACAGAGGCAGGCTAAATAGGAGATTGTACTCCAAAACAGTGGTGCTTCTTATCTCTCACTAATGCCACTCTAGCTCTACTATCTGCAGTCACAGGGAGCATGTTTCTCCATAAATGCTGAAAATGACTTCCCCTCCACTCTCAGAGGGGAGCATCTAGCCTTTATCTTCAAAACCTTTCGTAACTTTGTCCCTGTGTTGCCTCTGCAATCATATCACACCATGTCGTTGTCTCCAGTTCCACCAGTTTTAGTTGACTGAAGGCATCCCAAACACCCCTCCGATGACACTGAGACCCAAATTATAAATATTGTTTATTGCTATTAAAGTAAGAGATATTGATATTTCTTACCCTAATGAATTTTGTTACTTTTAACATGTTATTTCCAAATTCTGCTTTGTAACCTGTTTCTTTAAAAGCTAAGAATATTTTTTCTCTGATATTTGATGATATGATAGAGAACAATCAGTATGGCCTTGCCCATCACAGCATTCTCGTGTGTCTGTCTACCTACAAAAAAGGACTTATTTGCCAGGGTTCCAACAGATGCTTCCAGTGTCATGAAAAGAGAAACAAAACCAATCTGATCTTCAATGGCTGTAGATTCTGCGGTCACTTACCTTGGCATAACTATTGGCATTTTGCTGGTTATTAAACATTACTTTGAAGTTTTGGTTTTGTTTGGATTTCTTTTGGGTGGTGCCCTGTGCATGTGTGTGTGCATATGCATGTATATGTGTACGTACCAGTCCTTTCATTTAAGGTGAAAGGAACCGCTTCTTTTGGGTCACCCTTTATTTCTTTTAATTTTTCCCCCATTTGTGTTTTCTGGCCCCTGTTCAAAAAGGCCCTGAGGAACTCTTTTAACTGTCCCAGAAAGCCAGGCAAGGCAAAAGAGAATCAGTCTAGGACAAAAGCAGACAACTGTATAACCAGGCATCACCACCAAATAAAACAGTCGGCAGAGGGGGACTCCCCCAAAATATACACCTTTAACAGAATATATACATAGTAAATTAAACCGATAATAGCTTTTGAAAATCAGACAAACAGGGAAAGTGTGCTTTCCTCACCCACACATACACAGCAGGGAAAATAGCAAAATAACACAGAGGCATATACATGTACACTAAGGGTTCCAAACCCCGGTGTGTGGATCGGCTTCGGGCCACAGTGACACATGAGCTGGGCCACGGGGACACAGGAGCAGCAAGCAGGAGAGTATTGTTTATTGTCCCTTCCCCCACTCTGTGCAAACTATCCAGCTTCTTACCCAGGCACTCATTACAAAAAAGAGCAGGAGTGGGTAGAGAAGACTCTACTCCCTGAAACAAATGAATGAGCCAATCAGGAAATTACTTAAGTGCTCCTTTCCCCCACAAAAAGCTGTGACTGATCCCTGGGAGGTGAGGCTAAAGAACACTCCTCCATTCCATAGGTGGGGCCTTTCAGGAAGTTCTTTTGTGCCCGTTAAGAGGAACACAAGTGATGGTGCCGCTCCCAAACCCGTCACCCGCCAAAGAGGAATTGCCTGGCTTGACCATTCCCTTAAGGCAGGCTAAAGGAATCCAGGCTGCCCTTTGCAAAGATGGCAGCTGCAGCTTCCCTACCCTAAATGAAGCCGCAGCCACCATATTTGCAAAAGACAGCCGGTCTCCATTTTTACATCCATGGCTCTGAGGCCAGAAGACATCAGCAGCAGCGAAGGTAAGGTAAGGTAAGGTAACTGGGTATCAGTAGGGGTGGGGTGGGGCCTAAGGTAGGGAAAGGGAGGGGGTGGGGTAGGCTGTGGTATTGGATGACTGTATGGGGTGGTGGCTGCCTTTCTGCCACCGATCATCTGATCGGCGGTCAATAGGCAGAATGGTGGTGGTGGTGGTGTTGTTTTTTTTTAAATACTAAGGATGAATAAAAATGGATAAATATTCACCCCTTCATATTCATGGGGGGTCTCTGAAACCCACAAATACGGATCGACAAATATTTAACGAATTGGCTATATTCGTCAGAAAAAGCGATCCGTTTTTATATTCATCCCCACAGTACCAAGTCTAAAGAGGGCAAATGTTTGCTTATTATTATTATTATTATTATTTATTTAATTTATATCCCGCCTATCTAGTCGTTGTGGACATTAATATCTGAGTTCTTGCTTATGTGTACTTTATTTGGGCAGAGCCCATTTCCTTTTCTGACCCAGTGATGAAACTATGAAGAACAACTGTGAAGATGATGGAGGAGACAGAGCTAGTTGCCCTGTTTCAAGCATGTTTGCAGTGCTGGGTAATATAATGCCTGAATAGGGTTTTTAGTTACTTTTTGGTCACATGATTGTAGCTTCACTACAGATAAAGCAAGAACATCTTACAGACTCTGTGACTTGTGTTGATGCCTCATGCTCTGATGTGAGTGCTGAGACAACAGCAAAGAAAGTGAGCGGAAAGTGTGTTTTGTACCACAACCCTGTGGATAATAGCATTAAAATGTATTAAAATATCTAGCAAGTACCTATTTTAATTATCTTGAGCAACCCAAAAGCAGAGTTGCTTTCTGAAGCTCTAATGGTAACTAATCACTTTAAGAGTGTTGGATCTATAACTGATCCTAATTTCTTCCTTTAAAAAAAAACTTTTGTTTTTGTTTTGTTGTGTTGTCTGTCACTATACTGTCAACAGGGCCTGCAGACTTTCAGTACTGATGAAGAATGAAGAAAAGAAGGTTCTGGCCAAAAATAAGTTGATGTGACTTGGGCACTTTAACCATGGAAATCAAACACTTCTTAACCCTTAAATAAATTATATTACATGACACTGCTCTTGTTTAAGTTCTGTTAAAAGTTACACGTATACTCTGATTTTTTCTCTGTTTCTTCAACTGCACCGCCTGTCAATGTCCAACTTTAAAAGTTGTCCCCAGCTACAGATTTTCCATCTCCCACATGCTTGAAAAGAAACAAACCAAAACCTCTAGCTAAAAGACATGTTGGTTCCTTAAAGGCTCCTTAATGTATTTTTGTGCCCCAGCACTGCACTTCAGAGAGGTAACAAGTTTCAAGGGTTCTAGGTCCTTATCCAATATTTCATTTCCTTAAAAGCAGGTCACTGGAGACTTATCTGTATGTTCGCATGGCTTGTTTACACATATGTACAGATGGAAATTCACAGTATGAAGGCGGATTCCTGCTCTCCAGGGAGAGGGATCCATTAGCATGTGCCGTGCTTCTTGCTGCTGAATTGTGCTCTCTTGTGGGTGTTCAGGCAAAATTGACGAGGTAGATGGGAGCAGAGCTTGTTTTGTATCCCCAGCCAGCAACTTTTTTCATCCTGATTTTTAAATGCAACTTTAGTTATTTTTGTGAAAATAATGAATTGCTTTTAAACTCCCAGTTGTAATGGTAACTAACTTTTCTTATGGGCCTTGGCACTTACATGACAGCTAGATGTTCTTTAGAAGGAAGTTTTTGAGGTCTGTAAGTGATTGCCTTCAAGGAGGACAAAAGTCATCTCTCTTCCTTCCTTCAGTCTCTGTTTCCAGCGGAAACTGACTGCTGACTAGACAGGAATATCTTGTTTCTATTGTTCTCAACCCAGACATAATCAGCACATTTTTTTTAGTGGGAAAGAAACATAACCTTCCATCCTTTCAGAAAAGTCTGTCTCTGGCAACCGGTGACAACAGCCACCACTTAGCTAATCTCCTTAGCTGGAGAGGATTTCCCACACTAAATGCGCCCATTAGAACAGTCTCGTTTTGCAGTTACAAACTCAAGGTTGGAAGGAGGTGGGTAAATCCTTGAAAGGTCTCTGCCACAAGCTCCCCTCACCTCCTAATGGTTTTCTTTGAGTACATCATAAATTGCGCTTCCTGAGCCCTTCCATCCACAAAATGTTCTGGAGTGTAAGAGGGTTCCCCCAGCCGTTGCTCCCCATGCAGCAGATGTACAAGAAGAACTGGAAATACAGTTGTTCTATTATTTTTGGGAGAGGGCTTCAGGATGTTTTAAAGGCAGCAAGTGCACAATGAATCTTTTTTTGTTGTAAGGGCTTCAGCTTGTTTTCACATAAGGACAGAGAAGCAGAGGTCGTCTCAAGAGGAAGATTTTTTCCTTTGTTTTAGAATGCACACTCCACCTTTCAGTACAATAAATAAATAAATCCAGAATGATCTACAAATGGAAGAACAGTGTACATAATGGCCCAAATCCTGATGCCTATTTTAGTAAATTGCACTAGAATAGGCCCACTGGATCAATGGGGATTTAGTGAGTCAACTCCTCCATAAATTCCATTAAGCTAGTAAGCTGCAGTTAGAGTATGTCCATTTGAATCAATGAAACTTACAGAGGGCTTGGCTCACCCCATCACCATTGATTCAGTGGGTCTACTCTAGTGCATTTTGCTACACAAAGCAACAGGAGTTTGGCCAATAAAACAGAGATGAATCTACGATCAGAAAAGAAAAGAAACAGAAAGGGGGGGAGAGAGAGATGGAGAAGATTACCCCAGATAAAATTCTACAGAATGATGATTCTTTTTCAGGTCTGAGAGAGAAAAAATAGTTCCCATTTTTTTTTCTCAGACAAATATCTTCCAAGAGATTTTACTTAACTCTAAATATTGTCTAGTTTTTAACAGGAGTCTGACAGCAGTACAGTGCACAATTGTTATTGTATTTTCCATTCGGGGGGTTTCCATTTTACAGAGTGACATTATTTTTTCTTTTTAATATTTGTATACATGTTGTTCCTAGCTTTAATATTGCCTTTTAATGATGTAAATTACCTCTTGATACTCAATGTTCTTAGCTTTCAATATTGTGTTTAATGACATTAACCATCATTGTCTACTCATTGTTTTAAACTTTAAATATTGCTTTTCAGTCTCGTAAGCTGCTTTGGGTCCTTTTGAGGGAGAAAGCCAGGGTAAAAATATTATAAGTAAATAAATAAATAAAATACGTCATTCATCCCATGGGGAAATAGATCACTGTTTAGACCGTTTGTGAAGTGGAATTATGTAATCTGTTTCCCGATGATCATTCAACACATGGGGAGTTGCCCAATCAATGCCTGAGCTTGACCATTTTGGTCTAGCTGTAGGGCTACTACTTTTGTAGAGCTAACTTTCTAGTGCAATTGGAGGGACAGCTTTCCCAGGATCTGATTGCACCCAAAGTTGCCTCCCTTATAATGCCCTCTTGTGGTCACAGTAGTGTAGCCGACTTTCCTGGAACAACTTGTGAAGGCTAAAATATGGGAGAGGACGTTTCAACCTAAGTGGATAAACCCTAGGAAATCAAGTTAAGCCACCCTTTTCATAATTCACATTGTTAGTTCAAGTTCCAGATAAAAGTTTCCAATACAAAGATCCTGTAAATGCTGTGACAACTTTGGGAACTGAAAAAAAATGTGTTTGTGAGTTTCCCCTAGGAAAGGCGGTAGAGGGAGCTGTTGTCATGCGCTCAGAAAATAGTCGGCTCTGTTTTGTTTCTCTGCCTGAAATGTGGTTGAGAAATGGTAATCCATGGTTTTGTAGCAACAAACAGGGCTTAGCAGTTCTTTTAGTCTAATATGTGAAATCACAGTAAATGTGTGTGGGGGTGATCATTTTATATACAGTTTTATTTACAGTATATATTGAAGCCACTAATGACTACAGACTGAACCTTCCATATGAAAAATAATTTTTAAAAGTGGAAATGTTTCATAATGGTGTTAAAGGGTACAGAGGAAGAAACATTAACTCTTGATTCAAATTTATCCACTCTTGATAGCTAACTGGAAAGAATTTTAAAATGAGTATTTGGAAACATTCTAGAAAACTCCAGTCTCTATCATCTTTTAATACAAAAGAACGTAATGTTATAAACTGCTTAATAAGTTAAATGCTTATTTGTTTGTTTTTAAATCATCTTATTAGAATAGTTTGAAAACCTATGGCTAGGCTTGTAATACCAAACATTTTGAGGCTGTACTACCCATAGAATAAGGACTTGAAGAGGATGTTTCTGGCTCCCATGTAGATTGAACATGGTGATGATGGTGATACAAATTAATTATAGATAATAATTATTTTTATTTATTTTAAATAATTAATTGTTTTAAAAATCAGTTGTAGGAAATTCTACTGTCAAGAGGCAAGGAAAAAAGAAAAGAAGTTGCTTAGCTTGATGATATTTTCTCTGCAGCTAGTATTTTAAAAATAATAGTAATAACCCTCAGATTCTAAACTGAATGAATCTGAATCAACAGATCTGGTGTTTATCTTTCTAAATGAGTATAAAATATGGTGCGGTGGCGTTCATGGTAAATGTAAACTAAAGGCTTCATTCTAATCCTTAGTAATCCTTCCTCCAAAGAAACGAAGATACAAGTTCAGCAAAATGCTAATGTTCTAATTAAATAAAATTCCTTCACGTACAAAAGCACATATTTCAAATACCAGTAATGTTCAAAATATATTTTGATTTTCTTATTTTTTTTCTCAACAATTAGTCAATAGAACAAACATCTACAACTTCTGACACTGCATGAAATAGCCTTTGTTGTTTGAATTTAACAGACCTTTTGAGGTGGCAAAACTCAGCTGAGTTTTCCAGTTTGATTCTTTTTAAAATGTGTGCACCAAACAGCCAAAGCAACATGAGGGTTTTGGCCTACCTTCCCACAGCGTCAGTTTCTCTGGATAACTTCCAGTTTTTTTTGTTTCTTCATAAATCTACAGAACAAACAGGTATTACAAAGGTATTACAGGTATTACAAAGAGATGGGTTTGAGGACACCCAGGTTTTCAGTATTAGATAAATACAAAATTCTCAAAGCCATACCAATTCATCTGAACCTCCCCCCCCCCCCATGTTTCTCAATCTTTCATCTTCTTTGCCACCACATGAAGACTTGGCAAAAACAGCATTTTTTCATATGTGGGTAGGATCAGCCCATCCAACTTTACATAGGCCCTTACAGATCTGAGCTGGCAGAATCTTGTTATTTTGAATAGATTAAGGAAACCCCAGTGGGAAGCTGCTGTGAAATGTTGACAGACAGTAATTTGGGCATACTTTGCAAAGGAATTGGAAATAAAATAACCAATATAATGCTGTTATTGTAAAAACAGGTGGTGCAACATTTCTGCATACAGTTTTGGTAACTGCATGTAGAAAAGGTGAGTTGGAAAGGGTAGAGAAAAGGTGAAAGGGTGGAGAAAAGGTAAAACAAAATGTATTAAGAGGAAAGATTATTGTTCTTATGAGGAACGTTTACAACATTTGGGGCTGTTCATATTTGTTATGGGCCGTTAAGTAGCTTCTAACTTATGCTGATCCTCAAATGAGTTTTCAGGTACAGTGGTGCCTTGCAAGACAAATTTAATTTGTTCTGTGGTTAATGTTGTCTTGCAAAACATGCGTCTTGCAAAACGCGTTTTCCCATAGGAATGCATTGAAATCGAATGTGTTCCTATGGGCAAAAAAAGTCAGAACAAAGTCAAATTTGGTTCACAAAGGATTTATTAAATGCTCTTTAAAGACATACATGTTGTGCAGATGGTTTCAAAAATTTCAATCAAAAAACATTAACTTTTTAAACATCGTAGAAAAACATTTAAAAATCAGCAAACATGAGGCAGTAACAAAAAAATGGAAAACATTTGTCTTGCGAAGCACGGCCATAGGAACATTCATCTTCCGAGTCATCAACCCCATTGCCAAAACCATTCATCTTGCGAGTTTTTTGCCCTGCAGGTCATTTGTTTTGCGAGGCACCACTGTATATGAAATAGTGAAGAAGCAGCTTACCATTGCTGCACTCCATTGAGTTTCCATGGCTGGGCAGGGATTTGAATTCAAACGGGGTACACAGAAGAAATATCCTTGGAAAATATGAGTGTCCTTTGGATTGCTTCCAACATGAACAAAGAAGAGGAATCCAGGTTTCCCAAGTCCTAGTAGGACACTATCTGCTATACCACACAGACCTTCTTGGTGCTCCATAGCTTGGGGGGTGGGAGGGAGAATAGGTAAGAATAAAGTGAGTAAAGTACAACAGAAGTTTTTTTAAAAAAAAATGGTGTGTGAAAGCAGATAAAAAGTTCTTCTTCCTTTCTTATAATTCCAGATCCCAAGGTCATCCATTGAGGGTGAAAAGTGGAAAGTTTAGGATGTAGAAAAGAAAATATTTCCACAAACAGTGAATTGCTAAACTGCAGGATTCACTCTTTTATTATTCATTCATTCATTCAATTTGCATCCCACTCCCATTAGTCTCACAGCATTACTCTGGCTGGGTTACAACTCATAAAATAAAAAACACAAATGAAAATAGAAATATTAAAACTGATAACAATAACCCTTAAAAAAAAGAAAGAAAGAAAACCAGATGGCACTGACTAATTTCAGAGCAGATGGAGGAAAAGAGGGGAGAGAGGAGGAGGAGGAGGAGGAGGAGGGGAGAGAGAAAAAGAGGGATGAAGGTGGTCCTCTCTTCAATAAGACATTATGATGGATGACAAGTTGAACATTTTTAAAAGGGGGGTTGCACAAATTCATGGAGGATGAATTATTGGTGGCTAAACTAGTCAAAACAAGGTATATTTCCACCAGTACAAGAGATGATGGATAGTTTGGTAGCTTGAAAAAGAAGCTACTTGTTTCCTGATCACCCTTTCAAGCACCTGAACATGTAACATTTCACTGAACTCAGTTTTTTGCTGTTGTTTTTTCCACCCTTTCCCCCATTTCCCATCAGCTTTCTAAGGCAGTTTTAGGAAAGGAATAAGGAGGAGACTTTTAAAAGCATAGTCCTCTTTGATCTCTTCTTAAAGCTGCAACGCAGGATGCCTGCTCTTCCATCCATTCTGTTTAACTGTGTTTCTCCTGTTTCCTGAATGTGAAATTAGCGGTGCTAGAACTACAAGTCTTTGATTCAGTCAGTGACTTTGCAGCAGGGAAGATTCATGTTTCAGGTAAAGAGGACACTGGTCTTCATCCTTTTCCGTTTCTCTTTCTCCTTCCCCACTTGAATGCTGGATTTAACAAGAGGTCTGTAGGTGTGCTGCTGCACCCCTTGATATCTCTAATGATAGCTTTGGAAACTTACAAATACCCTGAGTCGGTTTGTTTTCACATATTTGTCCAAATTCACTGAACCTTTCTAATATTATGCTGTATTCACGAGAAACCCAAGCAACTGTGACTCTAATAACAGGACATTGACTGTGGAACAAAACAAAGCTAAAGGTCAATGAGAGAGAGAAAAAAACTGCTTAAACCTGGGTTAAATAATAAGGAGCATGTTTAATATAACTAATTTATAGATGAATGTGGTGCCATGCTTGAATACATTAACAAGGTAAGGCTGTAGAGTCCGTAGGTAAAATAATGTATTGCTTTCATTAAAAAGCAATCTGCATGGACCATATCCACTAACACTGGGAACTCTGCAGCTGTCACCTTTATCGGGGGAACAAGAGCAAGCCACTACATTTTAATCACTGGAGTTTGTCAGGAACGAAAAACAGCCAGCTTCCCACAAATCAACAGACATGTATCCTGATAAGGAGAAAGGACTGGAAAAGGACAGCTACACTCCATGCAGTACACCACCTATTCTGGTGTGATCAAAGCACTGTAATTGTAGCCAATAAATCTACTGAATGAGGACCCAGGACAACACCACTCATCTTTCTGGAGACAGACACATGCTTGTTGAGTCATCCATCACATGACAACAAAAACCTTATATAAAATTTTGGAGTTTCCCAGTAGTTTGGTAACACAGACAAGCAGGGAAAGATGAATCAATGGTTGGGGCCAGTGCTTCCATTTGTTTATTGATACTATGAGCAATGCTGTTGCCTATTCTGTGACGTGCAAGTGAATCTAGGGATGAGGAGATGTACTAAACCTAAGTACCTTTTTTACTTTTCAAGTTTGCTTTCTCATTTCATTCTTGAAGGTCTAAGAAATAGTTCATTTATTATATAACCGCCCCGAGTAGACATGGTCTAGAGGGGTGGGGTATAAATTTAATAAATAAATAAATAAATAAATAAATAAATAAATAAATAAATAAATAAATATTACATATTCCAGAATTAATTATAAACCGTAAGATCGAATCCACGTGACGGAGTGAGCTCCCGTTGCTTGTCCCAGCTCCTGCCAACCTAGCAGTTCAAAATCATATTAAAAATGCAAGTAGATAAAGAAGTACCACCTCAGTGGGAAGGTCACGGCATTCCGTGTCTATTCGCGCTGGCCAAGTGACCATGGAAACTGTCTACAGACAAACACTGGCTCTACGGCTTGGAAACGGGGATGAGCACTGCCCCCTAGAGTCGGGCATGACTGGACTAAACCTTTACCTTTTACCTTTTGTTTTGCCAAAATAAAACAGAAATTAAAATCCATTGGTATTCTCTACCTGGACAACCCTGAAAAGGGTAGCCATAAGTCAGAATTGACTTGATGGCATGTGATGATGATGATTGTCCAAGAAATAGATTGTAAAATGGACAGTATAGGGAAGGCTTGCATAAATATGTTTTCAACATGCACTAAAATTTGTAGGAGCATGTTGGTTGCAAGAGAGAAGGGCACCCTGATGACCTGATGTGAACAACTATAGAGCATACATGAGAAGCTTGTAGGGCCTCTTCAGGTGATAATAAGAACTGAATGCTGACAAGGGAAAAGGAGGTATTATAGCACCACACAGCATCAGATACATGTTCTGCTTAACCTTATGTGGGATAAATATTTCAGCTGTCCATAGTTGTGCAGATCTGACCAGACTGAACTCCGCATTTGATTGCAGTAAATTCAGTATCATTGCTTGCACAGTTAATACACTGTCACCAGAACATCTTCGAGAAAACAACATGTTTGTACTCATGTGTGGCTACAGTGGAAGAGCGTGAGCCCAGGAAGCATAAACTGAAAAAAAAAATATTCCTGCCACCAGGCTGTTACAGACAGATAGCATAATAGATAAATTATGTTTCCAAAAATCTATAAGATAAACTGAAAACCTCTCACACATTTTAAATGTTAAGTGAAATTTTACACTAATGAAAATGTTGCAGCAGTTGAGAAGCATGTGTTCCACTTTACCTTTCCAGTTGACCACTAGAATAAGAATGCTCTAGAACATCCATTCTCAAAGGGGGCCATATGGCCCCCGGGGGGCCCTTGGCACATTTGAAGGGGGCCACAGACTCGAAACACACCACTGTATAAATGAACTATGCAACTTACACAATGTCGATTCAGCCTATATTTCTTTCATATTGTGTTTATGGCTGTGGCCCCAAAAAAGGTTGGGAATGGTTGCTCTAGAACATGTCTACAGAAAATGTTGGGACACTCCATCATATATCAGTACTAGAGATGGGGGTACAGTATTCATATTCACATATGAATATGAATAAACCCTCCAGAGGTGCAGATAATGAGAGTCCGGCCCCCTGGGGCCAGACTGACCACTCATGATTCTGCTATTACTCCGTTGCTCATGATGGATTAGCCACTCCTGGCAAAAGGCAGGATGATGAGCCTCTGCCAGGTTGAAGAGTGACTAATCCATCACAAGCAATGGAGAGATAGGAAGGGACCATGGAACTCGTGGCAGAGGCAGAATCATGAGTGGTCGGTCTGACCCCAGTGGGCTGGACCCTCTTTACCTTCACCTGGGGGGGGGATATTCATATTTGTATACAAATACCCCCATCTCCAATCAGTACCCCGTTTCTGTGTTGCAAGGTTAATTCTGAAATTACTCAGATGAATTTGTTTTTGCACTACAATACCCCATAGTCTCTCAGCCAACATGGCTTTGGTGGTCCAAATGTAATGTTTCCAGATTCTGCACAGGCAAGGTCCTGGTGACTCTCCCATTGGGTGTGTGTATGGGGGAAGAGTAAATATTAGCCCTTTTCCTGCATTTGAAATCTCTGCAAGCAAGGAGCAAAAACCAGAGCACTAAATCTACCTCCCCATCACATCACACCCACAGCACCCTCCATGTGTACAGGGTGCCCCTCTGCCCCAGAGAGCTTCTTTTATCCACTGAGACTCTCCCTGCAGTTTAGAATCCTTTTTCATCCCGTGTTAAGAACACCTGAAGCAGATTGTTGTAAAATAAGGTTTTGTTGAAACAAAAAAAAAAATCCAGTTAAATGGTTCATTTATTATTACATATTCCAGAATTAATTATATTCCTCCCCTCTGCATTTCAACAGCTATTGTAAGGATATTTTAACTACATTTACAGAAAGTATACGGAACACTTCCACTTTGCTGCCATTCTCTCTTAGAATAAACATTCCTGTAATCCATCTTCTAGAAAACTGCTTAAATAAAATCACCAATAGTTTGTCAGCATAGTTAAGGAAGCACCACTGTTGTTTGCTTTTCTTCTGCTTTCCAAGGAAGGATCTGAGTATTTCATGTTGATTGTTTGATTGGCTGCAGTGGGACTCTTTAAAAATACGGAAAAAAATCAGGAATCCAGTAGAAATCAAACATAAGCTGCTATCAATCATACGCTTGGGGTATTAGGTGAGGTTTTTACTCAGGAAGATGTCATTAAAAGTTGCAGAAATTAATTGGTGCCATTGAACATAATGGCCTTTCCTGACACAGTTCTTCAAATGTAAAGAAAAATTATGGATAAGGCAAATTCCTTGTGGGATTTTTATGGATGTCTGCTTTGTTCTGTTATTGTTTATTGTAAATGTTATTACTGTGATCTATTGCCCCATCATGCTTTGTCTATACCGGTTATGCCATTTTGCTCCTCACAACAACTGAGGGTTTCCGTCATTGGCTAAAATTGCATTTATTTTTAATTTCCTTGTCTTATATATTCCTGAAGCAATCTCCAGACATGAATTTGATGTGTTTAAAATTTCATATCCAAGACATTTCATTCTGATGAATTACATATTATCTTACGCATTTCCAAACAATGCCGAGATGCAATCCACCAAGCTCTGCTGTGACACAACTTCGGTGCCTTTGAGCGAAGCTTTCCCATCAGTCCCACAAGTGTCCCACTGAAAAGACTGCAGGTGATATAATAAAAGTACTCAATGGTTGTATGTTTTGGACGATCGTCTATTTTAAAAACATATCTTCATCTTGAGCCTTTGTAAGCTAACTCAAAAGCAAGTCCCATCGCTTTCCATAAGATTAAGGCTGCATCCTGCACTTGTTTACTTGGCTTCAAGGGAACCTCTTTTGTAGTGGGCACATGGCTGATCCCTTTAGGCTGCAATTCTGTGTTCTTGGGAGCAAGTCCCATTCATTGAGCTGAGTGGGAATTATAGCCAAGCTATTGTGATGTTGCATGTTACTGCATAAGCCAGTAAAAAGTCACTAAAAATTCTGTTGTTTGGCGGACTTCCCAAAACATTTCATCTGAGGAGACTGATGAATCTATTAGCCACTAACTTGTTTTAATTACTGCCTACTTTTAAAATGTTTGTTAAAAATATTTTAAAATGGATTGTCCATTTTGTTTTCACTTTGAATTTCTAGTTACATTGCTGTTGTGTTGGTACTGTTGTTGTTTTTAATGTTGTAAATTGCCCAGAGTGTCCTTTGGTCAGATGGATGGTATAAAAGTGAAAGAAAGAAAGAAAGAAAGAAAGAAAGAAAGAAAGAAAGAAAGAAAGAAAGAAAGAAAGAAAGAAAGAAAGAAAGAAAGAAAGAAAGAAAGAAAGAAAGAAAGAAAGAAAGAACCCCAGCTCTGTCCATTCTTCAAACATACATTTGCAACACTATGGAGGTAAAGGCCATTAGTAGAAGTGATCTGGAGCAGAGGAATCACATGAAAATGTTGAGCATTCCTTTCTCTTTCTGCTTTCCCACTTTTAGAAAAAAAACAGCATGCTGCTTATATATCACCCCATAGCACATAAAGCACTTTCTTGGCAGTTTACAGTTTAATTCTACAGGCTTCACATTGCCCCCTGAGCTAGCAAAGTACTCAGTTTACTGAACATATAAGGATGGAAGGCTGAGTGAACCTTAAGATGGCTACCTGAGGTTGAACCTGAGTCATGAGCAGAGTTTTGGCTGCAGTACTGCAGTTTAACCACTGCACCATGAGGCTCTGTCTAAGGGTTAAAACTGCACAGAATGTTAACTCCTGCATTTAGAAGTAAAGCTCTTTTGAATGTAAAATATGTCTGATCATCTAAGCATATGTTTTCCTCACCTCCATGATTTGCAAATTAGCTTTCTTTCTTTCGGATTGATCCTTGGAAAAAAAACCTCTGATTGCCCAGGCATATTACTCTGAGGAATCCTGGTCCTGAAAGACTATCTATGCTGTCAATTTTTGATCACACCCTAAGTGTCTGATGAATTTGACCCAAAACAACAGAAAAAACAACAACCCTGCCAATATTTGGTATCATGGGAAAGAGATGGACTATTCGTATTTATATTCCTGGGGATATGAATACAAATAGTAGCACCGCTGGTGCCACGGAAACCCGTTCCCTCCCCCCAGAACCAGCCAGTCCACCCACCATTTGCTGCATGGTGCTTCGTTCCCTTGTCATTGCACCAATCGTGGAAGGATCCCGCCCAGCTCTTTCCTGCCTCCCCTCGTAGCTGACCACTCATCCGCTGAGCAGGGAGACTCCCTGTTCCACCTCCACACTGGAGTGGTCAGCTGTGCGAGAAGGTGGGAAAGAGCCAGCCAAAATCCTTTTGTGATTGGCATGACACTGACAGAGCCAAGCGCCACACAGTTCTGAGGGGAGGGAACGGGTCTCTGTGGCATCTGTGGCACCACTGTCAGTATTTGTATCCCCAGGGATAGGCTGCAGTGTGGTTTGTTTTGAATTGCTGCTGTTTGGAGGGGAATCCAGAAGAGGGCAGTGACGGTGGAGGTGGTTTTGAATTCCCGTCGGCTAGCTGGTTGTCCTTGGAGCACAGCTGCTGCACAGTTAGCAGTTTCCCTTAGGCCTGATTCTTGAGGGCCAAGACAGCAGTGATTGAAGACAGCCCTCAAACCTCTATGGCCAGCATCTCCTTTTTCCACTCCGTTCCTCCCTTTTTAAATGTTCTCAAGAAGCATCCATGGGGGGCATGAGCAGTAGGAGGTGGAAGTTGAGCATATGCCAGCTCTGCAAGGGTAGGATATCTGCATCCAGGAGCTCCTACTGACCTGTCCCAAATATACGGGTACAGAAATGTCTGCAGATCATTAGCTTCTTTCCTTAGAGCTGGAACTGCAACACCTGTGGCTCTGTCTCTTCAGCCACTTCCATTCTAGTATATTACTAACAAGATTATTTGTCTGAGTTTGTGCATAAAGGAAAATATTTCTACCACCTAATCATTCTGCTTATGAATTATAGTGAACAGCATCATCTGCACAGATTAAATTACATTTTGAATTAACCTTTCAGCAACATAAGCACCTCTTGCAAAAGAAACTAGCTTTTAAAAATTCTATGTGCAATGTATGAGGGTTATAACTACAGTAATAACGGAATTAAATAAATTAGATTTTCACCTCCAAGATGGGTCTGTTTGCATTTTTTATTAATACAGCTCTAGTAGCCTGGTAATCCTTTCACACTGCTTTGCATTCTCCTTTCTAGGTCATGAGAAATCCACTTAGAGGCATTTGGGAGCATAAGCCTTTCCATGAAAAATGGCAGTAAATTAAACTTTAAAGCATAATTTTCTCCATTAAGCCTCTTCTGGTTGGGATATGTGCAAGTTATTGAAATTTTACATTAAACGGCTCAAGATGTTTTCTGAGAAAAGCAATAGGTTTTGTGGGGGAGGGAGGGTGATGTTCTTTTCACAGTACAAACTTTATTTTTAAAAGAAGCCACCAACCTATTACAGTGTCTCTGAGGCACTTCTATTTCTTTCCTTCCCTATTCTTTCATATCAATATGTGGGGAGGGAGTGATCAAAGCATTTAGGCATCTATTCATGTTCTGTGAGGGCAAACAAGGCAGTTTGGTGCTGCTTTCCTTTTAATTCACCTCCCCTGAGCTTACTCACTGAGCATGAGGGTCTGCAGCTCACAACCCGTTCCTCCACTAAATGGTTTAAATGTACTAGCACCATCCAATTTTTTATTTAAATCTGTCAGCAGATATTATGGTGGCATAATTCGATATTATTCTTTGCTTTCTGCAGCAAAAATTGTAAATGCCAACATTGAGAGGCCAGAATTAAGCCCAAAGTCATACTCGCTTTTTGCTGCCCTTCTGCAAGCAGGCACACACATTTTTTGTTTCTTCAGGCAGCCTTTCTCTTAACAACTGGTGGTCTGAGAGCGGGTTTTAAGTGGATTGGTGTGCTCTGTTGTTTAAATGTCTTTTAGTGGTGATTTTATTGCAATTTTTAATATACTTATTTAATTCTTTTTTAATATTTTTAGACCTACTGTTTAGCTTTTTAAAATGATGTTCTTAATGATGTGAGCTACCTTGGGTTCTTTTTAAGGGGAAAAAAAGGCAGGAGAAAAATATTTTAAATAAATAAATAAAATAATAAATAATGAATTAAATTTAACTTTGCTTTATGCCTATGTGTTGGGGCTGTCTTAATGGACACATATGTCTTTTTTTAAAAAGCATATGATAAGAGATGCCACTTGTAGAGCCCAGAATAGGTCTATTCACAAGCAAATCTCACTGAGTTCAACACAGTTCATTTACATATATGTAGATACAACAGAGTCAGTTTAATAATCTGTTGCTTGCATCCTACTGGAAAAAAGCAAACAAACCTTTAAAAACACACGGATATAATATGAAAAAATAGAATTACTACGAGAATTACATTCTGAATTACATGCTGCAAAAAGCATAAACGTAATCAAATAAATTCCTGAAACTTGTTCTCCATTCATTACTGACATTATTGACAACCATCATTGTCAATAATGACCTCTTCTTCATCAGCATCATTCATTACATATGTATTCTGCCTTTCCTCTAATGAACTCAAGTCAGCATAAATGTTTGCCCTTCCTCCATACTATTGGCCAAGAGAGTAGATTTGGGGAGGACAGGGAAATGGATGCCCTTGTCGGTGCTCCGACTGGCTGTAACCCAGTGTAGCGTTCTCTATTTATTAGGTCTATGGTTCGTGTTATATTATGTAATGGTTCATGTTTGTTATGTAATAATGGTTCATGCATATTAATGTTGCTGAGAGGTGGAGCTGAGAGAGATGTTATAAGAGGCGGAGCCTGAGTCAGTCAGGGGGTCAGTCAGTTAGAGAAATGTAAGAGTCAGGCAGGAGGGAAAAGCCAGACAGAGTAATAGAGTGTGTAGTTTGGGAAATGTAGGTGTGATTAGCTACTGAAGAAATTTATGAATCTCTGTAATCAATAAACCAAAGTTTTATTTTAAAGAAATTGAAGTGTGGACCTGAATCTTTCTGAAGTAAATGGTGATTTAGAGATCACCTGGTGGCAGCAAGTGTAAAAGAAGAGAGTGTTTGCCTTCATGTGCTCTGAGGCCTGAAGGTCAAGCAATGGGGCACGAGGGTGGACGTCACACCCAGGACCTACACAACCCACCCAGTCTCCCAGTGAGTCTACCAAAGTGTCTCCTGTGCAAGAACTGGGACATGCTGCCACAGGTTACTACCAGGAAAGTCGGACCCAAATGGAGCCCTACATGATCATGTCAGCCCTGGGGGTTTGAGGGTGCCTCTTAAGGGGTGTGTGTGTGTTGATCTACCCCTGGCACAAGGCAGATATAAAGGTTGCCCTGCTGCTAAGGGAGGGGAGAACGAGGAGAGATTCCTAAGAGAGAGGAGGCAGAGTGTCAATCAGACCCTGAGAAGGGAGTGGGATTTGAGAAGGAGAGGAGAAATTCTTGGTGGAGCCTATAGAGGCAGGTCCTGGGGAGGAAGAAGAAGGTGCCAAGGGATGACATAACCCCACATCTCCTGAGGGCTAGTCTGACACTCTAATTTATTTCACAACAGAAATACAATTAATTTTGAACAAATACATTTTGATCAATTTCACAGAGAGATTTGGCTGCAAATTAAACAGAGGTCACCAAATCGTTTTATTACTATGATTATAAGTACTCAGGGTAGCTCTAGGATCTGGAACTTGTAATCTGAAAATAATAGTTTTTCCCATCTCTGACAGAGACATTTCTTGAGATATTGGCAGAAATCCCGTTGCACTTTGGAAATTCAGAGGGTGCTGTGCCCAGGCCATACAGATTGTGTGCCTGATTGCCCAAGTGCAACTAGTAGCACAACCGCACCTGGGGAACTGCTTGCTGGATATGACTTCTGCCTTGGCACAAATTATGCAACCGCTTGCATAACACTGAGTTCTGCAGGTATAGCTATGCAACAGAATTTTGGACAAGTTGGGCCAAACTTTTGAAAACTTCCCAGTTGGACACTAACACAATGAAGGTGATTCTAACTGCTGAGGCCATCTGTGTCGCAAATGAAAATGTTGGATCTAAGAGATGACTCAAGATGAGCACCCAATACTTCATGGGTGGTGCTGTTGCAGAGTTTTGAATTATTGGTTAAATTCCTTTAGCTGCAAAGCAGAAGTGCTGGGATCCCCAGAGCAAAGAGCATCAATTTTTTCCCAGACCACCCCTTTTCTCATTCACTTGCACTTACAATCTCAATAATTCTCTCTGAGACATTTGCAAGAAGAAAGAATTTAAAATGTTCCATTTGCTTAGAGATCTGCAACAAACAGACAAACATGATTACTTTCAGCAACAGATTTCAACAGGCTCAAGAGAGGGAAAGAGACCCTGGGCAGAGAGATACACTCTCTTTGAATTGAAAGGCAGGAGGGAACAATTGGTTAGTACTTGACAGATTGATAGTACCCAGAAAAGGTCCCTCCCAACACCACCTTCTACAGGCAACATATGAGGTTGTAAAAACTCCAAGAAGTGCAGCCCCATTAGAAGAGGGCTGAATGTCACTCAGTTGGCCACATGAATCACCCATTAATTGTACCCCTCCATTGTGTTAATTGGAGCTCAATTTAACTCAGTACAATATAATACAATTCAATACAATCAATATCCTCTATTTTCCTTTTATTTGTTTATTGATATTCCTTTAAGGACTTCAAGGAGGCATCCACAGTTCTTCCCATTTCACATCCATTATATCCTTTTTTAAAAATCCGGGCTCTGAAAGGGAGGCTGCTGATGAGCTGTTCTTCCATGTGATGAATTTACATGTCAGCACAGCACAGAGATACATCCTTCCCTTCTCTTTTCCCACAAGATTGTTACATTGTTTAAACCGAACTGTTTATTTTGAGGAAAAGAAACCCTAACCTGGCATATGGAGACCTTAAAAAAGAAAGAAAGAAAAATTAAATTCAGCATGGGCTTTACTCAGTGGCTAGTATCACCTCAAATCGCCTTTCTACCCCCTCAATTGGCACCAATAACAATCTAGATTATTATTAGCATCCGAGCAAACTAGACATTTTCCATGAGAAAATTATGCAGACTGGGCTAGTGTAGTATGCTGTGGACAACTTAGGCTGGAAGTACATTCTGGACTGGCATTCTATAGTTTTTCTACCCTCAGGAAAAAAATAGTGGTGTGTTAAGCTTGTTTAAATTGTGAATTAAAAAGCAGTCCTGCTGATTAGTTCATAATTATTGAGTTGGCTGCTCTTGTTAAAACAATCTTATTAAATGGCTCTCTTGGCTCACATTATCATAGTCACTCACTGTATTTCGTAAGTCAAGTTTAGTAATATTATTGCCTGATCAAATGACAGTATTTGGTTTCCATTTTCTATGCCAGAATGCACAATGCCTTCACCGCTAGTAAAAACCTTCTATCATTTCATTTGAATACTTCTTTGCATGGATGTAAATAGCAACAAACTTGTTTTAACTCTTATCTTAATTTTACAGATGGTTTTAATGGAATGGAATTTTCTTGCCAGCTCTTCACATGAGGATGCCAAAGATTGTCAACATGGAACAATGAGGATTTCTGGCAAATGCTTATCAAACCTGTGAGGTAAAATTAAAGAAATTTGAATTCTTAAGTGGTCCACAACCAATGTGGGACACCTCCCCCCAAATCTGGCATCAGGTAATACTTGTGCTTGATCTGCAAGCCACCCTTGTTGATTTCCATGGCTATCTACACAACAACATCTGTTGCTCTGTCTGTAGTCCCTGTTAAGCAACATTAGACAAGCTAGGAGGCAACGCTAAACTATGGTTTAGCACAGAGAGGAAATACCTTTTTTCTCTCTTTAAAAAAGGAGAGGGCACAACTTTCTCTCCTGCACCCTATCTTGTACTTCCTTCCTGCGCAACAACCTGCTGGGAGAAGCTTAGATTCCCCTTGCAATGTGCAAAGGGCTTTCAAAACTAGACCAAGAGTTATATATTGTATATCCCTGCGGCTGAGGTTGCCCACCCCTAGATTAATTTTTCTCTTTTTCCAACGTTGGTGTGGGAGCAAAGATTAGATTGGAAGTTTTTCTTCTGTTTTCAATTACAGCTTAGCAGTATGCCAGAACTCTAAAATGTGACTGAAGTTAACTGCAGTTTAGGGAAACGAGGCTTCATAAAGCATTGTTTAGGATTAGGTCCACTCCAAATAATGCCTCCTTGCTAGATTTTAGCATGTTGTCTAAAGTCTCAGGGAACTGCTGCATTTTCCCAGGTCTCCAGGCAAGACGACAACTGTTGTGGTAAGCAATCCTGGAAGAGGTTTGTTTTTGTGGGTGAAATCTCTTTAAAGCCTGGACACTCATTTCCAGCTGTTCCCAACTGGTGCCATATATCTGATCCCAGATTTTGGCCCTAAAACAGCAGGGAATTGAATGGTGCTATCCAGACAACCCTATGACTATAGAGCTGTTTTTTAGTCCAGGAATTGACAAATTCCAGCCCCCCAGATATTCGTCGTCATTTAGTCATTTAGTCGTGCCCAACTCTTTGTGACCCCATTGACCAGAGCACGTCAGGCTCTCCTATCTTCCACTGCCTCCCAGAGTTGTGTCAAATTCATTCTGGTAGCTTCAATGACATTGTCCAACCATCTCATCCTCGGTCGTCCCCTTCTCCTCTTGCTGTCACACTTTCCTAACATCAAGGTCTTTTCCAAGGGTCTTTTCCAGGGAGATTTCTCATGAGATGGCCAAAGTATTGGAGCCTCAGCTTCAGGATCTGTCCTTCCAGTGAGCACTCAGGGTTGATTTCCTTTAGAATGGATAGGGTTGTTCTCCTTGCAGTCCAGGGGACTCTCAAGAGCCTCCTCCAACACCACAATTCAAAAGCTTCAATTCTAAAGCATCAGATATTATTGAACTGCAATGCCCATGACTTTTCACCTTGGCTATGTTAGCAGGGGCATCTGGAAGTCTCCAGTTCCACAGAACCTACTTCTTTCTCATTAACTGGCACTTAAGATCTCAGTAACTCACTCTGGGACATTTGTAGGAGAAAGAATAAAAATGTTTCTTTACATACAGTTGCCCAAAGTTAAAGGCTTGTGTGTTCTGCTTTCTTTACTCCACACATACCTAGTGACCAACTGAACTCATCAGCTGCTACTTGCAGACTAAAGAGAGGGAGAAGGCACATTCAGCAAAAAGATGGGGCTGTCTTTGAAATCAAAGGCTGTAAGGAATTATTGGTTAGTGTTGAATAGGCAATAACCCCAGCCCAGAAAAATTCTTCCCAGTCACACAAAATACAGATAGCCTATGAGGTTGCAAACAAAACTCCAACATTTCCAAATGGTGGAAAGGATAAAGAGGTTGTTTGCATGTTGTGTCTAGGACAAAACGCATAAAATGAAAAGTCTAAGGGGAGGGTATAAGAATGACGTTCTCATTCTTTCCATATTCTGTTATGGTCTTTAATTTGTTTAGTTTGAATCATATGCAGAATGAGGGAAGGAACATGATTAGAGTCTGAAACATTTCGAAAGGTCAGGCACAAAGTAATTCCTTCAGAGAGGTTCTCTGTGCCTTTTGATGTTTGCGGCCATCATGCAGACCTGATAAGTAGATGAATGACCATGATAGATGCACATAATGAGCAAGTGATAAGAATTCAGGCATCTGGCATGAGTTATGTGTCTGTCATTGAGGAGTGGAGATGCTTTCACTTTTATCTCCACTCTCTAATTTCTTAATTACAAAGAAAGCATATTTTGTGCCTCTTGCATATGCATTTGGCAAGTACTTTATCCAGACTCATCTGAAAACTGACACTACATTATTATGACAGTCATATATATTGCACATCACTGCTGAACCCATTTCCACGTTTTTTGTCTTCTCGTGTTTTCAAAAAGAGAGAAAATCAGAAAGATGATGTCATTGTATTGAAAAAATTCCCAAGGAAAGGAAGAGCATTTTCCCTGCCAGATCTTCAACAAATGACTAGATAAAAGCTAAGGGAGAGAGGGACGAGGAGACAATCAAGAAGTTAAAAATAAAATAAAAAAGAATGTGGTTACTGTACACAATCCAAAGGTGGTACTAATAAAGATGATTTTTTAAAAAAAGAAAGTGGTCTGATAAAGTTATAACAAATTCTCTAAAGTTAACAGAACGACAACACTCAGAATTAAGTTGTGATGAACATTTGTTGGTCAAACGTATCTAGATAAAAGCTGCATGTTTTGTAAGGGAAAGACCTGTACAGTATTTAGGGCTTACTCAGGGATAAGCTGGCAGGAGGAAACCCGTTATTTTTATAATCATGTCTGTGTAATCTGGAGAATGAATAATTCCTACTGAAATCAACTGAATTAAAATATCTCGTTGTTTTTCTTTGTACTCCTCAATAGTCTTGCTAGAGATGACATGCATACTTCCTGTATACACTGGGATGTGTACGCTTCATCAGGCATAATTTCCATTGAATACTTTGGCTGGAATCCTATTTGTGTTCATGTATAGTTTGTGTAAACAGCTGCAGCTAATTGTGATTAATTGATGAGCTGCCAGCATCTCATCAGGTAGACACAATTAGTCACGTCAAGTTATACAAAGCTTACAGAAACACCAGCAGAATTCTGACCACCGCATGAGAGGACTTCCTAGCAAAACATATATGGAATTATAGTCTGAACAAAAAGGGTTTAAGAGGTTTTGCTACCCCAAGTACAACAGGTAGAAAGAACACAAAATGGTACACACACCCCGTGCACTTGAGGCCTATGTCCCCATCAAGGTACATAACATCTAAAGTTACTGGAGTGAGTGGGTACATTAAACAAAAAAAATCCCAAAAATGTTTGTTCCAAGGAGCAAAACTATGATATTTGTTATATTTACCTCCTGTTCTTCCTCCAATGAGCTCAACATAAAAGGCTTCCTTCTTTCCCACTTTGTGATCTAAGTCAGACTGAACGAGTGTGACTTTCCAAAAGTTAACCAGTAAAGTTTCATGGCTCGGTGAGGATTTGTATCAACAGTAACCTGCTACTCTTCCCAGATACCAAAAACCAGCCACTTGGAATGGCTGTCTCACTCTTCCTAATGGTAGAGCTAGTACAGACCTTTTATGCTTGTGTTGTATTGTTCTTCAAAACCCTTTGTTGCTATCCCATGAAGGAGCATGTGCCACCAACTGCTCTTACTACGCAACCCGTATTCATTTTCGCAGGTTTTCATCAGGGTGCATGCCAGGAAGCCCCATGGCACTGTGGTTAAACTGCAGTGAAGCCTGTGTTTGTGACCTGAGTTCAATGCTGATGGGTTCAGGTAGCTGGCTCAAGGCTGACTCAATCTTCAATCCTTCCAAGGTCAGTAAAACAAGTTACGCAGCATAATTACGTTGCAAACCACCCAGAGAGTGCTTTAGCACTGTGGGACAGTATAGTAAGTCAAAACAACAACAGTCACACTGAAGTAAGCAGAAGCTGTATGCAGCAGTAATAAATTAGGCTTAATATGGTTTTATTTAGTGGAGCATAGAAATGCTACCTTGTTTTAGATTACATTTCCCAGAATCCCCCAAGCAGCACACCCCTGGTATTTTTCCACTTTTTATTAGACCAAAAAAATCACTTGCACTTTGCAAAGGCAACATTAAATTTATTTGGCCACCAGCCCGTACATAAGTCACTGTGTTCAAGTTTCTTTGTGAGATAAGATGGACTGCTCTCCTGAAATATAAAATTTGTTTTGCCATTTCATTGGGATCATTTATAACAAATGCGGCGTAATAAAACTGTATACCTAAATAAGAGAAGAGAGGTTTTGCACCTCCCCCCCGCCCCCCAATTTAGATTTGTTTGGTCCTTTTCAAGCTACAATTTGTTTACTAGAAGCATTACAATTTAGTGAGACAAATTAGGCTAAACTTTTTATCTCTGGTGGTTTGCACATGCACTGATTGAACTAGTATTTCTTCTAAAGATTGCCTAGGAAGATAAATGAACAGGAGGAGCAATTAGAGTAAGGAAAAACTAAAGATTGGCTGACATGATTTAAGTTTACTGCAAAGGCAGTTTGTCATTTTGTCTCTATAATCTCTATCAGAATTGACTAAAACCGTAAACATAAATCATTATACTAATTTATTTCTCCACACTCTGGACTGGGAGACAAAGATTTCATTTTTTCCCCCTACAGGCTTCAGAGATTAGAGTGTTCACTTTGAACTTTTTTAATACATAAAAACACGAAACCCAATGAGCCATTGATTGGTGTTTCAGCTTCTTCAGATCAGACCTCTGGTCATGAGCCAACACATATTCCTAGTACCTTCTCTGATCCTGACATTATATGCAAAAGACAGCATGTAAAAATGTATCTGCTTGGAAGAAAACGGTGCAGTCTTATCACAATAACTAAAATAATATTATGAAGCACAAATTTCTGTGGGAACACACAGAAGCAGTTGTTGTTTATGCAGAAACTATATAAGGTTGCCCACATTCATTTAAAAAATTACAGAGATTGAAGCAAAAATATTATTTTATTAACTCGCTTTTGGAATTAAAATATATATATATCTTAGCATTGGTACAGTTTAATTCCTTCTGATTTTTCTTCAATGCACACAGCAATTTAGTTCACTTATAGGCTATAATAATATTTGTGTGTGTTAAGAGGATAGGATTTGTTTGTGCAGGATACGTTAGGTTCCCAGATGGAGAGGGAATGTATAACATAATTTGGTAGTTCAGGATGTTTCGTGTTTCCCTTACAATTTACCTTACATCTTAGCTGAATTTGAAGGGATGGAGACATTAACATATGTGATCCATGAAGTGATGTAACATATACAACATCCACTGACATCTACGGAAATAGATTACATCCAGACATAGGGCCAGTACAGATCGGTATATAGACGTTTTGATCTGTCGGTATACTTTAGTTTGAACCAAATTATGGTGTCCACACATGCCTCTGCTTAGATCAATTCATCCTTTCCTTTTAGAGCTGTCCCATTCCTTTCTGAACAGCATGAGGGTATTCCAGGTCTTTGGTACATTTCAGCACACTCCCAGTTATCCCATTGCGCAGCCTGTGCAAATGGTTATTTCGCACTCAAATGGAGTTGTGGCTGACATTGCGTGAAAGGACAATCATGGGGTGTACTAGGTGGGTTGGGACAGTGGGAAAAAAAGGATTTTAAAAACCCCTCTATTTTCATCTTCTTAAAAAAAAAAAAAGAGTCCCTAACTGACACAGTGCAATATCATACCATTGCTGTTTCAATAATCCATTGACAAAACACAACAAAAAAGGAGGTGGGAAGCCACTGTGGCCCGATAAATGATGGCTGTGAAAAAAGGCGGGAAAAGGAAAATATGTTGACTTCATGGGCTTCTCCCCCCCCCCCACAAGACAGCTCAGCCCCATCTGAGGAGAAAGAGCGGGAGTTACCTGCCTTCCTTTTCCCCAACCTTCATCCCAATGTTTTCCTCTCACACCACTGCTATCCTTGGCTGCCGTTGCTGCTACCTCCTTATTCACAAGTAAACCAGGGAAACCTTGCTCCTGAGTAAACCTGTGTGGACCCTTCTCACAGGAGAATAAACATCTCCAATGTGAAGAGAAGGATCATTCAAGTGAGAGATAAAATAGAACCCACTGAAGGTAAGAACCTTTTAAGTGCAAACCAAACTGCTCCAGATTCCCCTGTCTGGACAGGCCAATAATCATAGAACCATATAACTTTAGAGCTGGAGGGGATCCCAAGAATCAATGAGTCTAACCCTCTGCCAAAGGGAGAAACCCACATTGGGGAGATAGCCATCTAATCTCTGGTTGAACAATGAAGAAGAATCCACCAGCCTCTGAGGCAGTTCATTCCACTGCCAAGCAGCCCTTCCCATCAAGACGTTCTCCCAAGTGTTTAAGCAAAATCTTCTCCTCATCTGAATCCATTACTTTGTGTCTACCCTCTGAGACGCTGAAAAAAACCCAGACTTGCTCCCCTTTCTGTGTGATACTTGAAGATGGCTATCAGATCACTAAACCACAGTTTAACAAAATGAAAATAAATGCTGGGCCTGCACATTCTCCCTCACTTCCTCCCTACACATGTCAGTATCAGGATACTCATTCTGGTTAGCTTAGGATCAAACTAGATGATGCGGGAACCATATATTAGATGATGCCATTAAGGGATAGAAAAGATATGAGCTTTCCTTGCTACATCAATTCCTAGTCTTGAATCACAGACTTACCATCTCATACACATTTAGATCAGGGTACACCTTTGATAAAGGTAAAAGGTAAAGGTTCCCATTGACATTTTTAGTCCAGTCGTGTCTGACTCTGAGGGCGGTGCTCATCCTGTTTTCAAGCCGTAGAGCCAGCGCTTGTCTGAAGACAGTTTCCATTGCCACGTGGTCAGCGTGACTAGGGAACGCTGTTTTACCTTCCCACCGAGGTGGTCCCTATTTATCTACTCGCATTTGCATGCTTTCGAACTGTTATGTTGGCGAGGAGTTGGGACAAAGTGACGGGAGCTCACTCCGTCATGTGGATTCGATCTTACGACTGCTGGTCTTCTGACCCTGCAGCACAGGCTTCTGCGGTTTAGCCCACAGTGCCACCTTTGATACAATGAGATAATTCCATGAGCTGTTGGCCATGAGATCCAAGGCACTCTGAGTGCAGCCACAGACTGCAAACTCTGACCTCACATGGCACCAACTGTGCGGCAGTGGCGGGGGCATTCAGACACTAGAGCCACCATGCACAATCAGATCAGGCTACCTCCCCATCTAGTGCTGCTTACCCAGAGATTGTTCACCCTGCCTGGAAGGGTAACTAACAATCCTCTGAGATTTCAGCCAGTGCCCTGAGTTCTGGAAACGGGACATGAAACCTAGCCCTCTTGCAATGTATTATATTGTGAAAAAAATACCTGACCTTATGCCCTCCTCTAAATTTTTTTTAAAAGGACATTTATCTAATTGGTGCCATTTTGTAAGCCATAAAGGCTGTCCTATAGTCCTTGTGTAAATTGAATTGGGATGTTCTGTATTGCTGGTGTGTTTTTCTGCTGTGTTTGCTTAGGCATTCTGTTTCCGTATTCTACTTCATTTCACCTTGTTCGGCTGCAATGTTTCTGATCTGATGTTCCTCCTCCCTTTTCGCTCAATGTTAATTGCACGTTTCACTAGCCTTCTCCCCCCCTCCCCCCCCACCACCGCTGCCTCCCTTTCCTTGCAGCAGAAGTATTTTGTACCTGCAGTTCCTCACTTAGCTTGGAAGAACAATTAATAGAAGAATGGTGGGAATGAGAAAGCCCGGGTGCTCGTAAGTGCTAATGACTTCTTGGAGTATTTGAAATAGTCTTGAGGTCAAGATAAGCATTAGCACTGTAATGGACTGAGATTAGCTCCATTTCTGGCTCAGCCCCAGTGCAGAAACGGCTGCTTTAGACTTAAAGTGCTCTTGTGTTTGTTCTGCAGAGGGCTGGAGAAGGCCAATCTACAGGGAAGGCGAAAAATCTCTGCTCATTTAAAGGATCAAAGTAGGTGGAGAAAGCATTGGAAGATGGCCAAGAGCTCTGCTTTTCTCTCCAGGCAGAAAAGGACGTTGAAATTCCGGGAAAGGAAATGAGCCTTGCTTTTGAACAAATTTGCGGCCTTCGGCCTCTAGGGGGCAGTAGTGCACAACGGGACAAATCATCCAAAAAAAGGTTGCAGATTGTCAACAATAACCTACTGTCTTCAGAAATGGGAAGTAACTAGTTGCAAATAATTAATTATTTGTAATGTATTCCTTACCCAAATAATTAAGGTGTAACTAAGTCATGCAAAGGTGGTAAATTAAGGAGGAATCCCTTTACACCTGTATAGAAGGTGTGCTGTTTTGTTCATTGGTTTATTAGTTGTGAGATGAGTTGTCTCTCTAAGTTTTAGTGGCTAAACAATGGAGGAAGAGAACTGTATGGTTTGGGCTGAGAAGTCAGCTGAAGACTCAGGGAATTGCTGTCGTTCCTTGGGTCTCCAGGTGAGGAGACATCCTAGGGTGAGTGATAAGGAAATCTGATTTTTATGTAGGAAATAGCTTGAAAGCCTACCTGCCCGGATAGCTCTACAGCTGGAGTAGCCAACTGTGGATCCAGAATTCAGAAGTTTGATTTCCCACAGTGCTTCCCAGGGGAAGAGCCAACATGGAACCTCGGTAGCAAGCTGTACAGTCCTAGAGCATCACCACGTCTGGCTGCTTTATACCTAGGAAACCCTGACAAGCATCAGCATAATCAACTTGCTGGCACTGGCACATAATCATAATCACCATAGCCAATAACTGCTAATTTGCTTCGTGAAATTCAAAACTCAGTGGTTTTGCAAACAAGTCATTCCTCCCACAGATTTTTTCAGAACTTGACTCCTGATTTTGGGGCTTCACCCTCTGGTCCACAGCCAAGTCTCAGCAATGCTGAGAAATAAGAAGTACAATACAGTATATTATTAGTATTAATATTATCATTGTAGGCATGAGTATATTGTGCTTCCATGTGTGCTGTGTATATTGTATGTGTGTACATGCTACTCTACCAGAATGCCAGGAATGAGGGTACAAGACTGTGGGTAGAACCAGTAGATGTGGCCACTTGGGCCCATCATGCTATTTGGAGCACGGTAAAGAATGGCATAAGGGATGTGGTGGCGCTGCGGGCTAAACCGCAGAAGCCTGTGCTGCAGGGTCAGAAGACCAGCAGTCGTAAGATCGAATCCACGCGATGGAGTGAGCTCCCGTCGCTTGTCCCAGCTCCCGCCAACCTAGCGGTTCGAAAGCATGCAAATGCAAGTAGATAAATAGGGACCACCTCAGTGGGAAAGTAACAGCATTCCGTGTCTAAGTCGCACTGGCCATGTGACCACAGAAGATTGTCTTCGGACAAAAACGCTGGCTCTGTGGCTTGGAAACGGGGATGAGCACCGCCCCCTAGAGTCGAACACGACTGGACAAAAATTGTCAAGGGGAACCTTTACCTTTAAAGAATGGCATGTCGGCGTCACAACTCATCAACCTTCTCATTGAGCATACCCTGGTACAACGTTGCCAAGCCTTGACACTAGCTCGCCCGCCCTCCACAATATTATGTCTGCTGTAGGTGAGACCATGCAGGAGAGGAGCCCTGGCAAGAACGGCAGGAGCTGTTACATCTACTGGGGGCATTTTGCATAACCGTTTGGTTCAGAAACACTTCGGCCTTTCCTCTTAACACATGTTTCCCCTGCCCTGCCCTGCCCTGTGACATCACAAGGACCCACCAGTGTTTTCCCCTGAAGTCTCATGGAATGCGATGCTACTGACCCGGTAATCCTATGCATGGTCCAGGAGTGGTCTTATGCTATGCCTTCTGCCACTGGATTCAGACTTTGGTATGTTAGTTACTTTTGAGAAAAGTGACACCAAATATTAATTTCTAAACTTGTGACACTAATGGTAAAGAGCTACTTTGCAAGCTTTGGTGAAATTACTCCAAGTTATAATTACTATTTAAGAAAAAGACAGATAAATTCTATTCTGGTCAATGACCAATGTCCAAAACACAAATAAACCGTAAATACATATAATATATTATCCCAAGGACTTGCATTACAATCAGAGTAAAAACATAAAAAATATTTAAAAGTCACTCCGACTGATTCTTTCCAATGGTGTTTTCAGTTCTAGGCAGTGAGTTAAATTTTAAACATCGGGAACACTAAAGTGGATTAGAACTAGGCCCAAGTGAAATGACTCCTGGATACAAAGGGAAGGTAATTATTAATTTTTGCAGGGAAAACATCATGGTTCAATGAATAGGGAGACGTAGAATTCAGGCTGAAACAAACAGGAAGAAGATGAACAGAACATCCTAAAGTGATCCAAAGGGAAGATCTGCAGCCACTGAGTTACTACTGCATTGCAAGTCCTGGCTGAATCCAAGCAGCCAGACAGACACAGGGTAGTGGATCAAAAAATATTTATTATAAGATTGGGAGGAAAATATGCTAGCCTAAATATGCTAGAGCTTGGCCACTGTCTTCGGGAACTTCTGCAAGTGCTACTAAAGTTGTGCAAACAGTTGCATTACTCAGTGCAGGGTCTGTTTTGTGTTTGTGTGTGTGTGTGCAGTCAATTGTGCAACAGTCCACAAAAGCAGGTATGCAAGAGATCCCTCACCAGATCGCACAAATGTCTGCAGAATGGTAGTTGTGTACATGGAAAGACCAGAAATGGCCCGTATCCCAAGACCTTGTTGGGGAGTAGAGGGGCACTGTCCTTCTGCAAGCCATCACAGGTAGAAGCACCAGTCACTCCTCCCCTACCAGTGTGTCTGGGTTTAGCGCTGCACCGCAAGTAGGGAAATAAATGTTTCTATTGCAATAAAGAAAACACTGCAATGTTCACAGCAGGATGCTGCTGTGAACATATTTTGTACTGTTGAATCCACATCATTTGGATTCAACAGAAGCCAAAGTCCTGGGAACCATGTTCATCAGTATTGTTGATCATGCAAGTACTTTCATCAGAGAGCTAAATGTTATGCAATACTTGAAAGCACGACCAAAATTAGCAGCAATCTATAGCCCAATTCCAGTCTCTTCTGTAACTCAGTTATTTTGCTATCCCAACTGCAGTTCATTTTCATGGCAGAAAGTAATATAATGGCCATGTATCGCAAGTCGATGGTGTGCAGCATCTTACAGCAGTGACATGTTCATTTTATTATAATGCATTACTACCTAATCATCAATAATATTAAATCATCATCATCATCATCATCATCATCATCATCATCACCACCACCACCACCACCACCACCACCACCATTATTATTATTATTATTATTATTATTATTATTATTATTATTATTATTATTATTATTATTATTATTATTATTATTATTATTATTATTATTATTAATGCTTTCTGATAACTGATAAATCTGTCTAGATGTTGAAATGACACAGTTTCATTAGAAAAGCCACTTTCAAAATAACCACTGCATTAAAATGTTTCAGTACTTGTTAATCTCCCTCCCCCATAAAGTCCTGTTATCATCCTTATGATTAATAAATATAGTTTAGTGCCCATTTTCAAGGAATGCAACCTACTTCTTCAGACAAATCAAGTACAATGTTTGAACTACACATTTTTATGCACAATATGCATGGTTATGGGGATGGAATAATTGGCTAATGCTAAATGCCTGTAGTCTAATACTCAATTATTAGGATTTTGTCCTTGAAGTGCTGAAGCAATGAGTTCTGCTCTCAAGAAAGAGAGCATGATCCTGGAAGTGAAATACCACCTTTTTGACCAGAAGCCTTTCATGCTTAACAATGAGGGCAACACAGTTTATTCTGTAGCCCCCACCAAGGAGGTTCCACCATTAAGCAGCATGAAACATCCCCTTTATGAAACTGATTTCATCTTACATGAAAGGGATGGGTTCAAACAAGCATTGAAGACCTGACTCTTCCGCTAGGCTTTCCTGGAGCATTACGATCCCGGCCTCCCTTTTACCATCCTTTTTGCCATCCTCTCCATCACCCTTTTTGCCACCTTCATTGCCATCTGTTTTAATTTACTTTTATGTATTAATTTATTGTTTGTCGTGTTCTAATATTGTTGCTCATATTGTTAGCTGCCCAGAGTGGTCGGGTTGCCAGATGGTGCAAGGAATAAATTAAATAAATAAAAGTACCAAATTACTAAATTTTACATTGGTGGTTGTTATTTTGACTGCTGGTCCAAGAAAAAGGATTTCCTGCTATGTATGTGTTATAATAATTTCACCAGCCATGGATACTGTGCACTTTGAGTTAGTGAAGGAGCATGCTACATTGTGTAACTCTGCTCCAAGTAGCCAAATGCCTTCGGACAGCCTTGAGCCCTTTTTCTCTCCACTTAATGCACATACACACAGCCTGCTGTGGCCCAGTGCCTTTAAAATAATCTGATCCAAAGACAGCACCCAACAGCCATAATTCATATTTGTTTTTTATTTGTCTGCTTTCTGCCCGAAGGCTTCAGTAAGACCCAATGATGTACATCTATAAGTTGCAGGAGTATATTTTATTCAGATACATCGTTCAACAAGAGAAGAAAAGGCATGACAGATTTTTCCCCCCTAAAATGTACTCCTGTTAACAAGAGCTCCTTCTGACTTTCAAAATGTGCCGTGGTAGGCTTCCCTTCACTTTCTGGGCAAATGGCACATGGTACCATGAGACATTAGGTTTTTAAAACTGAAGTTAAACTGATAAATTAGACCTCATTTATTGAACAGCAGTTACAGCCAATTGCCCAGGGAGTCGTTTGACACCTTTGAAGACCCTGCTAACTTAATTGGTGATAGTTTGGGGGCTGAAGGAAACATTTAAGCTCGTAGCAGCAGGACACCGTGCAGCATGAAAATGGAGAAGACAAGCATTCTCACTGACAAGGGGAGTCATATATGGATTTTTGTGTCCATTGTTTTCCCTTATTTGTGTGTGTGCTTTACTCAGTCAATCAAATATAATTGACACCACTGGGTTCTGTTGTTTTGCGGATGACAGGAGCTAATGCAAGGGGAAAAAGCTGGAACTAAACTTCCCCCTGAAAGGCTGCGAAAAGGTTTTTCCGCCGGTCCTGTGACATTTTTTACTCAGTTGTATTAATTGATGTAGTGACAAGGCAGTTGGGAAGATGATGGATACTGATCACTGTACCCCATCCCCCCTCCTCTCTTTTTTGGGTTACATCTTGGGGATGATAGCTCAGTATTAACATAAATTCTAGTTACATGTGAGTACTGGAAACGTACGCAGGGACAACTAAAAGGAAAAGAATTAAGACAGTCTTCCCAAGGGGATGTGTGTGGAAGTGCCACTGTACTCATGGATACTCATGAGGAGACACGTTTAGAGCTGTGCCACGCACTATTTACATTAAGAGAATGAATGATCCACCGTGTGGTGACAATGGCCAAATAAGTATCTACTCACCAACTTCAGTTCTTATCCCAACTGTATCCATGCATGGCTTCTCTGTGGCAGTTGCCTCAATATTTAGTCGCTGGTCGAGAAATCAAAAGCCATTTACGTTACACCTCTCTAGTTGCTGTCAGCGGACAGAACTTCCCAATGGTAGTATAAGAGAGGCCAGCTGTGTGAACTAATGACAATTAGTGATATGGGCACTGCAAGCAGAGATGTGGAAAGAGATTCAGATTTCTTCATATCTGAGAAAATGAAGAAATAGGATTGAAATTACTTCTGACTGATTTCAGTTCCACTGATTTCAATGGGCCATTTCTAAATTAGAGATACCACAATCTGTCAGTCTCGTTTTCATTGAATTTCCCGGTTTTACACTGACATTTTCAGTCTTTGCCTGTTTTTGTTACCAGGTTGTAACACCCTCTGCTTCTCATACTTTGTGCAGAAATCCATGCATATTTTTTTCCAAAATAGGTGCAGTGCTGTACCACTTTTTAGCCTAAAAAGCATGTCATCAACATCTTTTCTAATGCACACATTTTTGTTGTGCACATTTCTGAATTGTATGCACAGTTTTGTGGAGAATTTGCCAGTTGAAATGCATGCAATCATCTCAGATTATGGACTTCTGGCAACAAGAGTGAAATTGGTATTTTTGTGTAGAAACCTGAATTCAATTATTTTCTTTCCCATCTCTACATGATGGCACTGCAGGCTAAACCACAGAAGCCTGTGCTGCAGGGTCAGAAGACCAGCAGTCATAAGATCGAATCCACGCCATGGAATGAGCTCCCATCACTTTGTCCCAGCTCTTCGCCAATCTAGCAGTTCGAAAGCATGCAAATGCAAGTAGATAAATAGGTACGACCTTGGTGGGAAGGTAAAACAGTGTTCCCTAGTCACGCTGACCACGTGACCATGGAAACTGTCTATGGACAAGCACTGGCTCTACGACCTGAAAACGGGATGAGCACCGCCCCCTAGAGTCGGACACGAATGGACTAAAAATGTAAAGGGGAACCTCTACGCTATGTTCAACTATATCTGGATCCAACCTCTAATAATCATAAAATAATAGGACAATGGAGTTGGAAGGGGCCTCTAAGGTCACTGAGTCCAACCTCCTGCTCAGTGCAGGAATCCAGATCAAAGCAGATCTGACAGGTGGTTGTCTGATTTTCTCTTGAATGCCTCCAGCATTGTAGCGCTCACCACATCCCAAGGTAATTTGTTCCACCATCATACTGCTCTAACATTTAATACCAATACCAACAACAATACCAGCAACAATGCTAATAATAAAGAACCAGAGCCAACAGGAAGCACATGCTTCCTGTAATGGAGAACAGACTGTCTAAATCTTCACACGGTTTCTGTGAATCATAGGGACTGGATACCTTTTATTGTACTAAAAATATCATTAACTGAAAAAGCTTGTGGAAGACTATATTCTTTGAGCCACTTTTAAAAAAGAAAAGAAAACTGACATTCCAGGAGGGCCAGCTCTGAAAAGTGTGGATTTGGAAAGAATGGTGTGGGTACAGAAAAGAATTTGATGGCCATTTTGCAAATACTGGCTTCTACACACTGTACAAGATCCACACTGTGCAACAGTTGTGACAGGAGCTGCACAAGTGATTGTGCAAATTGTGCAGTGTTGGGTACCTGCCTGGGCACAACACTCAGCAGACTTCCACTGGTGTAATTTTATGCTATACCAACTTGAAGCGGATTTTCACCCGTACCTCCTTATGATGCCCTACAAAGCCCTTTGCCTGTGGATCAGCTTTCTCCACTAAGCACCAATTTCCTTTCAGAAGGGACATTGTTATGATTTCTTTTATGTGGGTAGCAGAGTGAAATGCACAAGAACATGTTTTAATGGATGATTAGGTTTATATTAAGAATTGGATTAGTGTATCTGATATCTTACAGGGACTTTATTAGATTAGTCTAGTTATCCCAGGGAGCATACTCAAGCGCAATAATATTAACATAAATTCACTCAGTGCATTAATAGAAACAATCCAATGTCATTTATACTCTTTACACATATTGAATTTTTACCTCATTTGTGGTTGCAGAACTACTTACACAAAGCAGTCTGCAAGCCTAGAAACTGTTAGACAATCACTGGAAGCAAAGTCAACAGTAATAGTTATGACCTAGCAAATTTTAATTATGCAATAGAAAAACGCTTTGGAATTCACTTTTGTGGATAGCAGGTTCACTGTTTTCAATGCCCAGTTGCTATGCCTCAGATCAGAAGCAGAGCCTCGCTTTTTGTATGCCTCCTAATTGACTACAATGGAGAAATCAACAAACGGGCACAAACTTTTTACTCTTTGACAGAACTAAATAACGTTTTCAGACATAGACACTTGTTGTGAGGAGATAAAGCTTTGATAGGTAGTTAATTCATTATTCTAGGACCTCAGGCCAGGGTATCAACAAGGTTATTTAAAACATAATTTGTTATGTAACAGTTTGCACACCTCCTCCCGTAAGTAATGTGTTGCCATTAAATTAATCCTGACCGCTCCCCTGGTAAATTATTAATTATGTTGCTTTTTGTTGTGAGGAACACACATTAGAACTAAAAGGAGAATGGCATAGAACTTACTACAATCTAGTCAAAATCCCTTTCAAAAATGTATTAAATTGATTTTTTAAGAGCTACCAGAAATTTGTTTTTGTTATACATCCACCAAACCTTCCCTGATTAAATTTCACTCATTGGCTGAAATCCTGTTGCCAATTACAGTGGTGCCTCGCATAGCAATAGCTCAGTTGAGTGACAAAATCGCTTAGCGATGGAGTTTTTGCGATCGCAAAAGCGATTGCTTTGCGATGCTCCCTATGGGGTTTTTTCACTTTGCGATGATCGTGGGGAAGCGATTATGGCAAAGCGACCCTTTTTTAACAGCTGATTTGTGGTTTCAAAATGGCCGCCGGGAAAACAAAATGGCCACCCGCTGTTTTTCCTCGCTTAAGAGGCAGCAAAAATGGCAGCGCTATGGAGGATTTTCGCTTAAAGGTGAGTTTTTAAGCCGCATTAATTGCGTTTTAATGCGTTTCTATGGGCTTTTTAATTTCGCTTAGCGATGTTTTCGCTTAGCAACGTTTTTCCGGAACGGATTAACGTCACTAAGTGAGGCACCACTGTATATGAACAGCACAGAATTTGGAAGCATATTGCCATTGGTTTAGACACCTCCATAAACATTATCTGTTAAAATTCTATAAGGATTAGTTTAAAGCAATTTGCCTCTAAAGGTTATAGCATTTGCATACTGCACAACAGGATTTCAGCGTTGCACTGGTCTGAACAACATGTTTTAGATTTTTCATAAATACTGTAAATAAATAAATAAATAAATAAATAAATAAATAAATAAATAAATAAATAAATAAATAAATAAATAAATACTGTGCCCCTGACTGCCCAGAACCCAATAAGTTCAATACAGAAGGCGTCAAAGTGATCTAACTGCCCTTAAACACAAAATCTCTAATTCAGACTATAGATCACGGGGTCATAAGGATCTTTAAGGCTCATTGCACATGAGGTTGATGGTTTAAGGGATCCATTTCCTCTCCCTCTGGCACAATTTCAAACAGATAGCCATTGGATTGTGATGAATGAAAAGAGTTTTCCACTGAGGAGCACAGTCACAGGAAGTACTTCATATCTGAGAGAGTGAATGGAAGAAAGCTCTATGAGAAAACAGTTCAAGTGTACAAGTGTGCTTGTTTAATACAGTGGACGGTAGCCTTTAAACTCAAGGACTTTAAAAAAAGATTTGGTTCCCCATTTCTGTTGCATACTTCATGTCAAGTCCCTCATGCCATGGAAGCAGAAGCTTCCAAGCTAATTTTGGCCTATAAAGGATTTTCAGTTAGGAAAGCATTTCCAATCCCTTCTGTGCAACAGGTAGGTGACTTGGGTGCAGAAGCTTTGGTACATCAGAGTCTTAGTGATTTCATATCACCTCTACTGTATTTGGATATGAGTGCATATCTGGGCAAAGGCGTGCTATGAACATTATTGGATGTTGAAGCACTTTATTGATCTGAAGGAACTGCTTCATGCCAGGCCTTGGTTACTACCCAAAGGGAGCAAAGTAAACAGCCCCAGACAATGCCAGGGCTTAAGGTGGGGGGGTTGGAAGCGTTGCAGATTGAATGGCTCACCCATGACCCTAGTGGATTCTTTCTTACACCAGAGCATCATTTATGTCTATGTTCTTCCATCTACCTTGTTTGCAGTAAATAGCTGCCCATTATGTCAGGTCAGGCAAGCAACGGTGGCGTCACAGCTCAGCAGCCATGCTCAGCTTACCAAGTGTGGAGGTGAGGGCCTCAGGAGAGCAACCGCCTGTCAAGCTCTTGTCTGTCAAGGTTCTAAGCGACAGTTTATCTTGAGGGTTTAAAACATCCCTAGCAAAAAAATCCCCCCCTCCTCCTTGTTGACAATCTCCTTGAAACAAGACAGATGTTGGGCCAGTTTTCTTTATGTTTGCTTTAATTCCACAAGGTGCAATACACCACACACAATTCTGCCCATCTTTAAGGGCTGAAAATCAAGACAAAGACATCTCTTTCTCCTACCCAGGCATTTTTTTTGTCCTTGACACACACTCTCTCTTTTACTCTCTCTCCCTCTCTCTCTCTCTCTCCCTCCCTCCCTCCCTCACACCATTTGACTCTGATCCTGTCAGTTTATGAACCTTATGTATCACACAAGTAATCTGAGCCACAATTCTGTCTGACTGATTCAGTGAAGAGATAATGAAGAACAGATAGCATCTGATTGTGCATAGAGTTACTTTCTAACCACTGAGTTCTAAAAACCACTTTTCCAACACCTGTACTTACAAAGAAGGGCAACCGTTAGAAGAGAAAGAAAGAGAGAATATATTTCTGTGCGGTTTCCTATCTTCTAGAAATTATACATTGGTTTTAATTAATTCTCAGTAAGGCATGCTGAAATTTTAAGACAATCAATCATGCTAAAGGCAATTCCTTTCATTCATTTCCTATAACATTCTGGGTCTCTCCAAGATTATTTTTAAACATGAGTGTCTTGTGCTTCAGATTAAGTTAAGCATTGTAAGAGTACAGTGGTGCCCCGCTTGACGATTACCTCGTTAGACGAGGAAATCGCTTTACGATGAAGTTTTTGTGATCGCTTTTGCGATCACAAAACAATGTTTTAATAGGGAAAAACCACTTTTTGATGCCGATTCCCTGCTTCGGGAACCGATTTTTTGCTTAACGACGATCTTTACAGCTGATTGTCAGGTCTCCAAAATGGCCACCCGTTGTGCAAAATGGCTCCCCGCTGTGTTTTAGGATGGATTCCTCACATTACAGGCACCAGAAAATGGCCGCCCTATGGAGGATCTTCGCTGGACGCTGAGGTATTTTGCCCATTGGAATGCATTGAAATGGCTTTCAATGCATTTCAATAGGATTTTTATTTTTGCTTGACGACGATTTCATTCTACAGTGATTTTGCTGGAATGGATTATCCTTGTCAAGTGAGGCATTACTATACAGAAATTTAAATCAATATTGTTGCAATATGTTGCCTTACACTGACAACTATCATGTCTTTGAGTTCTTTGGGTTAGATACAGATTTCATCATACTTGAAGTATGCCCCTGAAAGCGACTGATTCAACCTGTTGCTAATTTTCAATGTACTGTGGGCATCTTCAAAAATATCTCTTGCCCCATCACTCTAGCATAAATGGTAAAAATTGCAAAGCAATTTGGTTCAAAAGGTGCGGTGAGAAAAGATACGTTATCAGCTCTCAGCCCTATTAGATGATGGTAAAGGTAAAGGTTCCCCTTGACATTTAGTCCAGTCATGTTCAGCTCTATGGCGTGGGGCTCATCCCTGTTTCCAAGCCATAGAGCCAGTGTTTGTCTGAAGACAGTTTCCGTGGTCACGTGGCCAGCGCGACCAGATACGGAACACTGTTACCTTCCCACCGAGGTGGCACCTATTTATCTACTCACATTTTACATGCTTTTGAACTGCTAGGTTGGCAGGAGCTGGGACAAGCAACGGGAGCTCACTCTTAGGACTGGGTCTTCTGACCTTGCAGCACAGAGGCTTCTGCGGTTTAACCTGCAGCGTCACCATGTCCCTAAATTTTTGCATTTCATCAAAATATTTGCATTTGCAAAGATAATTACCTTTGTTACTTTGCTCCTGCCATAGACCTTTTCAGGCTAAAATGGTTTCATACTGACCCCTTTTCAGGATTCCTAATTTTGATTCATTCCAGAGGCAGAGCTTTAATAAGGGACCACTTCACTCTATATTTAAAAAAAGAGCAGTAAGAGAAATACTTCTTTAAAGACTGTAAAAGATGAAAGTGCCAAAATGACAGAACAATCTTAGTCATTTAAAGAAATTTTCATCCAGTGGTTAGGAAATGCTGTTATATTGAAATGATTGGTGGGGGAGGGGCATTTTCAGCTCCTCTAAAATGTGTTGGTCTAATGGATATTCCTCAAAGGTAAGTCAAAGTGTTATGCTATGTTCTTTTATTGATTGTTGATTCTAGGTTTGCCTTTGGGAGCAAAAACAGCAACGAAATGTTCAGAAAGGAAAAAAGACTGACCTTTTCTGCAGAGACATTTTAAACCTGTGTGATTCTCTTGTAGACAACCAAGAATATAAGAAAGAAAAAAGATCATGTAACCTAAAGAAGGAGTGGGGTGTGCAAAGAAGTCCTTGTTATTATAAATATACCCACACACATGCCTCGTGCAATACAGTATTTCATAGTTAGGTGACCTGCTATCTAATTACAGTTTTATGCTTGAGCAGGTGATCAGGTGTATGGAAATCATCCTGCAATGGCAGGAAGAGGGACAAATATTTTCCCCACTTTGTCATGTGTGGTGACAAGACTAACCATAGTTTTGTTTTGTTTTTGTTTGTTTTTTTTGCCTTGTCTAGTTCTGTTTCAGTTGTTGTTGCCTTTCTGATTGGGTGGTGTCATTTAGAAAACAAAGTTTAAACATTCTCCTTCATGCTCCCTGGAATGAAATCTCCTTCCTTGGGAATGCAATGTGAAGTAAGTTTTTTTATACAGAATGTGAAGGCAGGGAGACAGTTTTGTTCACAGGAAAGTCTAAACAAATGTAGGTGTAAGTTGACATGCCACCGTATACAAATCGGATTCATCTGAACCCTAAAAGATAATTAAATAATTCATAAAGGGAAATAGAAAAGTAATGTGGAATCCACATAAAGTTGCAGCCCTTACATGTATTCTGTATTATTCCAAATGGAATTTCTAACTCCATCAGTCTCATTCTAGAAGCTGACATTTTGACATCTAGATAAGCTCTAGATTGTGTGACTTGCACACATTAGTTGTGCACGCACAGCACAGCTCCCTTTCATTTCAGAAGGTCAACAGGGCTTTCTCAGAGTTCAGCTCCTAGCCTTTAAACTCACGTTATTGAAGCTACACATATTGCATATTCTCCATACCTTATTTTCAGCCTATCATTTTTTAAATGTTATTTGTTACTTCTTGCTTTTCTAAATAAAACGTTTACCATGTTGCCTTTTATTGAGAGAATAATTCTTTACATTAGCAATGCAGTGTATCATACTATTGCTACTTATTTGCAAAGTGTCACATCAGCAAGGCATTACTTTTTATTTTTTCCTCATTAAACATTAAATAAACAAATACAAACAGCAAAAAAACCCAACGACTAATGACTTATCAACAGCAATGTTTAAGAAGTAAGGAGTGAAAGTTATATATTACACTTAAAAGATCATTATCATTTTAAAAAAACAATCAATTTCTTACACCCTCATTATTTCCAAAAGGAACATGTTAGAGGTAGCATCTTTACTTTTACTGCATCATCTTCAGGCTGTGACCATAGCAGATATCCCATTTTATAGCAGGCAATTCTCAGCTCCATAAAAAAAGAGCAGAACTGGGAAAGACAATGAAACATGCACTCGACCCCTAAAAAGATAAGCACAGTTTAGCAGTGCCTTATGGATTTTATTATTTTTTTAAAAGATGTAGCTAATGTCTGTATCCATCTCCTTCCCGATAACATCTGTGCTGTGCAGGTTCCTGATTGAACGGGATCATAGCATTTTTCAGAGTCACATTTTACTTTGTCTTACAGCAAAATGTTGATAAAATCGAGTTCTGTGAGATTACAAGAGATCACCATTTTTAAAAGTCGAGGTACATATTAATACAATAAATCTAACACCTGCGAGATCAAATTACAGTTGGATAAAATCTTCTTTTTATTTGGTTTCAAAAATTGCAGAATGATTTTTTACGAATCCTATGTTACTAGGAATGGAATTTCTAAATCCACTATAATGATAAACATGTTTATTACGAGTTTCTATTTGTTGCGGCCACAACTGCTGTGCCAAATAAAAGTAACAAAAAGAAATGCACCTTTCTATGAACATATTATTTTTCCTGACAAGAGTATCTTGAGTGCACCACGAGTCATTTTGTCTTATGAAGATCAATCACTTCTTGTCCTGAGTTTTTCAGAATAAAACAAATGCATATTCAGGAATAATGATTTTAGTTTTGATACAAAAAATGTTTTTTTAATTGGTTTGTGAGTAAAATTAAGTTCTACATACTTATCATTAGTTTTGTCCAGTTACACCTGCAAAAATATTCCACTGTTTGCATAATTCAACATATCCAAAAATGTACTCCATTCATTATTATCAGTCTGCACTACATTACTCTCAACAAAAGTTGATCGTGCAATTAGTTGAGGTGTGCATTATTGGCTGGCCTGAAAGTCTGAAAAGGTCCAAAATGTATTTATTTATTTACAATACTTATATGCTGCCTTTCTCCTAAAGGATCCAAGGCAGCTTACAGTATTTTTTTTTAAAAAATTAAAAGCTAAATAATAAACTATTACAATATTTTTAAAATGGGTGCTTAGCAGTGTTCCATGGTGCTGGGACCCCCAGGGCCTGTTGGAAAATGTGAATTATAACTCCTGGAGGTTTCTGAGAGCTATAGCTCCCCTATCTTTGTCAGAATAAGAGGAAGTTGGAGAGGTCTGAAGGCCCGAAGAAAGCAGCATGGATGGGAGAGCACAACTTTCATCTAAGTTTTCTCTTTTCCTATTTGTAAAGTCCTTGCTTCTGTTTAGTCTAAATGTAGGACCTCACTTACTCTAAGCCTGCACCTGATCAATGCTCTCTGTTGTGACATGATGGTAATATGTATGCACACCTCTTCATCCCCAAGGCTTTTCTCCTAAAGCTCTAGAAGATTCCGAGAGGACCAGCATGGGCACTATTAACCCTGCGCTGGTCCTCTCAGAATCTTCTAGAGCTTTAGGAGAAAAGTAACAAGTTTAGGTTGCCCCTATAGCGCATGCTCTGCCCGCCTCAGACCGCAGTTCCATTTGTCCGTCACAATAGCCTGAGCTTAGCCTAGACTTAGTCAGTGACAGACAGTGGGGAGGCTGGCCGGGATGTGTGAATTCACAGAGGTCCACTTGAAGAACCATGGTTACAGGTAAGTAACCTGTCTTTCTTCATCGTGGCCTCTGTGAATGCACACAAGTGGGTGACTAGCAAGCTCATTTACCGGAAGAAGGGCTGTCACTGAAGGATGGATGTCAGCACTGCTCTCCCGTAGTTGGTCTCTTTCTTGGCCCAGAGGTCCAGTCTATAGTGTGTAATGAATGTAGACACATTGGACCAGGTGGCTGCTCTGCAGATGTCAGGTATATCAACACCATGCAACAGGGCCGTAGATGTAGCAACAGCTCTAGTGGAGTGAGCCTTGAGACCTTCAGGGAGAGGTTTGTTCTGCACCTCATAGGCAAGGGTGATAGCAGAGACCAACTATCTAGACAGAGTGGAAGAGGAAGCCGCAGAACCTTTGTGCTGTCCATAGAAATAGAGGAATAGTCTATGTGCTATACGGAATTCTTTGGTAAGTGTGACATAATATGATAAAGCTCTTCTTACATCCAGGGAGTGGAGCATGCGCTCGACGTCTGAGGTAGGATTTGGGAACAATGTAGGCAATATGAGAAGTTGATCCATGTGAAAATCAGATATGACTTTTCTGTGGTAGAAATGAATGTAGGGTGTGGTAGCATTAACTGTATATTTGCAAGGATTGCATAAAATGTATTCCATTCCCATATGTACTACAAAGAACTATCTTATGAAGCAACTGCCATTGTAAATACTTATGAGGAGGTATATACAGTATACCACTATTTGTTATTGCAATGACTGTATATTTAACATAGACATGGAAACCAAAACAGTAATATTTTTTTGAGCTTCATATTTAAAAATATACATTTATCTCAAATGTTAACGATGATTCCACAAAAAGAAAACATCCTGCAATTACATTGCTTTTAAGAAAAAGAAAATAGCATAATCCCTTTCTCCACAGCCAAGATCTACTTAATATTGATTTAAGTACAGGATCCTTTGGGAAATAAGTGTGTTGAGGCTTTAATTAATTGCATAGTTTTGCATATTTTGTTATTTGTAGCACTCAGGGTACTACATGAAGACTTACACATTGTTTTGACAAACCAAGGACTATACTGACACGCAAATAGTTGTAGAAAGCTATATAAAAATATATAATTAAAATTTCTGGTGTCATTTTTTTAAACTTGTCTGGTAAGTACTGAGTGAAATGGTTATAATTTGCTAACTATATAGATAGCAATGCATTTTTCAAGTATGAGTTTTATGGGGACTTTGTCCTTCAACCTCTTATATTTTTGCATTTCAGATGTAAAATTTAGCTAGCCTTAGTACAGAAAACCTAGATTTCTTTTGTGAACTTGACTGTTGCATATCACTGGAATTTTAAAAATATGAATGAAAAGTTAACTTAGAAATGCACTATCATTGAATCCCAACTGGAGGGGTCCCCCCCCCGGGTTAAATGTACTCATTATTTTAATGTATGAAGACAAATGAGTTGCATAGCACACACTAAGCATGGGACTTATACTAAGATATCACTATGCAACTTTTCTCACTCCCTGACGTGGGAAAAGTCCTGCAGACACCATTCTCCACGACTGCTCTGCACAGAGGAGCTGCAGAGGGCCATGTTATAATGCTTTTTAATATAATAACAATGTCTGAGTTCACATGATATGATAAAGCTATAACAATTAAGACATTTTAGAAAAGCTGTTTCCAGACTAATCCTTATAATGCCAGAAATCCTTCCATATGAGGCCTGCCAGATGATTAGCATCCTGGTCTCTGAGATTCAGAGTCTGGTGCTGACTCACAAAGACAATATCAAAGCCTTCTTTCTTCCAGTCATGGTCAACCTGAGGCATGTCTCCAAAGTTGAAGACATTGAGAAGCATAGCACCATGAGACCCAACAGCTCTAGCCCATATCAGCAGAAGTCACAATCTTTAGCCATGGGGGAACTAACCAGTGCATGGCAACTTTTAAATGCAATGTTTATGGAGGACATGTTCCACAATCCAGGCTTGGGTGTAAGTGCATTATGCAGTAGGCAGAGTATTATCCAATACATGGGGAAATTAGCACAATTAGCTGGGCTTTGCTAGTGAGTGGCATGATTAAAGCTAGCTTTATCGTGTGACTTGTAAGATAACTAACCTCTGTAACAACAAGTTCTGCTGAAATCAGAGGAACGTATTGTCCTTGTTCTTGTTATGTGCTGTCAAGTCATTTCTGATTTATGGCGACCCTATGAATGAGTGATCTCCAAAATGTCCTGTCCTCAACAGCCCTGCTCAGCTCTTGCAAACTCAAGCCTGTGGCTTCCCTAAGGGAGTTAACCCATCTCAGATTTGGTCTTCTTTTCCTGCCGCCTTCAACCCTTCCCAGTTTTATTGTCTTCTGCAGCGAATCCTGCCTTCTCATGATCTTCTCAAAGCAGGACAGCCTTAGTTTCAACTTTTTTGCCTCCAGAGATAGTTAGGCTTGACTTGATCTAGGACCCACTTGTTTGTCTTTCTGTCAGTACAAAGTCACTGCAAAGATCTCCCCTAGCACCACATTTCAAACAAATATTTCTTTTCTGGTCGGCTTTCTTTCCTGTCCAGCTTTCACATTCATTTTGGTAATTAGAAATTCAAGAGTGTGGATGGATTTGGTCTTGGTTTCCAGTGGCACCATCTTACACTTGAGGGTCTTTTCTAATTCCTTCATTGCTCAGTCTTCTTCGGATTTCTTTGCTGCAGTGTCCATTTGGATTGATGATTGAACTAAGGTGAACAAAAACTCTAACTGTTCCAACTTTTTTGTTGTGTACTTCTTCTGTAGTCATGATTTTTGTCTTTGTAATGCAGGTGCAGTCCTGCTTTGGCACTTTCTTCATTCACTTTCACAAAAAATCATTTCAAGTCATTGCTGCTTTCTGCCAATAAGATGATGTCATCTACATACCTTAAATTATTGATGTTTCTTTCACCAATTTTCATTCCTGCTTCATCTGAATCTAGTGTGGCTTTCCATATGAAATATTCTACGTACAGATCAGTGGAGCCTATTTCTCCATAAATTCTTACCCTCTAGATCAAGACATGTGCCATCAATTTCCAGGGCCCTTCTGTGTATCACAAAGGAAAGACAGACTGCAGATCACATCACATGTTACAACAGTTCTGTGTTTCCTACACAATGTTATCTTTCCAAGCAGGCAAATGTTTCATTGCTATGTGCCTGAGACATCATACATACAAAGAAAGCCATGCTATCTTCCCGCTGATCAATTACAAAGGAAATGTAGGCTAATTTGCAAAATGTGGATTGAATCAAGCCTCTATTAGAATAAACAGACTTTCTTTTTAAAGGAAGCACTGCTTCTGAATGCAGAATCAGCATCTTATCTATTGAGGCTGTTTCCTCCTTCTGTTTAAATGCACTAACTGAGCTAAAAATTAAACTGCTGTTATCATTCCCCAAATATCTTAGAACAATGTTGAACTTAACTGGCCTGGAGGGCAGAAACAAACTCTTATTGGATGCACACTTCATGCCTCTGCTATAAATATACCCTGCCCTGTTCACTCCTCTCTAGTACACCCAATTAATGAAAATGGACAAGTATACATTTTGGAACCAAAATGAATTATTGGAAACCTTCCCCTGTTTGTCTCTCAGAAAGATGTAACATCTTCCAGGCTTTAAGGAAAACAATAATTCTTGTTCTGTCTCTATTTTCGTGAGTGTAATTCACGGGCTCCTCAGCAAGAATAACGTGCTACATGGGTGAAACAGTTTTTTCTTTTTGTCTTGATTTCCATTTCCAGGTCCTTTTAACTACCAGTATGGTTCGTGTGTGCTGAGGCAGCCAGTGAGCAGAAAATATGGGCTATCTCATATTTAGAGAAGGGGGCTGTTAACAGAAAATGGACAGTGACAGATGATGCACTGTAGAACATGCTGTCTCTTCACATTTACTCGGATATTAGAAATGTTATTTTTTAAAACTGTAACTCCACGCATATCTAAGCTACCCTGGCCAGTGAAGTCCACAGTCGGGGCTATGGTTGTGTAATATGGAGAGCCAAAGGGTTATAATTTTCCAGCTATGACTGAGTCTATGGGCTAAAGCAGGAGAAATCTAACTCTAGCTGAGACCTGTCTCTTTTTCTGCAGCATCTCTTCTGCATTGCGTCTTGTAACAACATGCAAACAACAAGGACTCAAGATTCAGCCTCCCTGCCAACATTCTCCTCTTTCTCCCACTTTGCTTACTTTATACTCGATGAAAAGAGTGTTGTCATGAAAGATTCCCGTCTACTGTATTTGTGTGCTCTAACATACTTTCCTGTACTTGTTTGACTGGCCTAATAAGAGCATCACCTTAGCATGGCTTTTGGACTTCGGGATTTGTTTTATCCTGGACAGCTAGCCCTATTTTCAAAATGCTTTTTTTAGAAGATTAGATGCACAAGCTTGCTTGTCCTCCTGTTTAATGCAGAAGTAACAATTTCATAATTGCTGCTAATGTGTTATTTCCAGACTCTGGGCACAGAGCACAGAAGTCTGATCGCTTCTCTGGATTGATTTTAGCTAGTTTGCCCAATGGTATGCAAAACGGTTGTAATCTCTGCTTCCTTGGAAGCAGTGGCCAGAAGTGTAATTGTGTTCAGAACAGGACTTGAATTGAATACACTGTACGAACCGTCTGGTAAATAGCAAACAACTAAAATGGGAACACACATAAAGCAGGCTAGTATCTTTTAACTGCAGACATTGTGGAAATATTGTGTTGTGAGAAAAGTGGCCTTTAGGACATAGCAAAAATAATTTGCTACATCCTAAACACCTGAATATACTCCATAGAAAATAATTTCCCCACACACAGAAAACCAGAGCTTAGAAAAGCTATTTGTTCAAACTATTAATCCTAGAATTACCCAAACTACTTGGCTGGGCACCGGTAGCAGTAGACCTCCCCCTAAAATATAGTTCCCAACCTCTACTTGATACCCACAGGCTGTGTCAGTGTCAGAAGCCACACTATAACCTTCCTCACAAAGATTCATTCCTATGCAGTACCAGAGAAAAGATACTGAACTTGAAGCATTATTGGTTCTGGACTTCTGCAACTGTTCCTGCGTACTTATTAATCTTGGCACAGTAATGAAAAACGTTCAGGGTTTGTTCTGCATTCATGGCGGGCGGCTGTACAATTTGTTTCACAACCCAAAGTTGACAGAACAAATCCAAAACAACTCTGTATACATGTTTACATGAGAAGCTATTGGCATCGACAGAGCATTTGAAGGTGTGCTGGAAGTCCCTTATGCTTTTTGTAACATTTTCAAATTCATTGCTGTCTTCAGGATGACAGGAAATTCAGGTCTGCCTCCCTCCTGGGAGATCTTTATTCACAGACAAGTCAAAAACCCTTGACAAAAGGCAACCAAGGGAACTTGTTGACCTTTTAGCTGCCTGTCTAACATCAGTGCAAGTATTGCTCTCTGATAAAATGAGAAATTCAATTTAAGGGGAAATTTAGCAGGCATTTGAGTAGGCTCTCATATTATTTTGTTTCCCAGCCTGTCTTTCAAAACAGAAGATAAATGTAAATATACAGGACGATGTGTCTTCCATTCCCACACATGAAGAATAAAGCTGGCAGAGCTACACTGAATTGTTATGCCTAATTTGTATCCTGCCATCCCTCTCTGCCTTCTATTTCATTTTGCTGTTGGCTATTATTTTGTCTGAAAGAAGGGGCCAAATATTGCATATACACATTTTACTAAGATTCATTATTGATACCATTTGAAGCTACGGCTGGAGAGGAGTGCTAAAGCGTTAGTTTTACTGGAAGGAAATGTTCCAGTTACAGGATGAATGCAAAAGGTTGGAGCTCTAAATCTTTTGGCCTACATCATCCCCACCCAATGTGGCTAGGAAGTGAGGAGGGGTTCATATGGCAGTTAAGGTCCAAAACATCCCTAGGATCTCCGGTCTAGGCTAAAATGTGTTTATTTAATTGTGTCGTTTCAGGCATGTATACACATCTAGAATATACTCCAACTCCTTTGTTTGCTAACCTTGTCCACATCAAAAAGTGGCAAATAAGTCCTCTGTGTCTCCTATCAAAAGTGTCGTTGTTGAAGAATTTTCTATGCTCAGATTCACCATCTCATGAAGCTATGCATCTGAAAGGATTGCTATTTGTTTCTTTGTTATATTCTGTCCTGTCCTTCATCCAGTGAGCACAAAAGACATACACAAGTCTCCTCCATCCAGTCTTCTCACAATAACCCCGTGAGGCAGGTCAGGTGATCAAGCTGAGACTTTAACATGGATTGAATATGCTCTGCACTACGTACTTCTCATTCATAATGGTCAATGTACAATTGGGAAACCTTGTGTATCATGACCTAGCATTTAATTTTGAACTCCATGTTATGTACCGTTCCATGCTACTCCACAATGTTGAACAGAACTACTTGAAAACTATACTGTATTACTACCACCATCTGTTCCTGTCAGGATTGTACCATTTCTCATTTTTTAAATAGTAACCTTCCTATTTCCTTCTCACCACCTTATAATTTTTCTTAGTAACTCGTTTCAATGTAGTATTGCTTTTCTTCACATCTGTGAATTGTAAACCTTGTTGCAGAACTTCGGAAGAAAACAAAAATGGCTGAATTGGCTGGTGCTGTCTCTTCTGGTTCCTAGAAAAAATGATGTTAAAATCATGCTGAATTCCACTTCATATCTTCATAGACTGGCTTAAATTAAGAACCCAGCATGGGTGAACTTTTTTTTCTTGCTGCATTTTAACAAAGGGAAATGATT